>NC_052615.1:33960035-34560035 GCF_016545825.1 Eucalyptus grandis
CACTACTAAGTAAAAACAATTTCCATCATATTTGAGCCACCTTAAGCTTCCAGTTCTTAGTGCATACTGATTTTATAATACGATTTCTTGTTAAAAATAAGATTTCGGACTCAATCGTGACAATGCGGTGCACATTATCAAAGTTTGATATACAAGATAACTTTCTTTTTCTGCTAGTATTATGCATACTCTTGTTATCTAGCAACTCACCCGGTGGATGAAAGATCTTATCAATCCCTTGGAAACTATATTTGCTTATTCAGTGGGACATCGGATGTGGAGTTTCCGCGAAGGAGAACCCAATCCGAGTTTCCAAGTACACAAGATTACTCACGCGTTTTATTTCTCGCAATCTACATGAAAGTAGAAAGAGAAAGGATGCACAAATAAAGACAAAGTGGTGGTTGTTCGCAGAGGATGGAACAGGCAATAAATGTTTTTGGGTTGGTAAATATATGGTACGCTTGCACTAAGGACAGTTCGCAGTTGTTTAATTCCTTCACGCATATATATGTATGAGTAATGTCATAAGGTTAATAGCCTCCTTTATTTGTGCTTTTATTGTGATGCTATTGATAGGTCACCCACCACCCCATCCCCTCTTCTTATCTCCTCCTCTCGCGGCTTATCCATTTCCTACATATATCGATATCAACTTTATCACAATTTTTTCTTTCGCCCTCCGTCAAGAGGACAAAAAAACCTCCAAAAAGATCTGAAGAGGAGACATCTAATCATGTTGAAATTAGAAGACGCAAATGTTTTTCATGCCCCTTTTTTATCACTTAGTATCAAAAAGGCCTGCAGATATAGAGGGCATCTTCACTTCATGAATGATTAATGGATGCTTCAAGGGAAATCTTGGGTTATAAGAAGACCATTTCTTTTGTATAAGCATTTTCTCGTTCGCTGTTTACCAGGATCAGTTTTGAGGATGGAAGGATTTTCATTCACGTTGATGGGCAAACATTATCAATGATCGAAGACCACAGGTGTCAACAAGGTGTATATCTATGTAGAGTTCCAAGCGTTTGTGCTGCATAATTGACTGACTTAATAAATTTAATGCAGCACATATAAATTTCTGTAATACACGCACACATACATTTTCATATACACATGTATGCATGCGATGGAATTAGAAATGGTCTTTTAAAAGGTTCTTCCATTTCCAGGCGGAACCATCTGAAATTCTGGCATATACGAATTAGAAGACCCAAAAATTTCCAGGAAAAATATCTATATCATCCTCTTGATTGCTGAGGCCCTGACCACATCAAAACGAGGATTACCAAAACACAGTCAAGAAACAAATATAAAGCAAACGAATAAGATCACGATGAAGTTCCACAAATGGCTATCTGTACTAGTTGATTAAGTATATAGAACTATGCACTAAGATTGATCATTACAAATTAGACCCCCCAATGAGAAGAAAAGCAAAAGAGAAACCACCGGAGAGATTATAAACTAATAGCAAATCTCTTTCTTATCTCTTTTGTAAAACTGCCTTGAACATCCAAAATCTCCCACTTATATGAGTTTCGATTTCATTTCATCTCCAGAGTTCTGAAATCCAAAACGCTCGTCTTCAACCCCAAAAAGTCGTAGCCGCCATGGGCGCTGCTTCCCCCGCTCGCTCCTCTCCTGCAACTGCACTCCTTGCTGTTCTGCAACCCCAGGCTGCAGGCAAAGCAGTGATTTCCCTCAACCATTCCCATCGACGCATCAGGCTGATGCTGCTGCTGGCAAGGAGGGCTTATTCTGAGCTCAAGATTTAAGTCGGGACACTTTTCTTGAACCGTTGCTGCCGTTGTTGTCGGGTTGTTCTCGTTCTTGTAGCCGAGCGCGGCGGCGATGGCGTCGTCTCGCGGTTCTTGTTTTGACGGAGCCGCTGCGAACGAAATAGTGGTTGCGTCTTGGGCGGGCTCATTCAATGGCCGGTGCGTCGCCGGATCGATCCCTCGGTTCAAGAGCTTCCTTCTTATGTGCGTGTTCCAATAGTTCTTTATCTCGTTGTCCGTCCTCCCAGGCAATCTCCCGGCAATTAAAGACCACCTGTAGCAATATAAAGGAAAACCCATTTGAATTAATCTAATGTGAAGGGGAAAAAATTCACGTTTTGAGAAGATTTAGTTAGAGAACACAGATTAGGAGATGTGTTAGGTGCTCATTCTCCTGATTCTTGTTCTTGTGTTTCCACGTGTTATCATAGGAACAGATTAGTCGCACGATCATGACATATTATGAATCGGATTTGTTTTTGCAATCCACTTACTTGTTACCAAGAAGGCTATGGAGCTTGATGATGAGCTCATCCTCTTCCTCGGTGAAGTTGCCGCGCTTCAGGTCAGGCCTCAGGTAATTGATCCACCGGAGGCGGCAGCTCTTGCCGCAACGGAGGAGGCCCGCCGCCTTCGGGAGCGACCGCCAGCAGCCCTCGCCGTGGGCCCTGATGTACGCGATGAGCCTCTCATCTTCTTCTTTGGTCCATGCACCTTTGTTCGTGTGAGCCTTCTCACAGCAAGGTGACCTTCCCATGTTTCAGTATACCAGAGAAACTTGAGAGAAAACAAAGAAGAGCGAATTTTTCCCCGAGTGCTATGAGCACAAGCTATTCTAGTTGTAGCTACTGTTATTATATATAGTTGGGTACTTGTATGAGAATATTGGAAATCTTTTAAGGGAGGGAGGGAGGGAAGGTGTTGTTTTCTTGCTGCCAAACCATTAAAGCCAGCCTTTGCGAATGCTAAAGGTGTGATTTTATAGCATTTTGACTCGATCAAGAGAGAGAGAGAGAGAGAGAAATAATATTTGCTTCTAGATGTGAGTTGGTGAGACAGGTTAGAGGGAGTGGCTGGTGGCCTCTCTCTTGTGATGATACTTGCATCATCAAAAGGGAATAAGTTAAAAGAGGAAGGCAAAATTTTTTACCTACATATAATTATATAATGCATTAACTACATATAGGGTAAACTTCAGGTAGGTGTAAACGTTTGTTTATTGTTAAATTAAAGTTGGAGCAAAGACAAGGGCATGATCTGTGGCCCTCTGCTTGCCGAAGCACTGGGCCAACTTCTTGATTAATTATTTCGGTTAGCTCTCGAAATCTTCCCCAACTCACTAGACAGTACCAGAATATAAAGTGCAGAGAGAGTGAGAGGGAGAGAGAGAGAAAGAGAGGGCATAATAATAATTATTATTATTTGCAGTGCTGTTGGAACTAACACCAATCTTGGGTTTTTATATGTAAATCCAGCTAGGTCCACCATGAATGGCCTTCGGATGACCAGTTGGTCTCGGATGTAATGCTCTCCTGCCTGGGTTATTATACTCGTATGGAGGAGACCAGAGGAAAAGCACGAGGGGGCATCTTGCAGCTGGTTAGCCCCAAAAGAAAGTGATGGAATTGAAACCTCCAGGAATGCTTGGCTAGGTCACTTCGATGTGGGTTGTTACTTAGTTTGATCAGTGTACCCATATTTGGAAATACTTATTCTTTATAATGAAAGTTAACTATTTGTTTCATAGGTGTTGATTTTGGGTTTATTTCCAATAGCGGATTTCATTATCATGTTACTAAACTTTGATTGCAATCGTCTTATTTAACAGAATTTCAATTTTATTTTTATTTTGGTTTTGGTTTTTGAATCCAATGCATTTTAGTAAGAGTTCAGTTGATATTCTAGTGAAATGCAATGCCATGTGCAAGTTTATCATCTTTTTCGAATGTCATATTGTTATCGCATGGCCACCAATTTCATGAGAAAATTGGTCATGTGCCAATTGAAACACGGCAAATGAAAAGTAGATTCGAGCGATCCATGTGATAGCTATAATCAAAATTCAATGACCCGATTACGACATCTACTTAAATCTAATAATCTTAAGTAAAATTTAAGTGCAAATTCGCCATGAAAATGTCATCTCAAACATAACTATATGGCTGACAAGACGAGAAACAACTTGTTAAAAAACCGGGGCTGGCCGTAGCTTGATGGGGTCGATGAATTTTCCGAAATGAGTAAGTTGATTGGAATGGGCGTAATGGAGATGTAGGAGAAGAAAAAGAAGTAGTGGTTTGTCTATTCTTGTCCATAAGTAAAGTGATGGTAGTTGTGGTTTTTTAATTCTACTACCGGTATTCTCTTTATAATGCCCATGAGAGAGAGAGAGAGAGAGAGAGAGAGAGAGAGTGCTTCTAGAAGGTGGGGATGGTGTGGGAGGTTGGGTACGAGGCAGAGGATGATGTAAGAAAAGAGAATAAAAATAGAAAGAAGGTGAAGGGAATAGTGTGGTTGTGGTTGTGGTTGTATGTGGGCTTTGGTTCACCTTCCACTAGTCGCCCTCCCCTCCCCTCACTCCCTCCAAACCTTGTGGTTCAAGTTTAGGCATGAGGGTTGAGTTTTTAGGAATGGACCGGGCAAATTACATCTCCCTCAAATTGCTATCACCACACAACCCCTCCTCTCTCTCTCTCTCTCTCTCTCTCTCTCTCTCTCTCTCTCTCTCTCTCTCATCTATTAGATAAAACTCAGCAACTCCCATACGCTTAGAAGAAAGTACCGTGAATCAGTTGACAAGAAGCTCCCCATATGCAACCAGCTAAGACGTATGGACAGTTTCCTAATGATGATTCATTATGCCTAATGACGCTCGCATTAAAAGGTTCAGTAAGCCTACCTCTTTGAAATCATCAAAAGTTGGTAGTGTTGGGCGCAATTATTCCGAGGGTGAAGATCCTGAAGCTTTCCTTGCCATATGATTTTACCTACCTCTCTTTTTTACACCAATCCCTCATTGTGTCCCCAACCCTATGCGCACTTTTACGCTGACCAAACCCGATTAGAGATTCCGTCAAATCCTGTCCGGTTCAGTCCGCGGATTTGCCGAAAAGATGCCACATATAGTACCTTTATCAACATTGCAGGCAACGCGATTGGGGCACGCATGTAGGGAATAAGGATTACAACAGACGCGTACTACAAGTAGTAGTTTTATCCACTAACCATGTTCCCAAAGTGATTTGATGGGCTTAGCCGATTGGGAAGCTATGAATGACCTGGCGACGGTTCTTATAGGTTTGCCCCTAAGATTCACTACCTCTCTCGTTGTCTCGCCAACTTGTCCCTAATACCGTTGAAATTTGGTACGTGAATATCATCTGCAAAAATAATTTTTCTTAACTAATTCACTGACGCAACAAAACTCATATGGTACTGCATTCGGTTCTCATGGCCACGAGTTATGTGTCTCATTGGCCCCGAATGCCACATACGAAGGTTGGATCCGACCACATGGATCAGATTACTGATTTACACCGTCTAAATTAGTCCTAGCTATTTTTAATTGCTTGAACGTAGTGTCAACCCATTTAAGAATTCAAAATTTTCGAAAGTAACAATCCATTTAAGGATTCATGGCCTTTAGCCTAGGATTTGGCCGGGAGATTATGTGAACAAACAACGAGAAGGTGATGTCCAGCTCACAAACACGTGGTGACGGGGGAGATCATGTGCTTAGGTGCAAAACGAATTTCTTAACGTGCGAGATAAACAACTGAGGCTCCCGGAAACTAATAGCCAACATTGCTGATAGCACTGTCCTAAAAAGTCTTCTACCTACCTTCTTTTGTGGGGGATTGGGTTGATTTGTTGCCCTCACGCAGAGTCCCACGTGGTAGTCCTAGGACCTAAAAGCAAATGCCTTTTAGCTCAAGGTCTGTTTTCAAGGACCCACGATAACATGGGTTGGAGAATTAGAGGATGACAGGAATGATATGGTTGGGGGTGTTTCATCGCCATAAGAGAACGATATAGCAGATTTGAAGTTTATCCAATTTTGGATCTTTTGCCAAACGTGGTGCTTCTTGTTCAAGCGTTTGACGAAGTGGATTTGGATTTCCCAAGTGAGTCGGGTTTCGGCGTCCCCATCTACACGCACCGCCCACCCCGCAATTCGGCCAACCTGAATAAGAAATTGGCAGCTGATGGTTTCACATGTAGTCCAACGAAATGGAGGACATACTAGTTCGGGACGATTGGGCATGTGGGTTCGTCGTGTTTGGTAGTCACATGAGAATCGTGCGATGAGTTTCGACTATCTTAAACTTCCCTGTGAAACAGAAGTTTCGGCAGTTCGACTCTGGAAATGAGAATCCTCACAAGAGAGTCACCCTTACAAAATCCATTTCCGTCAAGGTGGGAACGGAAAAGGCTGCGGACTCTGTAAATAAATTGAAAACCAATCCACAGGCTCGTAGCAGTGACCACTTGAGCATGACATGTTAACAACCATCATGGAGTAAATAGAAGGTGCAAGTCAGATTCTGCCCATACATACGCAGACAATACGTTGGCACTTGAAGTTATCGATCACCATCCAGTACAAAGCTATCCAAATACTGGCAAAACATTTTTCTAGGTTGAAGGAATAGCACGAGCGAAAGGAAGTTGGTCTGCCTACAAGCAGCCACCTGCACGCAAGTGTCGCGGTCCGATGAGGCAACATAATTAAGAGGTTTTCTAAATGAAGTTCATGATCAATCCGTGAGAAGGGTGAATATTGAAGTCCTAAGGTATTCTAGAGTATTCTATCAAATTCCTTAAGACAGGCAATATGGTAATTGTATATAGTTATAACTTGTAATAAATGTGAGTAGTTGGTATGCTGCACAGGTAAGGAAATGCTAGATCGATCGATTCATGACATAAGCAACACATAAATTCATATACCAGAGATTATTCGTATATGTTACCCCCAACTCAAAGCAGCATAGCATTTACTAACTAACTAGAATGGTAATATTGCGTTACAAAAGAAGCGCTGAAAATGGGATTCGATTTTTCTTGTCCCTTTCTCAAGTTCCTAGTTTGTTCTGCCCAAGTGCCAGCAATGCCTCGACTGCTCGTGGAGTAAAAATAAAGCCTGCTGCAGTTATATGTACAAAGGCAAAGGAAAAGTGGTGTTCTCTACTTCCAATCTCGATCTTAGTCAGCCAGAATTTAATCGCCTCAAATTTAATTGCAGCGCATTTGGATATCCAATCTGATTGCACTACTTCAATGATCTTCATCTTGGCGTCATGAAGTTTGTGAATCTTGCCTTCTAACTCACGAAAATTTCTCATTCTCATTGTGCAACATCAAATGTTCCAAAAGTTAGTCATGTTAAATTAACCTTCTTATACCATACTGTATCCAGTTTATGTGCCACAAAAAGGAGATTTCCACCAAAATAATTGTCCACAATGAATTATACATGTTATGGGCGTGCGTCACTACTCAATCTCATTATAAGCATGCAGATGCAACCACTGACTCCATAAAAATTACTGTATACAAAATTATCTATACATACTATCATTCATTAAATCCCAAGCAGATCGACCATCGGAAAACAAAACTGCAAACATACACAAAACGAGGTGTAGAAAGGCTTTTACCAATATGCCTATCACCATATCATATATCAATCACGGGACAAGCGATAACTAAAAGCAAATGAGTTCAAAGCCTATTTACCGATACTCCTCGAGAGGAATCAAAGTCTCGCAGCTTCCAAATCCAGCTTTAATTCCTTTAAAGATGATTCTCCGGGATGATCTCTTGAGTTATGATATCGAAGCACCTTGAAGTTCAACAAGAAAAAATTTAGGATTGCACACAAGAAAAGAATTGAGCAATTCTTTAGAGTCAAGCTTCTGTAGTTACTGGTCTAAGTGGTGGGTCTTTGCTTCCATCATAAAGGGCATCCTGTGCAGAGAAAGAAAGCTTAGACCCACAAAATCCACCAACTGGATAGATGTCATACTGACATTCAATCCTACATAGAGCAAGTTCCAGCATATTGCCGTATCCCTCCAACAAATTATCCCAAAATGTCCATCGGTCATTTGAGAGTTATCCCAGTCAGCACCAGCAAATATTCTCCGTCGGACGTTCATGTTCTTGACAGTCACTCGGCCCACAAGTTTCCCAGAATCATTTGTATCTTCCGAACTAGGACTGCAAGGTTTGCTTTCTGCTGACTGTTTCATGCTGGACATTTCACAAATGTCTGCAATATGGTTTTCAAGAGTTCTTAAAGAATTTTCTCTAAATCATGTTACGAAATTGCACATCGATTCCAGAAAAATAACTCTCGCAAACAATTCACCAAGCAAAATATAATAATAAAATAATAGAATCAGAAGAACACATCAGAAAATTTATTAACGAAGTTCACCCAAACTTAGGTTACGTCTCCTCACAGAAGTACTCTGCAAATCCACTAAATTTAAAAAAAAAAAAAAATTGGAATACAACGATAATCTTCTAAAGAAAAAACTCACTTTTTCTTTTCTTTTCTTGCCTCTGTATTTTCTTTTTTTCGGCGTCTTGACAGTTAGCGTATTGCCATCACTAATATAAAGATGTAGTTTTAACCTAAAAACAAATCTAATATAAAAGACAAAAGAGCTCCTAAAAATATTTGACTATGACAAACCATCCACCTCGCCTCTTCCAGCATTAACGTCTTCTGCAATTCCACTTGTGTGTTTGACTATTGCCCCCGAAAGATCTCTGCCGGCAGATAACTCTAATAGAAGTGTACGTCGGAAATACAATAGCCTTCCATAAACTCAGGAAAGTAACATTTCCGAATAAATGAGGCCTGACTGCTTTTCAATCCTAGCAAAGGCACTGACCCACTTACTAATAGATCTCGAGATGGTGTTTCAGGAGCTGCAGTATTAAAATCGCATCTCTCCAAGAAAGCTTTCCTCATTTGATTCAGAATCATATTAGCAAGTTTTACCCTCATCTGAAAGAAAAGCATCCTCACGTATCCCATCCAAGTTCTACCCTCATCTGAAAGAAAAACATCCTCACGTATCCCATCCATCGATCCAATCACCAAGGCTTGACTCTTAGCATTTGCACTTGAAGAGGGCACCTGAGGAGTTGATGGGGCAACATCCCGAAGAGAAGTTCTTACTTCAGCTTCCAAATGATTCCTCTCTTGTTCCTTTAGAACGTCATCCACCCTACTCTGCATGTGAACAAGAGATTCTTCCAAAACAGGAGCAAAAAGCCGTTAAAGGTGTGCGACTACGTAGGCAATCCTGTGAAGATGTCGCAAATTGTGAGAACCACCGAGAAGCTCAAGTTCTGATGCTAGCAAAGGAGAAGGCCAAGGTCTTGCACTCTTTAACCATAATCAGTGTCAATCGAATCTCCAGAAGTTGCTTTGGAAATACTAAAGCAAGATGCAGCTATAATACAGCCAACGTAATAGTCGTCCAAGGATGACTTGACACTTGAATGACTGAATCCAAGGTCAACAATTTGTGAGGTAACCATAGGGCTCTATAGATAAGGTTCATAGCTCAAACCGGCGTCAACCAAGTTTAAAGAGAAAGAAGATCCAGGAAGCCGTTGGCAATCTCCTTTCAATGAAGAACATTCACCAGAAGCTGGCAAAGAAAAGAAAGACGATATTGCATCGAACCAATCCAATCGACCACCCATGGCAACGAAAGTGCCACATCTCACAGTGATGGACAAAAATTCGTGGAAATTCACTGGATCCCACATGTAGACAAAGTCAGAACCAGCTAATCCAGTACATAAAGCATCGGAACCTCCCCATCACCCCGTATTGTTAAATTGCAACATGAGATCAAAAGAAATTTTTCATCTGGTACGCCAGTGATTGAACCCCGCAATTTGCCTTCCTCATGAGCCAGCCAAAAAAAAGGGGCACCATTAAGACCGTCATTATCCGAGACATTCAGCAATTCAAACTTTTTAATTCTCAATTTGAGCCGAAACCATGACCCGGAAGTCCATTCTGTATAGAGCTTTTGATGTTGTCAATCTCACCAGGGTGAATAACAATCTCTACACAATCACAATTCAAATAGATTGATGTCTGGCCTACATTAGTTGTTTTCAAAGGATCAATATCCTCAAAAGCCACTCTAGTAAATCCTTTTATCACTTGACTCAAAAGACTCTTGAAGACTTCATATCCATAGCTCCGAAGAATAACTACAGCAGAGGATAAATGCAAATGGGTAAGGAAACTAGAGCTCATGATTATCTCTTGATTCATTTCAGAAGCAGGATCACCAGAATCTCTCGATGCTGTTATGGAGGCAAACTCAAATCCTTTTCCAATAAACTTATTTCTGCTCCTCTCCTCTGAAATAGCTAAAGAGTTTGCTCTCTCGGCAACTCAAGCACCAGTAACAGGACCCTTCTGCCAAATCATACTGAGGATGGAAGAAGGTGTGGCAATGGACGGAATCTTCAGAAAAGAAAACTTTCACCCTCTAGCAGTGCGGCAGGACTTACCCCCATCATCAACCACATCACATGCATTTCTTACTAGATACAATGTCAAGGTTACAGGAACTCAGATGCGCAGAAGTTGTCACCATTGAAGATGTTGGGATATAATACGCAGAAACGACAGGATCTTATAATTTACGTCAACGCGAAATCTCCAGAGAAATAAACGAGAAAAATAAGGACACCAGAAATTTACGTGGTTCAGTCCGAGTATCGGTACCTACATCCACGAAGAGAGCCGGCAACAAATAATCCACTATAATCGAATCAGAGTTTACAATCACTCAAACACTCAAATGTTTTTCACACATAGATTTAACCCCAAATCAAAGTGTTTATAAATAAATAACTCACTTGGACATAAACTTATGGCATAAAATTACCGCACGTTCAAGTTTTAAACAAAATACTCTACGTACACCAAAATCAGGACGTACGGCTTCGCGTAGTTCTTCAAAACTTCTCGCGACTTGCAACTTCAATGATTGTTGGACGTGCGGCTTATACTACGTAGAGCTTCAGCGGCGTGTTCCAAGTTTTTTTGAAAAGAAACCTGCATAATATTTCCTTTATTTTGACCTAGGCTCACCTCCTTCCATCTACGTGCAAAAGACTTCATCCAAAAGGGTTTCGGCGAGCTTCACGCGTGGACTTCTTCCTCATGCCAAAGGGCCCACCACGATTTGTTTTATTTCATCTTCCACGTTTCGGATTCCACAGCAAAGAGGAAACTTTCCTCCCTCTTTATTTTATTTTATATTTCCTCTTTTGTGCAACTTCAAAAAAAATCCAGCAAATTACATTTTGTAAACGCTCAAACTCGAGACATAATTTAACAATTCTCCACCTTGACTCGATGTTTGTAGCCAAATTATAGTGTTCATCATCCATGCTGCTCTCCCATCGCCCCGACGGGTACTCACTCTCCACAAACGCCAATAGAGCTCAAGCAGAACTTGAGCTACTTGAGCTTCGCCAAAGAAACAGACTTAGTTATTATGTCTGCCGGGTTATCTACTGTAGCAATCTTTTTAACAGTAATATTACACTTAGCTAAGACATCTCAGATGAAGTAGTACCTGATGTTGATATGCTTTATTCGCTCGTAATAAATTGGATTATACGCCAAATATATCGCACTTTGATTATCACAGTGTATATCCACACTTTACTGTTCTAACCCAAAGTCTGAGAGCAAATTTTGTAACCCTATCACCTCCTTCACTGTAAAGGTTAGTGCCATGTACTCTACCTCAGTCGAAAATAAGGCAATGTGATCCTGTAAAGACGCTTTCCAACTAACTGCACCACCTGCTAGCATAAACACATACCTTGCTAAAGACCTGCAATCATCCAAGTCACCGGCATGATTCGAATTCACAAAACTAGTGGTCTTACTGCCATTGCTATCCCTCTGGTACATTATACCCATGTCCGTTGTCCCCTTGAAATATCTGAGGATCCACTTCACAGCTTCCCAATGAGCTTTACTAGAATGCTTCATATAGCGACTAACCACGCTCACAGCTTATGAAATATTAGTGCACACCATAGTATACATAATACTACCCACAGCACTAGAATAAGGAACATGAGACGTATGCTCCTCCTCTTCCTCAATCTACGGTGATAATTTATCTGAAAGTTTAAAATATTTTGCTAAAGATGTACTTACAAATTTTGCCAACTGCATATTAAGACGTGCCACGATCTTCTCAATATATTTCTTTTGAGATAGACGTAAAACTCCTGCAGTCCTGTCATGCAAAATCTCTATACCCAAAATTTTCTTTGCAGCACATAAATCTTTCATCTCAAATTCAACATTTAACCGCCTCTTCAGCACATCAATATCAGACATGTTCTTAGCTACTATCAACATATCATCAACATATAAGAGTGGATAAATCAAAGAACCATTCTTCAATCTCCTAAAGTAAATGCAGCTATCCATCTGACTTTTTGTGTAGTCTTGACTAGTCATGAAAGCATCAAAACGTTTATACAACTGTCTAGGAAACTGTTTCATCCCATACAAAGATATCTTCAATAAGCAAACATGATTTTTCTTACCCGGAATAGCAAATTTCTCTAGTTGTCTCATGTAAATCTGCTCCTCCAACTCACCGTGAAGAAACGCAATTTTCACATTTAGCTTTGCTCTAATTCAAGATCCTGCGAAGCAACTAAAGCAAGTAAAACACGAATAAAAGTATGTCTTACCACATGAGAGAACACCTCATTGTAGTCAATGCCCTCATGTTGTGTATACCCCTTCGCCACAAGTCTCGCCTTATACCTCGCTGCTTCGACACTGGGAATGCCCTCTTTCCGTTTAAAGACCCATTTACTTCCGACAATCTTTTGGCCCTAGGGTATTTTGACCAGCTCCCATGTCTGATTTTAATAGAGTGGTTCCATCTCTTCACTCATAACTAGGGGTGAGCGATTCCCAGTTCCTTACAGGTTGGAACCTACCCTCGAGTACAGGTTCCTCATTTTTTGGAACCCGGAACCTACCCGTCAGAACCAAGAACCTGGAACCTACCCTATCACAGGTTCTAGGGTCGGTTCCAGATTCCAACAGGTTCTTTTTCTTTTTCTTTTTTTATGTCTTCCTCCTTTCTTTTATTAGTTGAGTACCACAAAATTATAAAGAGTAGTACAAACTCAATAACAAAGAAGAAAAAAAGCCAATAGATGTGCTGTCAGCATTTACATAAGACCAATGTTTGAGAAAGCTATGTAGCAAAAAATCCATAGGAATTTTCTATCAACATAGTATAAGCCAACACACTAGATGTGATGTGTATGCATTGGAGTGATTGCAGAACACAAACTTTGTAGAACAGATAGCAAATGGATAGAAATCATAATTCACAAATGAGCAATCTCAGACCTGGCTAACACGAATATACAAAAGAAATAGCCAAAGATTCAGAGTAAAGGAGCGAGTGGCAAAAGAAAAAGGAAAACGATCATTTGAATTTTTCAAAAAGAAATAAAAAGGGTTGCAAAATTGCTACTTAAACATGCAAAATGAAGATATCAACTGAATGAAGGGGCTTCAGACATCAAACTATCTCTAGAAGTGTAAGTGACCAGCAGATAAGAAGTAGAGGTCCTTTTACACTCTGTTTCAATTGACATAGATATTTTCCACGCATATCACCATTACAAGATTTGGACATTGCAGTACCTTTGTGTTCTGCATGACTCGGAGCTGGGGTAGCACTGAAATAGCTTCAAGATAAACATAAAAGGCCCAACAAATCCTGTCAATGATATGATGGTGTGTTGAGGGGTGAATCACAAGAGACAGCACAACACATGGAATCCGACAATCATCTGTGGCAAACATGATATGAAACTTCTTAAAAGACAGAAAGAAATGAATTTAAGTGATAATGGCATAGTAAAATATACACAGTCAAACAGTTAGAAGTAACAAAACAAGTAACATGCGGCATTATTGCATAAAAGAGAACAATGTACAGAAGGACAAAGTAGAATGTTCAGTAACCATAGAGGTAGATGTTGAATTTGAAGTTATATCATCTCCCAAAAAGAAATGCTACATCATGTATGCTTCTCAGGAAAATGAATATAAATAACTTCATGGCAAAGATGGCACGGGCATATAAATATATTTATCTTGCATGACTACTGCTCCTAAAGCAATGATAATAAAATCCAAGAACTTCATCAATATCTGCTACAGTAGAAATGTGAAAACAAGATGGGCCTGCAAGTCTCAATTTTTCTCGATAATGTAGAGCTGTAGATGTCAGTGATGAAAAAGCAGTTCACAGCATGGAAGATAACTTTAATTGCAACATCCTCTCCATATCACATAACGTAGCTCTATAAACTTGACCCAAGCTGGCAGATGCTATTGTCCGAGATGAAATTTTGCTGAACACAGCTTCAAGTGGCTGCCCCAACTCCTCCTCTATGATGTTGAAAGCAACCTAATTATCATATTGATAAGATTCATATCCTATAACATCCAAGATAGTGTGAAAAAGCTTATTAAACTCTTAAATTAGAATGCTTCTTTCTCTGTTAAATTATGCCATTCACCTGATTTGGGAAGGAACATTGTCGTGTAGAATGCAGAGTTCATTCATGTAGTCTTCTCTAATAATAGCTGGTCTGTTTGCAAGAACCTGTCAACAATGGAACATGAATTCGGGCAAAAGGGGATCGAGACCACCAAACACGTACGCATCATCAAGAACATATTTTGCAGCAGAAATACAACGAACCAACCTTGGCTTACTTCTTTCTGGAATTGAACCATCATTGTTCTGGATTTTCCTTTTAAATACCGTCTCGACCATGAATTGAAGACCGGGACTGATTGTCATCATCCACCTGCGACCACAGCACTTATCAAAAAGCAAAACCAAAGTGTTGAACTTCAAATAGGAATAAAGAAATTTAATGAGAATCCTACAAATCCAAAACAGCCATACAATCAGAACCATCAGTTCTCCATCGGTTGGTGAGCAGCGTCAAGGGCTGATCCGGCAGTGTTGGGGCTGGCTGGCCGAGCGCGTCCCAGGGGGGTTGGGTGGGGAGCAGCGTCAAGGGCGACCGAGCGAGCATCGTTGGGGCGGCTGCGCAAGCAGTGAGCGGCCTCCACCAAAGGGACGAGCGGCGTGCAATGACGGTGTCGACGGCGAGCAGCGTCAAGGGCCCGAGCGGCCGAGAGGCATCGAGCGGGCTGAGCAACATTGAGCGGCGTCGAGGAGCCGAGCAGGCCGAGCAGCATCAAGCGAGCGTCGAGGGGGCCGAGCGACGTCGAGCACAGTCGAGGGGAGGAGGGGAGCGGCGTTAAAAGTGACGACGCTGAAGTGGACAGGGAGAAGACTCAGAAGAGAGTGAAGGAACCCTAAAACTAAAACAGAGGGGAGTCGCGAGAGGAGGGAGAAGGAAGAATAAAAGAGGGAAGAAAAAAATTGAAAACTAGGGTTTTCCGGTTCCTTCGAACCAGGCCCGAACCGGGAACCGAAACTTCCCTCCTTGGAACCTAGAACCAAACCGGAACCTCCGGTTCTACCCTCCGGTTCCCAGTTCTACCCGGGAACCACGCTCACCCCTACTCATAACCCCTAGCCACTGCGATGACTCCGAACTAGCCATCGCCTCAGAGTAAGACGAAGGCTCATCTGTCTCCACCTCATCACCTACAGTCAATGCATAAGCAATATCTGTATAATCATAACGTACCGGTGATTTAATTTATCTTCTCTGTCTATCTGCGGCTATAGTGTTGTAACTTTTCTAGTTGTTCACTATCACCAACTTCAGGAACTGCGGCTTCATCTGCGGTCTCAACCCTTATTACCTTCAAGATCTCTGAAGTCTCCACCTGAAACTCCATTTCACTAATGACACAATGATCTATATTTTATGTTGGTTGTGTCTCAGAACTCCTCTGTTGAAGCATTGCAGTCTCGTCGAAGATTACATCCCTGCTAATTAGAAAACCAGGTGATCTGGGATCGGTGTACCACAAAGCCGGTAGCCTTTCACCCCATGTGCATAACCCGAAATATGCACTTCTTCACTCTCGGATCAAGCTTACCATCACTCGCATGAGTATAGCAGGACATCTGAATATTCGTAATCTGAAATAATTAATAGATTTCCTTGACCATATTTCCTCAAGAGTCTTCCACTCGATAGCAGATGATGGAGATCGATTAACTAGGTAATATGAATTGTTTCGGCCCAAAATTCTTTACCAAGTCCTACATGCGAAAGCATGCATCGAGCTTGCTCAAACAAAATTTTGTTCTTTCGTTCTGTCATTCCATTCCGCTGTGATGTCCCAGGAACTGTGCGGTGTGTCACAATATCTTCTTTCTCGCAGAACTCAGTAAAATCTTTACTACAGAACTCTATGCCATTATTGGTTTTCAGGCACTTAATTTGTTTATCTGACTGCTTCTCAATCAATGTCTTAAATTTCTTAAACCGATCAAATACATCATATTTGTGACCCATACCTTCCTCGAATAATCGTCGATAAAAGTCAGCATATATCGGGCACCTCCTTTTAAAGGCACCGAAGACGGGCCACAGACGTCTGAGTGAATATATTCAACTGGTCATTTGGTCGAATGAATAGTTGTAGTAAACTTAACTAGGTGCTGCTTCCCATAGATACAATACTCACACAAGTCCAGCTTCCATGTCTTTTGACCATTCAACAATCCCCTTTCACTCAGTATCGCCATACATGCCTTACTCATATGCCCTAAACACATATGCCATAATTGAGTCAAGTTAGAGTCTGACTCACCCGATAAAACTGTAGCGGTTCCAATTACGGTCTCTCCTAGTAAATGATAGAGAATATTCACTTTCTTCTCTTTCATCATTGTCATGGTACTTCAAGAGATCTTCAGTACTCCACATTCAGCAGTATACCTACACCCGATGTCATCGAGTGTCCCCAGAGAAATAAGATTATTCTTAAGCTCCGATACATGCCTCACATCTATCAATGTGTGCACTACCCCATCATGCATCCGAATCTGAATTTTCCATATCCCCACAGCCTTACAAATTGCATTATTCCCCAAAAGAACTCTACCATCATCTGCAGTCTATAAGTAGTAAACCAGTTCTTATGAGGCGTCATGTGATAAGAGCATCCCGAATCTAACACACATCCGTGTCTTAACAAAGTAGCGGTCACACATAAAATAGCTTCTGCATCACCATTGCTCCCTTCGGCAACATTTGCCACACTACTTGTAGCATTTTGCCTATCAACTTTATTTCTTCGCTTTGGACAATCTCTCATGATGTGCCCCTCCTCGTGACACTCAAAACACTTCACGCGTCTCTTAGACTTTCTATGGCGTGATTTCGATATGCTTTTACCTCTGCTGCTATTAGGCCCTCGATGTTGTTCTTTACCTCGAATTGTCAGTGCTTGCACTACTCCTAGTGCCAGACCGTCATCTTGCAACTTTCTCTGCCACTCCTTAGAGAATAAGGCGGACTTTACCTCTTTTAAGGTAATTGTAGTACACCCCTGCAACAGTGAATCAGTAAAGTGCTCCAATGACTCTGGTAAAGAGGCTAACAACATCATGCCATGTTATTCATCATCAAGTATCTTACTAACGTTCTTCAGATCCATCATGAGTTTATTAAATTCATCTAGGTGAGTTCTGATAAACGTACCTTCAGTATATCTAAATTGAAACATCTTCTTCAACATGTACAATCGATTGTTCAGACATTTCTTCACATAGAGTGCTTGAAGTTTTGCCCATAATACTGTGACATCTTTCTCCTCAACAACTTTTATTAAAACCTCATCCAACAAATTTAACAGAGTTGTGCTCTTTGCTCTTTACATTAGCTCTATCATATCTGAGGCTTTCATTATAATCGGCAACTCATCTTCACCATTCAGTACCTTGGCCAAACCTTGTGTTGTCAATAATGACCGCATCTTGATGCTCCATAACACAAAGTTGCTGCTCACATTAAACTTCTCAATTTTAGATTTCCTCTAAGACATAATTACAATAACAGAATTTCTAGATAATAATCAGACAAGCAAAAGCTCCAAATTACAATCAAGAAATCTAAGCCCAAGCTCTTATACCAATTGTTGGGATACAATACACGGAAATAACGGGATCTTGCAATTTACGTCAATGCGAAATCGCTAAAGAAATAAACGAAAAAATAATGACACCAAAAATTTACGTGATTCGGTTTGAGTATCAATATCTACATCCATGAAGAGAATCAATAGCAAATAATCTACTATAATCGGAGAATTAAAGTTTACAATCGCTCAAACGAGTGTTTTTCACACCTAGATTTAACTCAAACCAAAGTGTTTATAAATAAACAACTCACTTGGATATAAACTTACGGCACAAATTTACCGCACGTTCAAGTTTTAAACAAAATGCTCTACGTACACCAAAATCAGGATGTACAGCTTCACGTATTTCTTCAAAACTTCTTGCGGCTTGTGGATTCAATGATCGTTGGACTTGCGGCTTCATTACGTAGAGCTTCGGCGGCGTGTTCCAAGTTTTTTTGAAAAAAAAAACCTGCATAATATTTCCTTTATTTTATACGTGTGCCTAGGTCAAACTTTGACCTGGGCCCACCTCCTTCCGTCTACGTGCAGAAGACTTCATCCAAAAGGGTTACAGCGAGCTTCACGCATGGACTTCTTCCTCACGCCAAAGGGCCCACCACGATTTGTTTTATTTCATCTTCCACGTTTCGGATTCCACAGCAAAGAGGAAACTTTCCTCCCATTTTATTTTATTTTATTTTATATTTCTTCTTTTGTGCAACTTCAAAAACAATTCAGCATATCGCATTTTGTAAACCCTTAAACTCAAGACATAATTTAACAGAAGAATACTTCTTAGAATTTGAATTACATAAGGGTTTCAAACTATCACCCATCCCTTCTCTTGAAGAAAAAGGAGAACTAGGACCGCAAGCTTCCCGGAATAATTAGTATCTTCAGAATGACTTTCATCTCTCCTAGAGCAATATGGTTTGCACCCATCCCTTTTCATCTCACAGATGTCTGCAACATAGTTTTCAAGAATTCTTAAAAGAATTCTCTCTATATCATCCACTCTCGCCTCTTCCAACATTAACGTCTTCTGCAATTCCATTCGTGTGTTTGACTATTGCCCCCAAAAACTTTGTCTGCAAATAATTCCGATAGAGGCGTACGTCGAAGTACAACCTATAAACTCAGGAAAGTAACCTGTCCGAATAAATGAGTCCTGACTGCTTTCCAATCCTACCAAAGGCACTACTTAGACCTGAACATATCTATAAAAGGCTCAAAGAGAGACCCCCCCCACTAGAGGGAAAACCTCCCAAGGGTGAGAGACCCCAAAGTGGGGTCCCCGTATCCCGCCTCTCAGGGGAGAAACAATATTGAGAGGAGCGAGGGGGCCACAGTTGCTGGGGTAACAGCAGATCCGAAAGGGCGGTGGTTTGGATCCTAACCTCCTTAAATGAAGAGGGTACCGAAGGACCACGTGGTGGTTTGCCGCAAGCAAACCCGGGGCTCTAGCTGGCTTAAATACCAAGTTCCACGAACCGAACGCTAGAGTCATGCCCCGAACCACATGGTCCTTGGGTACCTTTCCATTTAAGGAGGTTAGGATCCAAACCACCGCCCTTTCAGACTTGCTATTATCCCAACAGCTGTGGCCCCTCGCTCTTCTCAATATTGTTTCTCCCGAGAGATGGGATACGAGGACCCCACTTGGGGTCTCTCACCCCTGAGAGGTTTTCCCTCCAGTGGGGGGTCTCCCCTTAAGCCTTTATATACCTGCTCAGGTCTAAAAGAAAAAACCACTACATGGTCCTTGGGTACCCTCTCCATTTAAGGAGGTTAGGATCCAAACCACCGTCCTTTCGGACCTACTGTTACCCTAGCAGTTGTGGCCCACTCGCTTCTCTCAGTATTGTTTCTCCCCTGAGAGGCGGGATACGGGGACCCCACTTGGGGTCTCTCACCCCTGGGAGGTTTTCCCTCCAGTGGAGGGGTCTCCCCTTAAGCCTTTTATAGACCTGCTCAGGTCTCTAACCAGGTTCTTATGTGTTTTTTTGGGAGTCTGGATTTTGCTCCCAACCTGCAATTATTTCTCCCCCAGGAAGAGGGATACCCTCGTATGGCCTTCGGGCCCGTTTGAACACAGAAGGCACGACATTACCCAGCCGCGTAGGGCCTTGTTATCGGGGTTGTCCCCCCCCTGGAGCGCTGCAATTTAAAGTCACGCCCTGAGTTTTTTTTTTTTTAAAGACCTGAGCAAGTCTATAAAAGGCTTAAGGGGAGACCCCCCACTGGATGGAAAACCTCCCAGGGGTGAGAGACCCCAAGTGGGATCCCTGTATCCCGCCTCTCAAGGGAGAAACAATACCGAAAGGAGCAAGGGAACCACGATTCTTTGGGGTAACAGCCTATGTAGTACCGACACGCGACATGACACGAGTGTCCAACACGACACGACACGTTGACACGTCATTTCTAAAAGGGATAAGTGTTAGAAGTCTTAAAACTTGTCACGAAAATGCATTTCGGTCCTAAAACTTGCAAAAAATGCATTTAAGTCCTAAAACTTGTAAAATTATTTCAAATGAGTCCTAAAATCGACGCCGTTAGCCTTTTTTGTTAAAAATGCTAACGTAGCATTTTAAATAATTTTTATTTTCTGCGTGGACTTTTTAATTATTTTTAAAAAAATTAGATTTAAAAATTAAAAAGATTAGATTTATTCATTTTATCTTATTTTCACTAAAAACTAAAAAAAAAGTTTAAAATTTTATTTTTTAAAAAATGAATAAAAATAATTAAAAAATACACGTGGAAAATAAAAAAATTATTTAAAATGCCACCTCAGCATTTTTAATGGAAAAGGCTAACGGCGTCGATTTTAGACTCATTTGAAACAATTGACAAGTTTTAGGACTTAAATGCACTTTTTTGCAAGTTTTAAGACCGAAACGCATTTTGTGACAAGTTTGGGACTTCTTGAACACTTTTCCCTTTCTAAAAATAGAGAATTCGACACGTTGCGGCACGTTATATATTAAATGAATATTTTTATTTTTAATTAATTTAATTCAAATTCATAAATAAATAAATAATTTAAAAAGAGCCTATAATAAATTTACACTAATAATATTAACAAATCAATTCATTTGAAATTTGAAAGCTATATTCATAGTTAATGCGAAATATTTTTTTAATTTTAACAAAAATTATTGATGAAACTAATAATTAATAAGAAATTAGAATCAATTTATTTCAATAAATCCATGATTTTCTACAATAACCAAAAATTATCATTATTCAAAATTCAATACTTTTATTTTTTGAAATTATTTTTTAATTTCATTTATTTAATTCTCCGGTTAAAAAGACAATCCCCAAAATCCACCCCTTTTTCGTTCGTCCTTTTCCCTCCACTCCAAGTTTATTTTACTTTTTCCCTCCCCACCACTTGACAGTGACAGGTAAGCTGTCACTTCCCCTCCCCCTCACGCCATTAGATCTGCTTTCTGGGTTTCTTTATGAAAAACCTTAGCGAGCCGCTGAGCCATCCTCTTCTCTTCCGCTTGCCGCACGACCCCCTTCCCTCCTCTCCTCTTCCTCTCGTCGCTGATCCATCGCAACAATGGCGGCCCTCACCGCTCTCTCTGGCCGTCTCTCGCCATCACGGTGGTCCGTCTGTGGCTTCGTCTCGCCGGCACGAGTTTGCCTTCTCTCTTCTTTCTCTCTGTTCGGCTCTTTCTCTAGCCGTCTCTCGCCGTCGCAGTGGTCTGTTCATGGCTTCATCTCGCCGGCGCTCGCGCCTATGCTCCCTCGCCCTCCCTCGCCTCCACCCTCCATCAGTTTTCCGGACACGCATCGACACGCGTGTCGAGAAATGTTGACCGCGTGTCGACCGTGTCCGAGCATGTCGACGTGTCCGACACGCTCCGACACGTGTCGGACACGACACGGAAGCACGGACAACGTGTCGGTGCTTCATAGGTAATAGCAGGTCCGAAAGAACAGTGGTTTGGATCCTAACCTCTTTAAATGGAAAGGGTACCCAAGGACCATGTGGTGGTTTGCCGCAAGCAAACCCGGGGCTCTAGCTGGCTTAAATGCCAAGTTCTACCAACTGAACACTAAAGTCACGCCCTGAGTTTTAGACCTGAGCAGGTCTATAAAAGGCTCAAGGGGAGACCTCCCACTGGAGGGAAAACCTCCCAGGGGTGAGAGACCCCAAAGTGGGGTCCCCGTATCCCGCCTCTCAGGGGAGAAACAATACGGAGAGGAGCAAAGGGACCACAGCTGCTGGGGTAACAGCAAGTCCGAAAGGGCGGTGGTTTGGATCCTAACCTCCTTAAATGGAGAAGATACCCAAGGACCATGTGGTGATTTGCCACAAGCAAACCCGGGGCTCTAACTGGCTTAAATGCCAAGTTCCACCAACTAAATGCTAGAGTCACGCCAATTCTTTTTGGGGTGAGAGACCCCAAGTGGGGTCCCCGTATCCCGCCTCTCGGGGGAGAAACAATACTGGGAGGAGCGAAGGTCGTCTTTTAGACTCGAGCGGGTTTATAAAAACTCAAGGGAGACCTCCCACCACGAGGGAAAACCTCCCGGGGTGAAAGACCCCAAAGTGGGGTCCCCGTATCCCGCCTCTCAGGGAAGAAACAATACTAAGAAGAAGCGAGGGGGCCACAGCTGCTGGGGTAACAGCAGGTCCGAAAGGGCAGTAGTTTGGATCATAACCTCCTTAAATGGAGAGGGTACCCAAGGACCATGTGGTGATTTGCTAGAGCCCTAGGTTTACTTGCGGCAAACCACCACATGATCATTGGGTACCCTCTCCATTTAAGGAGGTTAGGATCCAAACCACCGTCCTTTCGCACCTGCTGTTACCCCAGCAGCTGTGGCCCCCTCGCTCCTCTTAGTATTGTTTCTCCCCTGAGAGGCGGGATACAGGGACCCCACTTGGGGTCTCTCACCCCTAGGAGGTTTTCCCTCCAGTGGGGAGTCTCCCCTTAAGCCTTTTATAGACCTACTCAAGTCTTGATACGAAGACCCCGCTTTGGGGTCTCTCACCCCTGGGAGGTTTTCCCTCCAGTGGGGGGTCTCCCCTTGAGCCTTTTATAAATCTGCTCAGATCTATAACTAAGTTCTAATGTGTTTTCCGGGAGCCTGGATTTTGCTCCCAACCTGCAATTTTTTTCTCCCCTAAGGAGAGGGATACCCTCGTATGGCCTTCGGGCCCATTTGAACACGAGAGGCACGGCATTACCCAGCTACGTGGGGCCTTGTTATCGGGGTTGTCCCCCCCGAAGCGTTGCAGTTTAAAGTCATGCCGAGGACCAAAATAATCGCTCCTCTCAGGGGAGAAACAATACTGAGAGGAGCGAGGGGGCCACAGCTGCTCGGGTAATAGCAGGTCCGAAAGGCAGTGGTTTGGATCCCAGGGGTGAGAGACCCCAAATGGGGTCCCCGTATCCCGCCTCTCAGGAAAGAAACAATACTGAGAGGAGCGAGAGGGCCACAGCTATTTTTAAGACCTGAGCAGGTCTATAAAAGACTCAAGGGGAGACCCCACTGGAGGGAAAACCTCCCAGGGGTGAGAGACCCCAAGTGGGGTCCCCGTATCCCGCCTCTCAGGGAAGAAACAATACTGAGAGGAGCGAGGGAACCACAGCTGCTGGGGTAACAGCAAGTCCAAAAGGGCGGTGGTTTGGATCCTAATCTCCTTAAATGGAGAAGGTACCTAAGGACCATGTGGTGGTTTGCCGCAAGCAAACCCGAGGCTCTAGCTGGCTTAAATGCCAAGTTCCGCTAACTAAACACTAGAGTTACGCCCTGATTTTTTGCTTAAGGGGAGACTCCCCACTGAAGGAAAAACCTCCCAGGGGTGAGAGACCCCAAGTAGGGTCCCCGTATCCCGCCTCTCAGGGGAGAAACAATACTGAGAGGAGCGAGGGGATCACAGCTGCTAAGGTAACAGCAGGTCCGAAAAGACGGTGGTTTGGATCCTAATAGACCTAAGCAGGTCCATAAAAGGCTCAAGGGGAGACCCCCCACTAATAACTAATAAATCTTGAGATAATTTTTGTTAACACCTGATTTTCTAAGCGGTTAAGCTCAGGAAATTCGAGATTCGAGACTACTAATTGCGACAAGTCTTGTTTCTTGACCAAAAATTAGATTTGTCATTAGTATTTCAATTGCATACAGTGTCAATTTAGCATAGGCATGCAGAATTAGGCAATTAGGTTTCAAATTTTAAAAGAAAGAAAAAGTTATTTTAAAAAATATATATTAATATTTCATCGCTTGCTAATAGAAATTTCAATTTGTGGAGCTTTCGAATAAGTCGATTATTTAGAGCATGACACTTGGCATCTTACAATTTATTTCCGTAAGCTCACTCTTCTCCACGATTGCACCAAGTGACATGATCACAAAAAACCCAAGACCGGATGAAAAATGGCTTGCCTATTTTGATATGGCTGGTGGCAAGCAAGATTAAAGCATAGAAAAAAGAAAAAAGGGGGGATTTTCAAGATCCTTCTTGTATGGAGGAGAGAAAGGGGAGTCCTAAACTTGCTTCGTCTAAAGTCTGGGACATAAAATATGAGGTATTCCAAGGATGAAGGAAGAAAAAAATTCTCTTTAATTGGAAGGGATAAGTAGGTGTGCACCGGCACCTTAAAATAAGGAACACATCCAAAGTGAGTGTTGGGTTATCGAATTATCGTTTGAAGCCCCTATTGGAAGCTTGCTTCCTGCTTATTAAACACATGATTTGTACAGTGTTTAAAATCAGCACGTCTATCTTTGGTTCTAGACATTGTGACTCACTGATCAGGCCGCCTCCACCATCTCGATTCGACAATTTCCCGCCAGTGACCGCTCTTGCACGACTCCTCCATTCCCGGAGTCCTACCTCGCTCCTTCACGGCGGCCCACCTCTCTTCTCTTCATATCGGCTTCGCGCCCTCACCCGCGTTCCCAGACCCGGCAACACCACTGTACTTTCCAGTTGTCGTCGACACACGGTGAGACTTCACGGGAACGATTCTCTTCCAAGATTCTCCTTACATCAACCATCCTTCTTCTTCCCGTCTTTGGTCGCTCTCGTCTGACCATCTCTCGACGCGGCCGTCCGCCGCTGTCCTTCCTCCGCCCCGAGGCTCGCCAGTCCGTATCCCCCGCTGGTGACAAAAGCCCGTTGCTGTCCCGAGGCGGCCACCTGTTCGTTGGCTGCGACCAGAACCCCATTTCATCAAAGGTACGACCCTGTTTTTGTCTCGGTGCGGCGGGGTTCTGGTCAAAGAGCTAAGGTCTAGCGCCCGTGCGAACAAAATAGGATCGAAGCTGTTGCTAGGCTGATGATGTTTAGCATGTTGCACGTCGGCTTTTATGCGAGATTGGTCATCGAGATGTTTTGAGCATGCGAACGCCCTCAAAATCACTCACCATTGGTTTGTTAAAATGCCTAAATCAGGTTAGCGTGTGGTGCTGCATTCCGAATCCGGACTGCTGTGAACACTTATGAGCACCTTTGTTTTCGAGAAAGGAACCTCCATTGATTATTAATGATTATGATTTTGATTAAAACCCTTCTTTCCTGAATAACTCTACAGGTTGTCTTTTATATGTTCTCGGTGACTTACATATTCATTCACGTCAATATGTTTCGTTGTTCTTTCAAACATCAATTCTCCAGGACATATCTGTTAATCTTTCAAATTTTTTAAATTAGTCCAGTGGAATTAGGCAGAATAAACAGCGTATGGTCCAGAATCTGAAAGAAGAAGGTTGCAATTTCAAGAATCCTCAGTCGTACCTGCACTACTAAAGATATGCCCCTGTATTGTACACCTGGACGATGATAACCAAAGCCGAAGTTTTCTTGATCATTCTTCAACTCCTGAAAATTCCCCTCGTCTTCATCGTGGAGAGAGAACATAAGAGACATTCCAGCAATGGTCTCTACGTGTCTTCCATGCAAGAAGTAACCTTTCAACTTGGACTCTAGTCATCAATGCAAGCTGGAAGTTGTTCGTCTCTATTTTGGCAGCTCCTCCGCAGCTGCCTTTTTGACCCATATTCTTGCACTCAACCGCCATGTGCCACGTACGACTTGTCTCGTTTCAGTACTAGGCGTTGTCTCCAACGATACACACCGGCCGGTCGCTGCCTCGCTTGTAACCGGACAGTCCAGTGGAGACAGAACGAACGATACAAAATTGTCACCCTGATGAGCCCCTGACTCGATCAGAGGAAGGGGCCACTTTACCCACGTGGGTAGTGGTCCCGACTGGTAAGTTGGTGAACTTTGTCAAATAGTTCTAGTTTATACTGAGAATGTCTGCTCATCATTAAGTGTCTTGGTTGAAGGATTAAATCTTTCCGACTCAATATTTGTAAATCTTACACTTTCTCTATCGTTCCTCAGTGAAAAGTATGGGCCCTGAAAATATATCGTCAAATTTCCCGCTTTGCCAGCGGCGTTTTCAGTTCCGCTCGACGCTGTTTCATTCCGCTCCATGGGATCAAACTCAGCCTCAAAAGTCACTATCCCAAAAAGAGATAGGCGCTTCGGCGAGAATGGATAACCCGGAAGGACCCAAATGTTAAAATTAGAAGGGGGTGGGAGCGAAAAGGAACGTGGAAAGAATAAAAACATTTATCTATTTAAAATAGCAAGAGAAATTGGGGATGGATTTCGAACAGCCAAAACCCTATTATTTAGTTTGAGCCTCGTCCTCTCCGTCGCCGGCCGGCTGATCGCTCGCTCGATCTAACCTCCTTCCTCTCTCTCTCTCTCTCTCTAATGTTTTCTCAATCTCCTCCGATTTGGCATTCGGGTTGATTGGTGTTTAGTATTTCGATTTGAGTGGTCGAGGCTTTTGCGATTCACCTTTAATTACAAGTGATGTTAGGAATTTTTCTACCGCTGCAGCATTTGAGTGGGTACGTGGTGACTCGCTAGTTTAGGTATATCTCGAAAAAAGCTCAATTTTGTTTGGCATTTCCTTGTGGAATGGCTGCCTTGAAGCAAACTCTTAGGCTGCATTTGGCAGTCGAAATAAAATTTGAAATAAGATATGATTTATCCTATCTTACATTTGGTGCTCGTTCAGGATAGGATAAAGTAGGATATAAAGGAGATATATGTAAGATAAAATATCTCATGGAGGAGTTAGGATAAAGGTGGATAAGATTTCTAATGGTCATAATAGGAAAGTTATTTTTCTCGAATAACAAACTTATTAAATTAATAAAATTGAAATTATATTTTGATATAAATAATATTTGAATTCTAAATTAAGGAATTAAAAATAAAAAAAATTGAAATTTATTTTTAATTAATCTTATTTTAATTTATATATTCAACTTTAATTCTATCTTATAATAAACATTCAATCTATAAATTAAATATTTATATTTATTATATATTTTAGGTATGTTAGTACAGTTTTACTATTTGATAAAATTTTATTAAAGAATGATGAAAGGGGAAAAAGAAATAATATAAAAAAGATTAAAATTAAAATTAAAATAAATTAAAGAATAGTATTACAAGATATTTTCACCATTTTCGTTTATGAAAATTTAAGTTCATTTATAATGATATGCCATTTATATCCCAAAAAATGTACATAATATAATGTGAATATATTCGACTTAATACTGCGATTCATCAAATAATGGATAGGATATTAAAAAATCTCAGGAGTTCATATCATATCCTATTCAGTCTTATCCCGATTAAAAAGGATAACCAAGGCTGTAATAGTTTTTATGACAGCTAGAACAATGATTTTTTGTCATGATGGAAAGGATTTAACTTTGTGAATATCTCCTTTTTACAACAAGGAACGTGTCTCATTTTCCGAGCTGTCGTACAAAATCATTACAGCCGCAGTTATCCTTATGCCTTCTTCATCGGTGAAGCCTTGTTCACGTAGAATATTAGTATGGAAATATGACAAGTCATTTAATACTAGTTTCTAAATGGAGGACACGTAAAATTAGGAGAAAAACATATAAATTACCAGAGCCATCTCGATGGGCGTCCCCCTCTTCCATCATGTGATGTGAAGATGTACTCGAAATCGAAAATGTATTGACATGTATTGACAGCTCCAAACATGTGCCGCATGGACTTAAAAGGGTCTGTTCAAAGCACAGCCATTCTGCAAGAAAATGCCAAACAAAAATTGAGCTTTTTCAAGATACACCTAAACTAGCGAGTCACCACATGTACCCACTCAAATACAGCAGCAGCAGAAAATCCCTAACATCGCTCGAATCGGAATACTGAACACCAATCAATGCGAATGCCAAATTGGAGGAGATCGAGAAAACAGCCGTGACAGAAAGAGAGAGAGACTGGCCTGCGAGAGAGGAAGAAGGTCTCTTTTCAGTCTCGGTAAAATCAAGGACAGTAGCATCAAAGGGTTGTAGACCGAGAGCATAAGAAAACGAAATAGTGGTGCAGGCGGGCAGCGAAATTTTAGAGAAGGAAACCATGCAACTGCAATTCGATTTTATAGATATATTGATGGAGTCACCAAACCCCGCGAAAAGCCTAATATTACCTTGGCATACGACTCGACATAAGAGCGAAATGCAGGGTCTTCCAACAATGCTTTGTCAGTTGGCAGTTTCAGCAGCCCCTCTGATTTCCCTTTCAACAATTACCTTTGACTAAAACCAAACTAGGGCGCTCTTCCTTTTTCCCAGATGTGTTGAACCAGATTGTGCGTGCTTTTCACTTTGGTTTGACAATTCATTATCCTTTTCTTATGTTAATCTCCACAATTAACTCACAGAATTATTCGTTTTCAAATCAGAAGCAATGTCCAAATTACCAGAGCCATCGTGTCAATAAGAGGTGCGCGCGTCCCATACAACTTCACGAGAGAGAGGTCGAAACCACGTCTCTGACTTGATTCCCCGTTGAAGCAGACGAAACAATACAGCCATCTACAAGCTGAGAGGAGAATTCGAAAAAGATAAAGGGCCAGACTGGTTCTTCAACCAAAGTTAAAACCCCAGCGTGCAATGAAGAACAAATCCGCCCACGAAAGATTTCAAGTGGCGAAACGTTCAACGTTTAATGACGGAAAAGGTGCATCACACGTCCCAGATTCTTAATAATCATCTCTTGCACATGGGAAGAAATCTTAATGTAGCTAAACATTTTTCTTAGGTTGGAGAAATTTGCTCGAAGGATTGGCAGTTGGGCAAGCATCGCATAAATCCATATTACCGGGCGTCATACGCATAATGCAACTCCTCGCTCAAAGCAGCATGTGTAGCTACTAACCAACTAAAAAGGGTAGTGTCACGCAACAAAAGATGTGTTGAAAATGGGCATAGATTTTTCTTGTGACTTTCAAAGAGTTTGCTGGCTTGTTCCATCCAAGCACCGGCAATGCTTTGACTATTATTGTGGATGAAGATATATGGTGCGGGCAGCATTAAGCACTAAAATATATGCTAGGTACGAAGGGAATTCAGAAAACATCATTCACTTCATTTTCTTGCGCACTTCATAGAAGTAGCTCAAGATCACCACGGCTGCAGCCACTGCCACTCCGACAGCACCTTGTGCCAATACAGCACCATTCGCTACTGTCTTGCTGCCTGAAGAACTTGGCGTGAACCCCAGTTCAGAGAGCTTCTTATGCGAGATTACATAATCTCTGAAAAATGCATCCTCATCCTGCCACATGCTTGACAACATTAGGGGAAGAAGAGCATATGACAAAAGAAAACGAGGGGAAAAAGAAGCAGAGTATCAAATTGTCCGTTTGTCTCTCTTCAAGGTCATGCCAACCACAGTGAGAGAGTTGCGGGAACAACAACCAATTCAAATATCAAATCAGGTGTTCCCAGTAGCACAAAAATGATGCTCTAGCCTAGAGGTTTCACGGATCCACATAATATATCCATCCCAACACATGTATATATCTACCCAACATTTGATGCGCGATCTCATTATGAAGATTCCTGGTCTCTACATAGAAGATGGTGATGGAACAGACTGAATGCTTATTTTTTAGCATCACAAGCCTATACAGCATAAATTCCATGAAAAACACTTTCCATCTTATTTCAGTCTTGGCAAAACCAAGGACAGCAGCATCAGAGGGTTGTAGACCATGTGCATAAGGAAATGAGATAGTGGTGCAGGTGGGGTAGTTTCATCAAAAACAAATTTACAAAAGGAAACCATGTAACTGCAATTCAATTTTATAGATTTATCAATGGAGTCACCAGAACACGCGAAAAGCCTATTTACCTTCGCATACAACTCAACATAAGGGCGAAATGCAGGATCTTCCAGCAATGCCTTGTCAGTTGGCAGTTTCAGCAGCCCCTCTGATTCCCCTTTCAACAACTCGCTGTATCAAAAATGATCAATTAGTATCTGGCTCTATAATGCTCCAGCTGAAATGTAGAAAATGCATCTGGTGAAAAGATGAAATCTTACACAAAATAGGAATTATCAAACTTAAGGGGTTCCTGAGTCCAAGGACCATCAAATCCAGATCTTTCCGGGTGTGCCCTTCCCTAGAAACAAGAATGAAAATATAACAAGTGTGGTTGCACATGCCCAGCTGACCTTGAATGTAAATCCAAGCAGAAATAGAAATTACCAGTGTATGAGCCCCTGATAAGGCCACTATGTCCTTGTCTGACAGGCCCATCCTGTAAAAGATGTCCCTTAGATGTGGAGGACCTACATCCAGCAATGACAAGTTTAGAAAAAAATTCAAATACCCTTCAAGCAAAATGTACATGTATTTCCCCAATAAAAGAATTATAATGCATGAAAAATCTCCGATGGATTTAGAGCTATGATAAGTTATAGGTAGGCAGTGGACTGTTAAACGTGAATATCACAAATTGATAAAGCTTAACCAAGCTGCGGTTGAAGGCCTCCTTTCATTTGAGCCTCCTTTCACTCAGCTAGAGTGAGTTGCAGATGTAAAATATCATGTGAAATATCAAACTGGGTTCGCATGAGTAGTAATATTGTCTTTTAGGATAATCAAACATCCCTTGAAAACATGGTCATAATGTGTCTCACACACATATAGTCTCTCTCACCTGATGGCTAAATTTTTCTTACATACATGTTGCCTCTCTCCACATCAATGCTTAAACTTTTAGGTTGGATATTCTAGTACTGTTTCAGATGACAGATCAAGAGTTCAAATCCCAGCACTTCTCTCTCAACTCATTCTTTGTGGTGAGTTCACAACAGCTGACTCATACAAAATAGGCACTGTGCCCATTTTGCATGTGAGGTTCTTAATCGGGAAACTTACTGACATTTAGATGGGATGGACAACATCTGACTGTCAGTTAGCTCTGATACCCTTGTTTCAATGCACTTCTTATCTCATTCAAATCATTCCTCTGTAAATTTACTAATTGACATTCAGATGAGATGGACATACATTTCAACATTAACAGGCAGCAACCATAAGGAAAACAATAAATAGTTATTTAACTTTTTGCCTGGAGCAATAAGAAGCAGAGTGGGCCATAATATTTGGAGGGAGGGATGGAGGGAAATGAAGGGAGGCCAAACAACAAAGGGAAAGTTGACACAACAGAATACCTTGATTAGCATCTGGAAGTCTTCCTTCATTTGGAGAAACTCTTGAATCCTGCAGATAGAAAAAAACTTAATGAATAAGGCACTCGTAAGAATTATCTTGCTCACATACAGATAAAACAGAGTACCTTTCTTCCAGGAACAAAGTCAATTGTGGGACCTCCAGTGACTTCTACTGCGACAACTCCTGCTAGCTGAAACAGGCAATTCGCTCATAATGATCAATACTCGCAAATTGATAAGCCATTATTTATAGTAACCACTAGAATTGATCAGCTATAATATAACATTATTCAACCACTAAACAACCAAGGACGTTACCAGTTGTACTAGACAGAGGAGATTTCCTATAAACAACTGAGAACTAAATTCCCAGAGGACTAAAAATAAGATAAATAAAGATTTGTTCCTAAAGTATCTCAAAATAAAGAATTTCTGGGTTATGCCAATTAAGGGCTTCACCACACGCATGCATATTAGTTTTGAAGATGTTGCATGCTGGAGGGCAGAAAACATCAAAGTTAAATGGCAAGAATTCAAAGTCTTTTATAAACTAAGCTTGTTATATCAACAATGATTTTGTCCACCTATTAGGGGAGCCAACTCGTGATATGTAAGACAGAAGAACGAATCCTTTAAACAGTCATTTCACCTGGTATAGATCTGCATATGTAATCCTCGGACATTTGGACTTCACATCCTCTGTATCCAACATAAAAGCAAATGTAAATATACTGATTGAAGTTATATCTCAACTCCATTTGCAAAAAAGTCTATTCATCAAAGCCATGACCTTATCCATGATGGGTTCCTACACTTGTATAGTTGAAACTATTAGAAACATAACATATCTACAAGTTGACTCGTGTATATCTACAAGTTGACTCGTGTAAAATATATGCAACAGTCTTAGGATTTCCTTGGTCAACAATCATGGAAGCACTAGACAGAACACTAAACCACCCATGTTAAGCATGCTCTCATAAACTGAACATAGGATATTACATATACCTCAACTTTATGAGAACTGTAGGGATTTCTTTAAAGGAAGGAACAATGTCTGGAGTAATAATTATCTTCATTCATTCTATACTGATGAATATTGCAAATATATCTAAATTTGGTTAAATGAACCTAGCAAGTAACAAAAGTAAATCAGAGTATGCAAACGCACTGCTTGGCCTTTCAAGAATTTGTAAGTACATAGCATCACGTTGACAAACTCGTTAACTGTCTTCAGTATAACAGACAACCGGCACCCCGAGCACTAAACATCGTAAGATAATTGATCAAGTCAAACATTACTCATCAAATAACACAAAACATAAGCAAACGCGAAGGCCTCCAACAGCAGCAAGTGAAGGAAAGCTATAATTGAAGCAGACTTCTTGTATTAGAAGACAGACGTCCATGGAAATTGGACTTTCTAATCTCGAAGCACCTATATCTATTTAGCATCATATAAGCACGCAACGGGAATCGCACAATCGCAACCTACAATTGCATGCACACCCTCCGAGCTGCTGTCAACGCATGAATAGATGAACTCCAGCAACTACTTCGGCACGGGACGCTGGACAGGCGAAGACACGGCTCCGCCGAAGGAACGAAAACAGCGAAGGCGGAGAACCGAAGACAGGTAGCTCGGAAAGAGCGGAGAGCTCACCGCAAAAATCAAGAGCGATCTTCAAGCCGGCATTGGCGCCGTGGGAGTACTCCTCCTCGTTCCTGATCGAGCCGGTGGGGCCGCCGGTCTTCGTCCTCGCGTCGTAGGTCCCGGCGTCGTGCCACCTGCAAAGACCGAATCGGCGAAAACCTCCGGACGTCAGAAACCGGCGAGCTAATCGAATCGAAGAAAGAAAACCGTCGTCGCCGATCGAGGCGGGGGCGAAGCGAGATTTACGCCAGCCGGAGCATGATCGGAGCGCAGTTCTTGTAGGCGATGAGCGCGCGGAGGTGGCGGCGGGCCTTGTCGATCTCCTTCAGGTACTCCGTGTCGACCACCGGCAGCGCCATTGAAGAGCGAGCTTCTGCCTTCGCGAGTGTGTTGCAGTGGGAGCGAAATGGTAAAGAGAAATGGAGGAAGTGAAGGGAGGAGAAGAGGTAAGGAGAAAGAGAGAGAGACGGGGTGATTGGTTGATAGAGCAGGTTCGCAACGGAAAAAGATAAACCAATTGCGATTCGTTTTTATTTTTATTTATTTATTTTTAATTCTTTTTATTTGTTTTCCTGCGATCTTTTTTGGCTACGAGATAACTGCGGGGACAGTTTTCGGGTGTGGCGGTCACGCGTGCTCCTCCCTCGCGAGGCCGCCACGTGGAGAAAGGCGAGAAAATGGGAAGATGCATCATAACCAGTAATTTGAACAATTTTTCTATTCCACATTTTTCTAATAGATTTGTTTCCAAATGCACTGCTTTATAAATTTATTCCGTTCTTTAAATAAATTTGAAATAGAAATCGAAATATAAATTTTCTATTTTTCTATTTCCGAAACAAAATGAAATAAAAATTTTTATCATCGTTCATCAAACGGTCCTTCATTCGTTGCCCACCGCCGCTGCCGCCGTCCATCATCGCCATCCGCCGGTCCACCGTCGTCTGAAAGGAAGAAATTTTGTGTCGTTATCAAACGAATTTATTTTTGAGCAGAAATTTTGTGTCGTTATTAAATAATTATTTTTACTAGAAATTCTTCTATAAATGAAAATAATAATAAAAATTATTTCTGTTCCAAAAACTATTTTTATAACAGAATAATTGTCATGCACGCCTTGACTCGTCGGATAAGGCCGTCTGTCTTTTTGTTTCTTATCTTTTTGAGAAGTCTTGCGCGCATTTCAACGCCCCAACTTCTCACGCACGTATTTATTTAAGAGGAGGGGGAGAGGGGCAAGAATATATTAAAGAAAGAGAGAGATGGAGAAAAAGGAAGATGCAGCGTGATCAGTTACTGATGGAATATTAGATAATTAATATTGGAGGAGCAACGAAAATAAATCTGAGAGATTTATAATTATATCTGTTTCAAGTTCAGAGAAGTCTTGGTGGATCTGTAAGATAGGTCCGATTATATCTTTACTAAAAGTATCGAAACGGCTCTTTTTTTTTTTTTTTTTTTTATTTTATTAATCTTGTGAGTTTCATCCATTTGTTACTGGAATAATTTTTCTTTGATTGCATTTGACATATTCAAAATCTTAATTCTTATATTACAATCATGGTAAATATAAATAATCTTTATCAATATCTTACCTTTCATTTAATTAAATTTTGGTTCCTCCACGTTATTTGTTGTTGTAATTTTATATATTCACTGCTAACTTTCTCTTATTCTTCATTGTGAATCAATACAAAATGAAAATTTTATATGGATTTTTATAGATTTGATTAAATATGGAAGTATTTTCACTAATGAGCATAAGTCATTAAAATTTATATTATATATAAATTGATCAAAACGAATTAAAAGTCATTTTGGACCAAACCATTTCCGATTCAACTCAAAACCTACCCTTATCCACCCATTTGACAGTCCTTCGCATGTACATGCAATTAGGAATAGGAAATGAAGATATAGAGAATGACATATTAACCTTTGGTGCCAGGTCAGGTCGTGCCGAACCGACATAGAAATGAGGTAAGGAGATCTACAAATCGTGGAGAAGCATAAGCAATAGAGTTCGCATGAATCGGGATCATGATTTTAGGAGACATCCTGTTGGAGGAACGTCGGAAATGGATAGGAATGGATGGAGCACGTGAAACGGCATCCGGTTCTAGTCTCGCGATTACAGAGTAATCTGGTGGTTGACCATATCTATGGAGAGAATCCACGACCATTTCGAGAATGGAGAGGACCACGGGCAAAGACAACAAATTATCGATAATTCAAGAGAACGGCACAATCCGTTATCGAATATAAGTCGACAACCGTTTCCCCAGGCACTTGTAACTTCCTCCTTTTTCTTTCCTCCAGGTAACAGTGGAGATCCCCGCAGCATAATCTGAGTTTCATCAGCTAGAAGAGCCCGCCCAGTACAGAAAGCAAATTTACGTGGAAAAAAGAATGCCGCGCAGGCACAATCAAAGGTTGCACGTAGTTTGCAGATTTTATTTCTATGATGTGTACAACAACAAACAAATCTGTATGGGTTTCTATGGTGACTCTGAAATTATTTTTACTGTGTTGCAATTCTGAAGCCAAAGCATATTGAGACCAGGAAACCAACCGCAACTCAGGAAGTTCTCCATTGCATCTCTATTTGGATCCGCCCATTTTTCGAGTCGATAAGATGGTACTTCTCATTGATTCTTTTGTTGCTCACAACATCAGCAAGGCTTATGTCGATATAGCCCAGCGATTCCTGGTAAGAGAAAAGAAAACAAGTAATTAAAAGCCAGATGATCAAGTTTAGTCACATGTAATAGTGATAAATGAAGATCAGTGAAGAAATCTGCCTAGATACTCCAACTACTTCTACAGAACTAAAGGAAAAAACACAAAATTTGTTTTGTGATTTGCGTTCAGCTGAGTTACAGATGATTTTCATTGGTTTTGTCAGCACATAAGGCTAGGATGCACAAACTGCATAAAACTTTTCAATTTTCTAACATAAGCTATCCACTGCCTACTGATGGAAACCTTATAACAAATTACAATCCATTTACTCAATCCAAAAATGCAATATGGCTAACTCAAGAATAAGATGAGCATAGCCATGAATTATGCTGTATCAGACTCCTGATAAATCACTATTACACATTTGTGCAGCTTCCTGGAAAGCAGAAGCTGTGGATGACGCTAAGGGAACAACTCAGTAAGAGTAACTTGGCATATATTACCTTTAACCAGAGATTTGAATGGCTCAGTGTACTTCCAACCACATATTCAGATTAGTAAATATACTATTTGAGAGATCAATCATCTTACAAAAAGGGCCTGACCTCTTCCTTCCTTAGATAATGATCAAAAGCGCAACTATCCCATACTCAACCACGATTTTAATTGAAGCTACTCACGTGCTTAAATCAAGTTCAAGATTATAACGGCATCCTCCAATTTCAAGATCATGATATGAAGCTGTCACTAGACAACATTACTCTCATCTCCTATTGCCAATCCTTAGGGGATTGCAACCCCAACTTTAGATATCCTCCAAAGAGCAGAAACACTAGAGCCAGAGATGGGATTTCCATGTCATGATATGACAAAAATATAAAATGCCCTGGTAAATGTTTGTAGTCTATATATACCTTAGGATGTAGCAGACCTATCCTTGATGAGGCGCTGAGAACTTCAATATGCATCTTCTCATCAGTAGGAGGCTCATCCAATGTGAAATTGAACTCCTCCTCCCACCTTGGATCTCGGTTCTTCTTCACGGCCTGTGCAAGTTACAATTAAAATCAGTATCTACAGACCCCATATAGTCGAACATGAACAGTGTAATTCTAAATGGGGACCGGTAAGATTGAGAAAACTAATCAAGGCATGAGTTCCAGTTAATGAGTGCAGCTACGTAGAACTTCATAATTTGTTGCACTGAACAGAAAGGAGTTCTCTGTTCATGAAGAGTCTCCTGCCTCAGCATCAATATCACAAGTCTTGCTTTTCCACAGAGCACAAGAAAAATTAGACGAAGATTTCCAAGGTACAGAATGAATCGCGTCAATCAACAATATAAGATACTTCACTCTCAAAGTCAAACAGTATTTTAAACGAGGTTGGGAAGGGTATTCCACCTTAGTTTTTCTCTCCTCTCCTCTGAAAAGTATCCGCACATATGGATTGGTGTGATGCTTGCCTTCAACATCTTGTGCTTCATGAACTATAACAACAAGCAGACCTCCACCATCTGGTGTACCTTCAGGGGCCGTCTGAGCCAGGTTTAAATCCTCAAAATTCAGAGTTATCTCCTCTTGTTTGAAAGGCTTATATGTAAGCTCCACAACAAGCTGCCCTCGTGATTTACCATTTAGAGAATCATCAGGATCCATTGATTTGAGGAGGTTAATAGTCATCTCTTTTGGCTCGTCAGGGGGCAATTCCTTCAATGGAATTACATTCATACCCATTTTTTCATGTTTGCCTACCTAGACAAGATGCTAGACAGTTTCAGTATCGATTACATAACGAAAAGATAAAAAGAAAAATGAGTACCCCTAGTATATCCACATATTTCTACCTGCTCCCAATCATATACATTAAGTTCCAAGGCCTGTGACTCTGGATCTTTAACCACAACATTGAATTCCTCATTCCACTCAGGGTTCAAGTTTCTATGCTTCACAGTGGTTTTCTTTGAAGGAACCTTATCCTCCGTAAGCTTCAATTTCACATAAGGATCTGATGCACCCAGCAAATCTTTCTTCTTCAGTTTCATTGCCCTCACAACCTTCACATGCAGAATCCCTACAGGCCTCTTCATTGCCCTACAAATTCAACTTTCATTAAATCAACCTAATCAGGATCACATATATGCTAATCACATAAGCTCAGATGTGCATACTTTGATACGTCCAGTATCGGTATTTCAAGTGTCTTGGGCCAAAGATACATGTTTGCAACCTGATCTTTTATTAGCTCCTGCAGATAAGCATAAAAAAAAAAAAAAAATTAAAAATTTAAAAAAATGAGATCAACATGTAGACACTCCATTATATTCTGTCTCACAAATAATAATAAAAAGGCAAGATCACACCTCCATGCACCTTGTTAAGAACAGAAGGTTGAATGGGAAACAAAGAATGGTTATATTCGATAGGTACAACATACAAATACACAGAACAAGAACAACAAACAGCAACAAAAAGCTAGCCGCAACATGTCACAAAGCCTTCAATAGGTTTCTGACAACAGAAAGTAACTCACTGTATTACTTAGTCAAGTATATGTCCCAAATTATTGCTTAAAAAAAAATGTGTTCAAGCCAAGATTAAAAAGCTCAAAGTCATGCATAAATTGTCACTACCTAGTGGAGAAGTCATGAAAGAAGATTTGGAAAACCACAGGAAACGTCAGAAGATAACAGCCTTCTTCTCTTTTGCAAGTTTATTATCAATGAATTAAACTTTAGTCCTCTGACATTACCTATCTACATTTTTGCATTCCAAAACAACTTATCCGTTTTCATGCAACTGGAAGTGCCTACAGCAAGGAAATGCTAGCCATCTAGATCACCAAACAGTTGCCAGTCTTTTTTTTTTAAACATCACTTCGCATACGCAAACAAATAAGAGACAGGGTTCCGCTCCCCCACCCCAAAGGAACAAAGAACCAACAGAAGAGTTCCTTTTTTTCTCTTCTTTTTTTTTTTTTGGGGGGAGGGATTTGACCATATGGGCTCATAAAATTTGTTAGGACATCATACAGTACCTGAACCAATCTATAAAGACCAGGTATTGACATGAGATCAGCACCGACAAGCTTTAGCCCAAAATCAACGTGTGGCTGCAAAAGAAAAGACATTTCAGAGAGACAGTCAAGACATAATTTAAGAGCAATATTATATGTACCAGTTATCTGCATGTTCTCGACAAATCCTACATGAGGACACACCCATGCATTAACGAACCTTTTCCATGAGAGACACAAATATATTGGCAAAACAAGGAAAGCTGGGAACCAAGGGCTTCAGAGTAATCCTTGGTGAAGCAAAAACTTGCAAATCAACTACCTGCAAGGCAACCACAAAAGGATCAACTTCTCAGCACCACCAAAGGTAAAATAAACAAAGATAGGAGTGCATCTTTATGGAACTAGTATTTTCTCTCCATGGAGACAAGTCACTAACCTGAACAGTTGCCTTCAAGCCAAATGCTTTAACAGCAACAGTGACATTAGGGTTTCCAGCCCATTTCAAGGAAGGCTCCATAATCAGCTCCTTCTCGTCAGTGACATAAACCTTCATACCTAAAGGGATATTTTATCACGATGGAAAAGAAAACATAAAATGTATTGACAACTTCCAAAATTAACCTCTAAGAGTAATTAATACAAGAAAACAGATCTAGGACCAAAGAATTGCTAAGTTGATCTATTACAGCAAAAAAGCTGCTAAATCATCTCATAAACAGGAAATGCCTATTCTTTGGTATAGAAAAGCCATAAAGAATCTTCTGAACAGATAATAACAGCCAAGGATGAGAAATTAATGCATAAAATCATCAGAATCACATGGATGTGTAATTTTATCCGATAACAGATGATTGCCAGTTGGCTCTCCTTCCGCAAAAATGTTTTTACACCTCTTCATAGCACAGATTCATTGACGGTTTGGATTTTTAACACTTCAATAAAACAAAAAGACTTACCAGTCATTGGTAAGTCTCTGTTCATAGAAAAGCCAACAAAAGTCATCTGACCAATCAATAATAATGGGAAGGACCCTATTTTCTCTTTGCCACACTATATATTTGTAAAGCGTTCCCCTAAAAAATAACTCAGTAAAGGTAAAAGAATAGGATATATGATTCCTCATGAGCACAAATCTAGCAAACTAGCAGGTAAATTAGCTGTTTCCTATAGGTCATGCCTTAAGAAAAACTTGAAAAATTCCTGATTCACGGTGGAAATTGCTGAAAGTGTCAAGTGTACAATTAACATCTCAGTGAGAATTTTCCAGCAGTGACTGTCAACAGAGGTACTTATCCCGCAGAAAGCTGAGAGGCTGAAAAGGCAGATTTGCACCGAAAGTAAACATATGGAAAGTATGTAGAGATGTTTACCTTGAAAAGTTGGTGGAAGTGTCCCTAATGTGAGTTTTTGAAATTCAACAGAGTCAATCTTGTACTTGGGAATTTGTTCTGCTATTATAGGTTTTGCAATATTCTTTGCAGTCTTGCAGATTGCCTGCGTGTAGTGAAATAAGAGGGAGGAGAAGTTAGATAAATAATAACACAATCAACAGGAAAAAGAAATGCAGAATACAAATACAATAGTAACAAACCTTGTCGAGATAAGGCCACATATGTTGCAAAAACGTGTTAATCCAATCAACCTATAGAAAGAAACTTGGTGAAAATATAGTTGTCAAATGCTTCTTTGTTTTAATAATAATAATAATAATAATAATAATAATAATAATAATAAAATCAAAAAAAAAAAAATCTGGGGAAGATGTCCAAAGCACTTCAGCAGGTTATGTTGTTAAATTATCCCAGATCTTACCCGTTCAAAATCAGGATTCTTCACCCAAAGGGGTATCTCAGGAAGCAATCGCTGCAGCGTCTCTGTATCTTGCTCGATCAGTGGCCGGACGATGGGATCCTGAACATGACAATACGTAGCACACAAAGATCAACAAAATTGAACTTGCAAAATTTCTCAATCAATTAATCGTGTTCCATTTTATCACCAAAAAGTACATATTGTAGCATGCAGAACTCTCTTCAACTGCGGATCACCTCTACTTCTTAGGGTGAAGACTAACCTTTTCATGCAACCTGATCGTTCAGAGAGCATGGTCCGTGTGCAATAACCTCAAATTTTAACCATGACCCCAAAAAGAAAAAAGTTTTACTAAACATCCCGATTCCATTAATTGCTCTCCAGCATCCATCGATGTCTAGGACACATTAACCTCAAACCATGCATTAGCATATTATCATAATATAGCTATCGGTCCAAGCAACCTAAAATATTCCACATCAAATAAACTACAACTCGTTGGTTTCAATTTGGCACTGGGGCCAATTCTGCAAGAATGAAGCTACGCGTCAATATACAATCCAAATCAAAAGAGGCCACATAACAACACTCTGTAGCTCAAATTTCATCCATGGTTTCCAACAACAAAAAAGGGAAACAAACTCGGAACAAAATTTCGGACTCGCCGACTTTGGTATAACTCAGGCACAGATATTCCCCGTAACGACAGATGAGCACCTGAACCGTCTCCAGCAGCTAAAACGAAACAAACAAGTCTAGAACTCCACCAAAACGTAGAGAGAAAAAAAGAAAAAGACGGACGGCCGATAAGAGAATATCAAGCGGCGGGCAAGCACGTCGCCAGCTAGGAAATGCAGTTCGATATCCGTCCAACTAAAGCGATCGAGAAAAGTCCGCCGTGAAATTCAAAACCGGCGTCTCTAATGGTGACGGAGCGAACGAACGAACCTTGACGTCGTCGGGCTGGAAGTAGATGAAAAGGAAGTATCCGATCACGAGGCCGAGAGAAACTCCGACTCCGAACCCGCAAAACCCCAGTATGGTGCTCAGAAACCCCATTCCCGAAATCGAGCTCCTCACTCCCTCCCACCAACTCCGCCGCTCCCGATACACACCGAGATCGAACTCCTCCGGCGGACCGAGGGGCGAAGACGAACGCACCAGTCTCCCGCCCTCCGGATCGCAAATCCGAGCAAACGCGACGGCGACGAAACGGAAGCAGAGACGAGAACGGCGAAAGGAGCGGAAGAAGATGGAGAAGGTGACGAGAGTGGAGTGCAGACGGAGAGAGCGAAGTAGATTCGGTCGGAGTCGTTGGTCCGGCGAGGGACGGCGGGCGGGGATCGCCGGCGTCGGCGTGGATCCGAGAGGTCGCGCTCCGACGCTTTTCTTAGCGTAAAAGTCGGGGAGGGAGAATCGAGATGGGGAGCTTTGGACAGAGAGGCGAGAGGGAAAAGGAGCTGACGCCTAGAGGAAGCAAAGGACGAATGCGGGAGGATTATGATATACCTTTCCCCCATCGAGACGCGCGACGTGGGTTTCGGTTCGGTTCATTCGGCAACCTTCTCGCCCTTTCGCCTCTCGGTGGTGGGCCCGGATCTTGACCCGATTTGATTCTGAGAGGTGATTTGCCCGTTCCGGATGGAATTTTCGAATTTTCGCTTTGCGTGGGGGGAATCCGTTGCTCCATTTCCTCCCCCAAGATGGGGTCCGCGCGAGATCCGCGGACTGAAACGATCGGGTCGGGCTGTTCTCGAAAAGTGGGCGCCCGGGTCAAATACTATTTTTCCAAATGCCGCCCCGATTCGTTTTGTCGGCCGGACACGCCTTTCGGATTAAGCAGTCCGATTTTTCTACTATTTTTCTTTTCTTTTCGAGGCGAAGCTGGTCCTTAAAGTGTTACTCGTCAAGGCGTCGTAATTTGAAATTTTCATCTATACGTGGTGCCACTGCCATCGTATGAAGCAGGTTTCGTTGTCTTGGCTATGGAGGTCGTGTGGAATTTAATAGGGGCGACGAATATTAATCTTCTGAAAAGTTGGGACTAAAAAGAAATGTCGCCGAGACAATAAACTCATTATTCCAGACGTTGATGCATCCTCGATTTTGGATGGCCATGCTCTAAGTTAGGCCCATCTAAACACTCCATCTAATTGAGAAATTGGTCGAGCACAGATTGAGTCCTCTGAGTATTAGCGCTTGTGCAATTTGATCTCGGAATTCTAATTTGCGTAATCAAATCCTCTAATTCTTTTAAGGTTTTTGCAATTTAGTCAGCTAAATTTTGTTTTGTGCCATCAAATCTCCTAACTTTCTTGATCTATGCAATCAAGTGCTATGTTTACACACTATAACTACTACTTCAAATTGAGATTTTTCTTTTTTCATCATTGATCCATTTATTATATGCTTATTTGGGACCATATAGCATCATGTGTCATCTTTTATTGTATAAGTAATGTCACGTCATTAACTAATTTGACAATTTAGTCAAAGTGGTTTATCAAATGATTTAATTACAGGAAAACTATCTAATCATTTATAAATTTGTTGTGCGGATGGCAATTTAATCATAAACTTTCGAATTTTGCTATTAGTCCTATACATTTTTGCAATATTCTAGTGAAGTCTTTCTAATTAATTTGTACTCGAAATCGCTAACGTGACAATCTAATTATCGATGGCTGTCCTAATCGCTAGGGGTGTGCAAAATACCCGGGAACCGCCCGAACCGCCCGGAACTGACAATTCTTGAGGGAACCAGTCCGATTCCTGGTTCCAATTTTTCGAAACCGGTGGATACCGGCTCGATTCCCGGTTTCATGGGCGAATCCGCCCATCCGGATCGGATCAGAACCTTTTTAATATTAAAAAAAATTACTAAAATAAATCCTAAATTAGATCTCATTTCCTTACTTCCTTTATCTTCGGTTCTCTCTGTTTGTCTCTTTCTCGGTTCCTCCTAATCCTATCACCATTTCAATTTCTCCCCGAGCGTCGTCGCCGCCGCCGCTGCTCTTCCGCCGTTGTTGTTCACCCCCTCGCGTCGGCCACCACCCGCCATAGCCACGGAAAATTGTTCTCGCGACTGTTCTATGTTGAAAACCCAACCATAGACCTCTTCCCCTCCTTCTCAACTCATAGACCCGATCGTTCTATGTTGAAAATCAAAATTGTTTCGCATCAAGATTGGTTCCATGGATCCACCCGGGAACCAGACCAGACCGGCAATTCGGTTCCTGGGTGGATCTATGCAACAAACGGGTGAATCCCGGTTCTAATTTTTCGGAATCAGTCCTTAGCGGGTGGTTCCCGGTTCTAGGTCGGTAACCGTCCACCCGGACCATGCACACCCCTACTAGTCGCACATCGCTATGTTAGCAATTTATGTGGAAAATTGGATAGAAGGATGATATTTGATCTCCGCACATATGTATAAAACTCAATTAATAAAATTAGAAATTTTAAAATTGATTTGGCATCCATATAACAAATGTAGGACTAGTAGGACAATTTCCCTTGCACAAACGAATAAAGTCAAAAGCCTTGATTGATAGTACAAAATAAAAGTTAGAGAACCAAATCGCACAAATCTAAAAAATTAGAGAATTTGATTAAATGAAATAAAAATTAAGAGGGCCAAACCTCACCTATTAAACCTCAAATAATTAAGCCCGTGAGTCCTTTATAAATTCATATTTGTAAGAGGTAAAAGCGCCATGGACTCTCAGAAATTTTCAAATGTTCAATGAAGTTCCTTACTCTTTTTCTTTGTTTGATTAGACCATTTAGATAGATGGAATTTTGTTTGCTTTTTGGACCTTTCTTAATGAAGTGAGTGCTGATGTGATTATTTAATTTTTTTGTCGAGTGCCACACTAGCATCCTAAATGCCCATCAAAATCTTAAAAGAAATAAATGTTTTCCGCGGATTAGAAAGAGAAATTTGAAAAAAAGAAAAAAGAAAAGTAGGCAAAACGGAGAGAAAAGGGAGGGATGGCTGCTGGCAGGGCAATGGGTCAAGGTCCCTGCCTCGCATCAAGGGTCCCTATACCGCCAGTCTAGATAGGTCTGTCTTTTGGCGTGAAGAAGGAGGAGATGAGCAGCTAGGTAAAGGTGCGCAAAAGAATCAAAAAACGGACCAGTTCCTTCCCTGTGGGTATGAATAATAATCGTTCTAATCATAAATTAATTTTTAGAAGAGAAATAAATTTTTCTATTTCTATAATCCATTTTTATTTATAGATGAATTTTCAAAAAAATAATGACGTAAAATTCCTATTATTAGAATAAAATTTCAACACAAAATTTCTCCTTTCTAGGGGCAACAAACGGTGGTAACAGGTGGCAGCTGTGAGTGGGTGGCCAACTAGTAGAGAGGACAAGCATGGGGAAAGTTTTCATTTTTCATCTCTATTTTAGAAATAAAAAAATAAAAAAAAAATTATTCCTATTCCAAACATATCTTAAACTAAAAAATTGTTCAAAAAATAAAAAAATACATTATCAAACGAAATTTTATTTTAAAAATAAGTCTAGAACAGAAAAATTATTCTAGAATCAAAATAGAATGATTGTCATACGCTTTCCTTTGAGCATAACCGGTCCTCATTCAATTTCAAATGTAGAGTCACTCACCAGACAATTCGGACCGGACCATTCGGATAGAATTTTCGTATCTCGCTTACGTAGGGTAGAATTTTCGAATTTCACTGAAATGATCGGGTCGAGCTGTAGACCAAGATCCGTGAAAGCACACGAAAAGTGGGCACCCGGGTCAAATACGATTCCCAAATGCCGCCCGATTTTTATATGTCGGCCGGACACGCCTTTTGGATTACGCAGTCCGATTTTTCTACTAGTTTCTTTTTTTTAGAGGCAAAGTTGGTCCTTAAAGTAGAATTCGTCAGGGCGTCGCAATTTGAAATCTTGATTTATATGTCCTGTGATCATTTGAAGGGGGTTTAATTGTCGTGGCCATGTAGATTGTGAGGAATTTAATGGGGGCCACTAATAATAATCCTCCAAAAAGCTGGACGAAAAAAGAATTATCGTTGAGATAATAATCTCATATTTCCACACATTGATGCATCGTTGATTTTGATCAGTGTCGAATCATATTGGGAATACGAATAAGCATACTCGCCTTCATGGACACTGCTCTAATGCAACTATACATTGAAAAATGAGTAATTTTTCTTTCGATGGAGATATATTTATTTCATTAATCAATCAAATTAAAATCACACGAAAGTTCAAAATCACTATATAAAATGACAGAAGCATATTTGCGTGTGTGGAGAGCCAATTTGTGCTAACAAAATTAGTGCGATAGACCCTCACGACAAATTCCACACAGAAGTTTGAAATCACAGCATAAAAACAAGCAATTGAATTGGTGCGAAATTCAAAGATGTGTCCCTTCAACAATGTCATCCATAGCCAACATTAAAATTTGTCTATTTGAAGGGAAAAAAATTTGAACTTTAATGATGAAAAACCAATTGATTTACGAAAAAACATTTTCAATGAATTGGAGACAATAAATTTATATTTAGGGAAAATGGCTACTCTTTCTAGCAAGAATGAAATCATTTTCTCGAAATCACTAAATATATGAAGCCTAACTATTTTCTTTAAAGATGATTTAAGTGATAAATATTTTTTTATCATATAATTTTAATTGAAGCAAAAACACCTTTAGAGTTGGTAAATTGTTTGACCAGGCTGTAGTGCACTCAAGGAATTGAGGATAGGCTTGTTTGTCTTGGCTTAGTTCGTCAAGTTAGGCCAATCTAAACACGCCATTTAGTTTAGAAATTGGTCAAGCACAGATTGAGTCCTCTAAATTTTAGCGCTCAAGCAATTAGATCTCGGAATTATAATTTATGCAATCGAATTCTCTTAATTTTTTAACGTTCTTGCAATTTAATCGGCTAAATTTTCTTACATGCAATCAAATCCCGTAACTTTCTTAATATGTGCAAAAAAGTGCTATTTTATATATTGTAACTAATATTTTTAAATCAAGATTTTCTCATTGATGTCGTTTATTTTCTGCTTATTTGGGACCACATAGCATCACGTCTCATCTTCAATTGTATAAGTAATGTCACATCGTCAATTAATTTGAGGATTTAGTCAAAGTAGTTTACCAAATTATTTGATTTTACACATGAAAAAATTATCTAATCAATCATAAATTTGTTGTATGGGTGGCAATTCAATCACAAACTTTCGAAATTTGCTACCAATCCTATACACTTGCGCGATATTCTAATTAAGTCCTTACATTTAAGTTTTGTCCAAAATATTTAACGTGGCAGTATGGTCATCGACCACCATCCTAAGAAGCAAAAATTATGTAAAAGACTCGATTATATTTTTACCCAAATATAGAAGACTCGATTAATAAATTTTGAAAATTTAAAATTGATTCAGCATCTGAATAGACTTAGAACCAATTGGACAATCTCCCCTCAAAAGCCACGATTGCACAAAATAAAATTCAGAGGACCGAATTGCACGAATCTGAAAAATTAGAGGATTTGATTAAACAAAATAAAAATTAAAAGGGCAGAATCTCATGAGGATTTTTTTTTTTTTTTGGTCGAAACAACTGATATATTATACAAAGAGAGGAATACAACCAGCTAGTAGGGCATCACTAAGTACAATGTTCTGGAAAACATAAGGTGTGAAGACAAGCCAGTTACCAACGGAATCGTGGGCCCGATGGGCTTTGGCAGCCCAATCAGCGGCTAGGTTGGCCTCGCGACAGACGTGATGAATGGAAACATTAGGGCATTGAGAGAGCAAATCGTGGAGAACGGCAAGGAGATGTCGTTCTCGCCATGGCTACTGGCTGTTTTTGCCGAAGGAGCTCCACCAATAATAGACAATCTGATTCAACCCTAACTCGATGGAGATGAAGCCGCTGCTTGATGAGATGCTGGAGAGCCCGAATCATGGCGAAGATCTCTACTTGAAACGCCAATTGAGCCGGTACACTGTTGGTAAACATGTCGGTGAGTTCGCCTTTGAAATTTCTGAAAATACATGTTATCGCCCCTTGCTGATTGCTTGGAACAAAAGCCCCATCTATGTTGCATTTGATTGTGCCTTGATCAGGTGGTTTCCATCGGTGATCGATACTGACAGTTGATTGTGTAACCCTAGGTTTTGGGGGTTGGAGACTCTTGAAAATCCTGCACTGGGCAAGAGCATTATCCACCACTTGGATCGGGTTTGGAGTTAGCTGCCAGAATATGGCGTTGTTGCGTTGACGCCAAATCTCCCACAACAGATTGGCAATCGCTTCAAAATTTGGGGAGGAGCGAGGATGAGTGGCACGGGCTGCCAACCAAGCATCCAATCTCTATACTGAGGTAAATGAAATAGGTATCCTGATCTTGGCATTTGCCCAAACTTCACATGTCCAGTTACAGTAGAAAAATAAATGTTCAATGGTCTCGGAAGTATGCTGATCACATAGGGTGCGAGGGGGTTGGGAGTGATATGTCTGAAGTATAGATTGGCTTTGGTCGCTAAGGCATTTTTACAAAGCTAGCCATAAGAAAACACGGATTTTTGGAGCTGCTTCCATATGCCATATCTTTTTCCACAGTTGATGAGGAGGCTGATAGGAAGATGAGGCCATGGTGGGTGGGTTTTGTTGCTTCGAAAGTAAGTAGTGATAGCAACTTTTAACTGTAAAAGATCCTGAAGAGGTGGCTGTCCAGACTAATTGATCAGAACTAAGTGATGGATTTATAGGAGTGGTTAGGATTGCTGCACATACCTGTTTATTGAAGAAGTTAGAAATAAGCTCCCGTTTCCATGTTGCCGAAGATAAATCTAAAATATCGGCTACTTTAATGGGTTCCCCGCACTTGCAAACCCTCCTATTTTCCCAATTGAAAGCCAAGAGTCTCGCTCCGATGTCAATCTCATGCGAGCCATCTTTCACCACCATCGAGTTTTGGGAAGAATAGCATCCCCGTCCTTTAAAATACTACGCCACCCCCATGATGGTCTATAGCCTGAAGTGGCATGCTGAAAGGAAGACCGTTTGAAATATAGACCTTTAAACAACTGACTCCAAATTGCAGTAGGTTGCTGTAGTAAATGCCAAGCTTGTTTACCTAGCATCGCTAGATTAAAAGAAATAAGATCTCTGAATCCCATACCCCCGTCTGTTTTCGAGTGCTTTACCTCTGACCATCTCATCCAATGTATGCTTGAATCACTATGATTTTTACTCCACCAGAATGCTTATATCTTGTTTTCCATTTGTCTGCAGAGAGACAAGGGAAGCATGAAGAGAGACATCGCATACTGAGGTAAGGCCTGAACTACTGCTTTTAATAAAATCTCCTTGCCCCCTTTAGATAAGAAGTTTTCCTTCCAACCAGCTAATTTCGCATTCATTTTCACCAGATCCAAGAGAACATCTCTCGTTTAGAACGCCCCCAATCAAGGGATGCCTGTGTACTTACCATATCTACTCACCACAGGTATTCTAAGTTCCCTTTGTAAAGTATCATGTAGTGTCATTGGACAATTCTGACTGAAAAATATTGCAAACTTATTCCTATTGATAAGCTAACCCGTTGCATAGCAGTACTGGTTTAATAGATTTGTGATATTTTGACATTCGAGATTGAAGCTTTGAGGAAAAAACCGCATCGTCAACAAAAATAAATGGGAGAGTCAGTGGGCACGATTAAATTGAATCCCCGTAAATTACCCATACCGATTGCTTGCTTGATAACTGTTGATAAAGCATTTGCCATTAAAATAAAGATGTAAGGGGATAGGGGGTCACCTTGACGAATTCCTCTAGTAGGTTTAAAGTATGGAAGTCAAGTTCTCCATTGAACCGAATACCGAAAGAAACCGTAGTGATGCATGCCATAACCATCATTACCCATCTATTTGTGAAACCCAACTGTTTTAAATATGCTGCAATAAAGTCCCATTTGACACGATCATAGGCTTTCGCATGTCTGTCTTGAGAATAAGGTTGAACTTTTTAGTTTTGGATCGAACCTTAAACTGGTGTAGTACTTCCCGAACGATCATGATGTTATCTTGAATCTATCTCGCCACTAACAAAAGCCGCTTTGTTCTAGAGTGATCGGTGTAGGAGCCAACACTTCAATCTATTTGCCATAACTTTAGAGATAATCTTGTATGCGGTTACAGACTAATAGGGCAATACTGGTCAATGCTTTCAGGGCGATGAACTTTAGGAACCAAGGTCAGAATCGTTTTGTTTAAGTTTGGATGCATGTGAGCAGATTCAAAGAAGTCTTGCACCGTTTTGACAATTGTTTTTTTGATGGTGTTCCAGTGGTGCCTGTAGAAAAGACCATTGAGGCCATCTAGACCAGGGGCCTTGGATGCTCCCAATTGAAAGGTAGCTTGATATACCTCTTCTTCTGTGACTGTACTCATGAGGTGTGCATTCATATGTGAAGTAACTATCAGTGGACATTGGAGTAGGAATGGATTAAAATCTCTGTGTCCCACTTTGATTGATAAAGTCCAGTAAAAAAAGCCATTGTCATTGCTTTAAGCCGTTCGGCTCTCTCCCCGCCCGGTTTGCATCTTTTAGTATACAAATTATGTTTCTCTCGTCGCCTTTGCACTATGCAAGCATGAAAAAAATTTTGAGTTCTTGTCACCCCATGATAACCGGTTAAGCCTAGAACGCATCGCCCAGAATTGCTCTTCCCAATTCCACATTTGCTGTATTTCAGTTCGAATTGTAGTTGCTAACTCTTTATCTCCCCTTTGATAGCATTTTCGATTTGTAATGGTCTACAGCTGTTGCTGAAGATGCCGAATACTCGCCCGGCATTACGAAGCGAGATCGACTCCGCCTAGTTAACTTATGAGATACTGCTTGCAGTTTATAAGGTAAGGAAGAGTGACTCCTCTCCCACACTGAGTGAACTACCTCGGTACATTCAGTATGTTGACTCCAGTAAGCTTCATGATGGAAGTTCTTTTTTGGCTTGACAGACTGATAATGAGTATTCAGCACAATAGGGCAGTGATCCGATCCGATCGATGGGAGAGCAAACACTGTGGAGGACGGGTATGTTAAACTCCAATCCAAAGAGCAAAAGACATGATCCAGCTTCTCCTTCACTAACTCATCGCCGTCTCGGTTGTTAGACCAAGTAAACTCGCAACCTTTACTATCTAGTTCTATTAAAGCACAATCATTGAGTATCTTCCGAAACGCTACCATTCTGGAATAATTTGCTGGTCTTCTGCCCATCTTCTCCCAGGGATATAGGAACTCATTGAAATCCCCAATACACATCCACGGTAGGTTAATAGATGCATGAATTATCTTGATCATATTCCAAAAGTCCCGCCTAGCCGGAAAGAAGGGAGCATGCAAACAAAACTTGCATAGAGGTAGAGGTCTCGAGTATCCATAACTAACATATTTACAAAATTCGACCAAAGAAAGAACAAGAATGTAAAAAAGGTCATTCCAAAAAACAGAGCAAGGCCTCCCGTATAAGCCTGCAGGAGCCCTCAAAAAGGAGTGAGCGAAATGAAAACGACGTTGTAAGTTCTTCAAAACTGAATCTGCATTTTTTGTTTCCATTAAAAACACAAGGTCGGGCCGTTTAGAGGCTACCATAGCCTTTAGAGCTTGAATTGTCAGGGGAGTGCCCAACCCCTGACAATTCCAACTTAACATTCTCATTTGGACCGTGGGGGCTGTTGAGGGCCAGCCGCCAAAGCCCAAGAAGAGTGATCATTTGCTTCAAAAACAAGTGTGTCGAGTAAGTGGGTTTCATATGATTTGTGCGAATCTCATAAGGGGAATATCGTTTAGGTTTCTTGCTGGATCCCACTACTATCTCGTGATCCTAGAGTCTTGTGTTTTTTTTCTCGTTGCGAAGAGTCTAGGGAAGAACTTTGAATACCTTTTAACTTTGCAACTGCAGGACCAAATCGGTGGTTCGGGGTTGTATCAAAGAATGGAGGGATAACATTGAGGGGACTGAATCTCGGGAGCGGGAGCTATTAGAGGTAAAGCCGGAAGAGGGGGTGTATAGTAGGTGGAGTTTCGGGTATGGTCTCTTCCATGGGTTCTAAATTAGATAGGGGATTGTAAAAGGCATCCCAATAGGGACTATGCTGTTTGATCTCTGGTCGTAGCCAAGGTCCATATACCATTGTTTCACGCCCCTCAAATTGTGATTCCTCATAAGGGTAGTCCTTGCATGATGCTGCATAATGTCCTAATTTCCCACATGAGAAACAATCGTGGGATAGTCTTTCATACCGAAAATCAAGCCGAGGGGTTTTCCAAAAATGCTAATGAGCTTCCCCGACTTTAATGGTTGTTGCGAGATCAATTTCAAGGCGAATTCTCCTGCATGTATCATGTTTTACTTCCAACACACTACCCATCTCGCAGATCTTGCCCGACTAAGAAGTTGTGGAGTGTTCCATTCCGAGGTAATCCTATAACATGCACCCAAAAAGGGCATTTGGAAAAATCATAACAATGTAAAGGGGTATTTGGCTTCCAGGGTCTTAAATTAACTAGATGACCAAAGAACAACCAGGGGGTTCCATCTAATGCACGTCGTTTTTCTGTCTCGCTTCGAAATTTGATTATGTATATGCCACCGTCGCCGAGGATATATCCGCATAATCAACACGCCATGCTTTCTTCATTGCAATCGAAAAGCAGGTAAATTGATGGTAGGATTTGTATAGATATTACCCACCAAGATGAGTCGACACTCTTTAATATTGTCCGTTGCTTGTATATCTTCCCAGACTTCCAATTCTTGTTCTGCATAGAGCCGTCCGAGTCGGTGGCATAGTGAAGCAATGCGAGAGGAGTCATCTTTATCGTCCGAAGCCATGGAGAAACAGACGGAAGAGATGCAGTTTACTAGAGAGATACCTGCACCGAGCACAAGTGTTTCAAAGGTTGCATGTCAAGGATCGGCCACATGCAAACGAAAGATCTTCGTAGTAAAACTGGTAGACATTCGGGGAAGATCATCCTGGGCTATGGGGAAAGAAAGCGTAGCACCGAGAGTCCCATTAGCGACTACGGAGTTGAATGATAGAGGAAGCGAGGACAGCGAAGAGGAAAGGAATTGGTCCGCCGAAAGAACTGGAAAAGAAGATCAAGAAGAAAACTCGAACATGACGCGAGAGAGAACTCTAGCATAAGCGAGAGAGAGAAAAGAGCTTTACTTAAGAGGTAAAAGCACTGTTGGACTCTCGAAAATTTCCAAATATTCAATCAAAGCCCTTACTCTTTTTCCCTGTTTGATTAGACCAACGAGATATTTGTATTTTTGTTTGCTTTAGGACTTCTCTTAACGAAGTAAATGCTGACATGATTATTAAATCGTTGTTAAGCTATGTAGCAACGACACTCTCTAGAAGTTCTCATGTCTCGTCCGACACTTCAACATGTGTTCGACACGCGAGTTCAAAACTCTAACAAGCAATTCTGATACGCATGGGCTTAATTTTAAAATTTCCAAAACTTAAGGGATCAAAATATAAATATAAAAAAAAAAAAAAAAAAAAGGATAGGGACTGTGGTTGGACGCCACTACCGTTGCCACTGTTGAAGGGGGCCAACAACCTCAACAACCTTAAGTGGCAAAGGGGAAGGCCCTCGCTGGCTAGGCAAGGGCCGGTGAGGCTTAGGGCAAAGCCGCACGCTCGCTCAGACCTAGCAAGGATCACCAACCCTCACTTGGGGTCAGCGAGGCCTCGCCTAGGGCTAGGGAGACTCGTCGACCATAGGTAAGGCCCAGCATCGCCCAAATCCAGGCGAACCTCACCAACCCCAACCAAGCCTCCCGGGCCTCACTTGGGTCGGCAAAGGCCCCCCACCTTCACCGTCGCCAACCCCCTCGACAACAAAGAACGGCAGTGCGCAACACGAGACTCACGTTCGTGCCTTTCTTTCCTTTTGTTTTCCAATTTTTTTAGAATTATTTTAGCTTTTTTTTACTATTATTTAAATAAGATTCAAAGAAAAAAAAAGTAACAAAAATTTGCTATGTAGGATAAATAAATTAATTTAAAAATACTAATTCAGCATTTTCCATTAAACAGATTAACATGCTAACTAAATGATTTGATTGGACCAATTTGAAAAATTTTAAAATCCAATTGCACTTTCACAATAAGTTTTAAGATTTGTAGTACATATATCCCTAAATTTAATAGTGGAATGTGGATTGCTCGTTTTTTTCTTCAAGTTTTATGGATTATTGCAATGGAATGTAATTGAATTTGTCAAACTAAAGCAATGAATGATATTAGCAAATATTGGATTAATGTTTTTTTTTTTGCGTAAATTAATTATAAAATATTATTATTATTATTATTATTATTATTATTATTATTATTATTATTTATTTGTGCATTTATTTATAAAAATATATTTAATGTATAACATATCATAACATGTTGGAATTCTCTATATTTTGATAAATAATGTGTCGACGTGTCATGTCACGTGTCGCGTGTCGGTGTCGGTGTTACATAATTGTTAAGTGTCACACCAATCCTGAATGGCAATCGGAAATATTTGTCTTTATTTAGCCGCCATTAAAATAAATATAAATAAAAAATTTCCACATATTAGAAAAATAAATTGGGAAAATTCCAAATAACTACTTGAAATGCCCTCATTTTTTAAAAATAAAGATATGAAGTAGACATTTGGCGCGAAGAAGAAGGAGATAAGCAGCTGGGGATGAGTTATACAGAAGAATCAGGAACCAGACTGGTCCTCATTTGATTCTAGATACCACTCATCCAATTACTCGGATTAGGTTGGTACGCATATATTTTTTAAAACTCTCTCAAGCCTTTTAGTAAAAGAACTCTTAACCCTCTCAAACTCAAATCTTTCACCCGTCGGTCCTCATATTTCTCATCTCAGTCATCCACCTCCTCACGCATGATCTCTCTCAAAAAAGAAAGAAACCCTAGTGCTTTCAACTCCTTTGTCTCATCTCGCTCTTGCCACTCAATCCATCAATCGCCTTGCTCTCGGTGAGTAGTATGCTCTTAATCTTTCCTTCAGGCCTCTATCGTGACATCATAGTCACGGCCTTATCTCTCTCTTGTAATCTCACTCAAACTCACAAGTCTCCTCCCATTGCTTGACGTACGTTGGCTTGTGCTTCTCACAGTCACTCATCTTTGTCTAATCGATTGGAAGTTCCTTTGAATCTTGGCTAGAGGTCAGTCCTCGTCGCCGCTTTTATTGTCGACTATATTGAGCATATTTTGAAAATAAGACAATCGAGGTTAACTGTATTAAAGCTAATGTTTCAAAGTACAGAAGATGGGCCGATTTAGCTGATCTTTTCAGCAAAAACCACTTCTTAAAAATCGCCGAATAATCCTTTGCTGTAGACAGGTCCAGCTTGCGGCTCTCATTTTATGCCACTCATGCTTAGTGGGAAGGCTCTCAGTTCTAAAGTGAGAATCATTTATCTTGGAATTGATCACCTTTAATCGTGGGCCTTTAATCGTGGGCCTGCCTAGGTGTAACCCAAGCCACATGGGTAGAAAGACAATTTTGGACAGGCTTAGGAAATGGCTTTTAGTAAGAAAAAGCGTTGGCCTAAATCGAAATTTAAATGAGATAATTTCATGATAGAGTTTTGGCCAAAATTTAGGCTCAACTCGAACAAGCCTAGTCAATGATTATGTTTAGTTTGAGTATTATTTGTGCACTTTCAATGTAGTTTTTTTGTGGCCATGCACCGCTCGAATTTGGCAGCAATGATAATTTCGCATGACCTTGGCAAGGGACATCCGAAATTTGCTAGTGGTTGGGCGGACTACCATTATAGTCATATCAAACGCTTCCGTTGATATAGGTGTTTTTCTTGAGATTTTTTATATTGTGATCTGAAGTCATCATTGTGGCCATTTAAAAACAAAGATTCCATATCTAAAAAAATCAATCCGCTCGGTGTTGAGATTTTGCCAAGTCGACACAATGGCCCGTGCTAGTATTCTCACAATCACGCTTGTAAGGAGAAAATGACATAGATACAAAGATAGTCAATTTAGGGACCCAATCGAGTAAAAAAACATTTAGAGATCCGATTGTTTCGTTGCACGAGACGTCCGATGACTCCTGAATAAGAAGTGCCATCTATCCCTATTTCCATAGCAAAGTTCATCTAGGCCGATCCGCCGGTACAAAACTCACCGTTCTCATGGGACCGACGACGTCGACAGGACATCAAAGTCCTTCCCACGCAAGGAGAGAAATTTCCAGAGCACAGCAAGTCTACGAGACAAGTGTGAAGACCTTGACGAATCAAAAGATCGGAAAAAAGTTAAAAAGAAAGTGGGGGAAAAAAAGAACATCAAGAGAAAAAAGGGAAGAGATGCCCCACGGACGGACGGACGGACGGACGCTCACCTTCGCAAGGAGAAAGCACCATCGAAAAGAGGCAAAAAAAACGAAGGGGGGGCCCGGAGAGACCATTTGGGCACGTTACAAATTACGCACTCCTGCCACCCCCCTCTCCACGTCCGCCCGAAAGAGACGCCCCTGAGCTGGAGAGAGGAACGAGGGCCGATCCACCGCCATGGAAGCTCCCTCGCCTTATTATATTCTCCAACCCCTCGCCGAGAGAAGCGAATAAATCACTCTCTCTCTCTCTCTCTCTCTCTCTTTACCCCCCTTTATTCCCCTCCTCCAGTTAGGTTTTCGCCTCCCCTCTCCTTCTCTCTCTCTCTCTCTCTACACACCCACATACACTCTCTCCCCTCACCTACACACCCTCAATTCTTCATCGGCTCGCATCGGCTTCACCGATTCGCCGCTGCGGAAGCGCCTACTGCTCCCGCCCCGATTCGCAGGTAAAAAGGGAACCGCCTCGCCGGGGTTTCGTAGGATTGGTGGGCGATTGCGAAAGTTTTCGACTTTTTCTTAGGTTTCGGGGTGAATCGGGGGTTTCTTAGGGTCGTGATTTTATCGCTCTCGTTGATTGGTTTTTTTGGTTTTTTTAGAGGGATCCAGTGCGGTAGAGATGCGGGCCGGGATCCGATCGTGCGCAGCCGGGTGATCTTGCGAGCCATCCGCTTTCGAGGGGTGGTTTTGTAGTTGTATGGAAACTCGGAGCCGGAAGCGGGCGGAGGCCACCTCATCAGCCCCTTCTTCGTCTTCTCAGTCTGGTCCCGCCACCCGCTCCGCCAAGCGCGCCCGCATTTCCTCCGCCGCCGCCGCCGCCGCCTCGTCCTCCTCCTCGTCCGTCCCTTCCGTGTCCACCCGCTCCCGCACCACCCGCTCCCGCGACGCCCTCCCCCGCCGCCCCCGCCCCCGCCCCCGGCTCCCGCCGCGCCAGCTCCGATGGAGTCCACCGAGTCTTCGGGGTCCCGCCGCGACCGCAGGAGGAACAATACGGATAATTCCGACAAGGGTAAGGAGAAAGAGCACGAGGTCAGGGTTCGGGAGAGGGATGCGGAGAGAGCCCTGGGGCTGAATATGGACCGCGACGGTGGGGTTGAGGATGACGATAACGACAGCGAGGGCGGAGTGGGCATTTTGCACCAGAACCTGACTTCAGCCAGTAGTGCCCTTCAAGGGCTTTTGAGGAAATTGGGTGCTGGATTGGATGACCTGCTTCCGTCCTCGGCAATTGCGTCCGCATCTTCGTCGCACCAGACCGGTCGGCTCAAGAAGATTTTAACTGGGTTGCGTGCGGATGGTGAGGAAGGGAGGCAGGTGGAGGCATTGACACAGCTGTGTGAGATGCTGTCGATTGGGACCGAGGACTCGCTCAGCACTTTCTCTGTGGATTCCTTTGTTCCAGTACTTGTCGGGTTGCTTAATCACGAGAGTAATCCGGACATAATGCTCCTTGCTGCGAGAGCTCTTACGCATTTATGTGACGTGCTGCCCTCATCCTGCGCAGCTGTTGTGCATTATGGTGCTGTTTCATGCTTTTGTGCCAGGCTGCTTACTATAGAGTACATGGACCTGGCTGAGCAGGTTAGTTGTGGTTTGATAAAAGCATCTTTGTTGTGTGTGGCAAAGTGCCTTCCATTTTGGTTAGGTCCTTAATTAAGTCTGTTTGATAATTTGCTTTGCCTTTGTGAAATTTGTTTGCTTTGTGTAATATAAATTGACACAATGGTCTTTACAAACGACGTAGTCTCTCCAAGCTCTTAAGAAGATCTCCCAAGAGCACCCTACTGCCTGCTTACGAGCCGGTGCTCTCATGGCGGTGCTTTCATATCTGGATTTTTTCTCCACGGGAGTGCAGGTGATTCATTAACTGAAGCTTCTAACTCTGAGGTGATAGTGGCGCCATATGCTTCTTTAGATCTAATCAAAACACGTCTCTATGTGTTGTTTTTTAAGCGAGTGGCACTGTCTACTGCTGCCAACATGTGTAAGAAACTCCCATCTGATGCGGCCGATTTTGTGATGGAAGCTGTTCCGTTATTGACAAACCTTCTTCAATACCACGATGCCAAGGTAATGGCCTATTCTTTACATGACAGGTGAAGATAGTTGATTCTTTGCTCAATTGCCAATTGCATCACTTTCTATTCCTTTTAACGAGGTAGCATGATGAAAAGAATATGAAATCCCTCAACAGTGTTCATGGTCGGTTCCTTCATTTCCACTTTTAATGTTAAACAGGTGCTAGAGCATGCTTCTGTATGCTTGACTCGGATTGCTGAAGCATTCGCCTCATCTCCAGATAAGCTAGACGATCTGTGCAACCACGGACTAGTGACACAAGCTGCGTCCCTTATCTCGACTAATAATTCCGGTGGTGCCCAGGCATCTCTCAGCACGCCAACGTACACGGTTAGCTCAGTAATTGCCCTTTTCTTCCACTTTCTATGCTCAGTTTGGGCAAATCTTGATCTATGCTGCATGCAGGGAGTGATCCGGCTGCTTTCAACCTGTTCAAGTGGCTCCCATTTAGGAGCTAAAACATTGCTTCTCCTAGGAATAAGTGGCATCCTTAGAGATATTCTGTCAGGATCTGGTGTGTCTGCCAATGGGTCTGTTCCACCTGCGTTGACAAGACCACCTGAGCAGGTCAATTTCATCATTTCCCTAAATAAGCTTCTGGTTCTTGCGAGTTCTTCATAGAAGTTACTCCAAAATAGTAATCAATATATATTGTGTTCGTATTTGGCTGTCTCAAGTTCATCCTAGTTTCAGGTTTCTGTTTGATTGATTGTTTCGAGTTTTTTCTTTTCCCCCAGACCGAGCATGATTTCTGCTTTTTCTCATGACTTCCAATAAGTTAACCTTAGACATATTCTAGTTACTGCTATGTGCATGGATATAGGATCCACATAACTAAAGTATATACTCCAATTGGGCCGGCTTCACTGTGGTACCACTTGTCTTCTTGGCTCAAGACAATGCATCAACTTGCGTAATGCCCTCGTGTTACGAGGATGGTAATTCACTTAGGGAGGTGTGCTGAAGCTTGATAGTCAGTGAAGTAGCTATGCCACTCTCTATTATTTGGAGAAAAATGTGGAAATTCATGTTGGAGAAATGGATGGAGGAAGTTTTTCTAATTATTGACTCAAAACCCGTATCTTAATTGCCTAGCAAAATGGGGAGGTACTTATGGTGCGACAAATCAGTCCAATCTTATGTGGTTTAAACCATCATTTTATAGGGAGATGATTTTTCGGCTGCAATTGCAAATGATAGAGGAGTCCCTTATCTTAGTTGCTTAGCAAAATGGAGAGGTACTTATGGTGCGACAAGTCAGTCCAGTTTTATGTGCTTTAAACCATCATTTTATGGCTCAAAATCCATTTTCTATTTGAAGGGACTCCTTTATTATGTGCAATTATAGCTGAGAAATCATCTCGCTAATTGCTTTAATGATGTGGTTTTCCTTGTCAATTTTGACTTACATGTCTTCCTTTTGTTATCATTTACATCTTGCTTGTCCAAATTATGGCTTTTCTGGGATATCCTCCCTTTCATTCTTCACAAGGGCAGGCTGTGCTCTATGCTACTTTTGGGGTTCCTTGGCACTTTCTAGGAGGAATGTCATGCCCTTTCTTCTTGTCAATTTTTTTATGATCTTTGTATATGGATCACTTGATTATGTACAGATTTATCATCACTTTGTCCTGCTGATTTACATTGTTGTGCAGATTTTTGAGATTGTGAACCTAGCCAATGAGCTTCTTCCACCACTGCCTCTAGGAACAATTACCCTTCCTGTTAGTTCGTACTTATTTGTCAAAGGGCCAATGCTGAGAAAGTCCCCTACCAGCAATTCAGGGAAGCAAGAAGAATCTAATGGTAATGCCGTGGAGGTTTCAACTCGAGAGAAATTATTGAATGAGCAGCCTGAGCTGTTGAGGCAATTTGGGATGGATCTGCTTCCTGTCTTGATACAGGTCTGTTTTTGGTGTACTTATTGTTTAGATGGTGTTTGCTTCATTTATTAATAAATGGTTGCGTTGACATGCTTAGCAGATTTATGGTTCTAGCGTGAATGGTCCTGTTCGTCACAAATGTCTCTCTGTCATAGCGAAGTTGATGTACTTCAGTACTTCTGAGATGATCCAATCACTTTTAAGTGTGACCAACATATCAAGGTATTTTATTTTTCATAAAAGGATTTGCGATGTGCTCTTCCATAGAGTAATGCTTACACAGAGTTTTACATCTTCTGTAGTTTTCTAGCTGGTATACTTGCATGGAAAGATCCGCATGTCTTGGTTCCTGCATTACAGATTGCAGAAATTCTTATGGAGAAGCTTCCGGAGACTTTCTCCAAGATGTTTGTCAGGGAAGGCGTTGTTCATGCAGTAGATCAATTGATCTTGGCAGGTAATTCAAGTTCCGGTTCTGCTTCTGCTGACAAGGATAATGACTCTGTTACCGGAACATCATCACGCTCTAGGCGATATAGACGCCGAAGTGGTAGCTCAAACCCTGAGGGGACTTCGGTAGAGGAATCTAAAAATTCACTTTCCATAAATGTTGGTTCACCTCCAGGTTCTATAGAAATTCCGAATGTCAATTCCAACCTTCGCACGACAGTTAGTGCATGTGCAAAAGCATTTAAAGACAAATACTTCCCTTCGGATCCTGGAGCAACCGATGTTGGAGTTACAGATGATCTCTTGCACTTGAAAAATCTTTGTATGAAACTAAATGCTGGCATTGACGATCAGAAGATGAAAGCCAAGGGAAAATCAAAAAATTCTGGATCTAGATTACCTGATAATTCTGCTAACAAGGACGAATACTTGAATGGGATCATATCTGAGATGCTGGCAGAGCTAAGCAAAGGAGATGGTGTGTCTACTTTTGAGTTTATAGGGAGTGGTGTAGTTGGAGCTTTGCTTAATTACTTCTCCTGTGGCTATTATTCGAAGGACAGAATTACAGAAGCTAATCTTTCCAGACTTCGCCAGCAAGCTTTAAGGAGATATAAGTCATTTGTGTCAGTTGCTCTTCCATATGGTAATGGTGAGGTGGCTGTAGCTCCTATGACTGTTTTAGTTCAGAAGCTTCAAAATGCTTTGTCATCTTTAGAACGCTTTCCAGTGGTCCTAAGTCATTCAGCAAGGTCATCTAGTGGAAGTGGTCGCATCTCTTCTGGGCTCAGTGCATTATCTCAGCCATTCAAGCTGCGCCTTTGCCGTGCCCAGGGAGAAAAATCTCTTAGAGATTATTCTTCAAATGTGGTGCTCATCGATCCCTTAGCAAGTTTGGCAGCTGTTGAAGAATTTCTCTGGCCTCGAGTTCAGCGAAGTGATTCTGGTCAGAAGCCCTCACCATCTGGAGGTAACTCGGAGTCAGGGGCAACTCCTGCTGGTGCTGGGGCTTCATCTCCTTCCTCTTCTACACCTGCCACTCGTCGTCATTCAACTAGATCTAGATCATCTGTCAACATAGGGGACACAGCCAAAAAAGAGATGGCTCAAGAAAAAAGCTCGAGTTCATCAAAGGGGAAAGGTAAAGCTGTTCTGAAGCCCACTCAGGAGGAGGGAAGAGGACCACAAACAAGAAATGCTGCTCGCAGGAGGGCTGCTTTGGATAAAGATGCTCAGATGAAACCTGAAAATGGGGATTCTAGCTCTGAGGTAAATAACAGAAGCGTAAGATTTTTCTATCTGTTATGGATGCAAGGCGCTATGAACTTGAGCTTTGAGGTTCTTGGATGCCTGATAATCCTATGTATGCAGTGGACGGCTTGTTTTCAATTATGGAGTTAATATATTCTTAATATGTGAGTAGCAAAAGCTATTTCAATAAAGCTTCTGGAGGAAATTAGTTTGTACAGGCTAGCATAGCTGACTGTAGATGACTGGCAGGGAAGCTAATTGAGCCTCATTGGTAAAATTTTCTTCAGTTCTATTTCCTGATGAGTCCTCCCCTTTCTTTCTCCTTTTGAAGTTTATGACCTTAGAATCTCTAGAGGCAGCTGCTTGAGAAAAAAATATACCTTTGTGGCGTAGCTACCATTAGAACAAGCGTCGTCTTTAGAAGTCATTTTCACAAAAGGGAAGTGAAATGAGTTTCTTGGTCGGTTATCACTTTGGATGTCCCCTAGGTTTGGGAAGAGTACTCCCTCTATTCTGAAATTCTACTGTGATCCTGTCAATGGTTAAATTAAATGTAAAATACTGGTGTGGCAAATGGCTGATGCGGTCTCAATATGGTGCTGATGTTGTGGCCACATCAACTGTAATCTGAGAATCAAATAGGCGTGTTAGAAACATTGGAAAGGTAAATTTTTTGAAAGGGGTAGAGTTGCCTGCCGATGTGGTGGTTTCTCCACGGTGGCAGAGAGATGTGCTTACCTTTTTACGGTGGCAGTGTGGGACCCGGTGCAATGGAGGCAGAGAGTTGACTGATCCTGTATGGCCATGGCAGAAGGCATTGCAACCCAATGCCATATTGGGGAAATGGTGGCTTGACCCTTCATGACCGTGGACAGAGGGTTGCTTTTATCTTTTGCTTATTGGGGCTGATGTGGCCACATCCAGTATTTGCCAAATTAATATTCTTTCATAATTTATTAAATCATCGTATTAGTTATTCCAAATAGAGGGGTGTCGGTGTAATTTCGCGAGAGCTGATGGGTTGTCCATTATTTTTCTTTTCTGGATTTATTGCACAATTGACATGCAAGTGGTGTAGTTTGTGAAGGTCAAGTCCGTTGATCCTCTTCTTCTCGAGATTCTATGCTATCTTATATGATTCTTAGATGTTCAATGTCTTGATATTTATTATTTACCAGAGAAACTTTGCAATTCCTTAGTTTGTTAATTTCCACTTTAATGCCTTGGTTTTTGGTAGGATGAGGATTTGGACATATCCCCTGTTGATATTGACGATGCATTGGTTATTGAAGATGACGATATATCTGACGATGACGATGACGACCATGAAGATGTATGTCATTTAAATCTTTCATTTGGTCATCCTTGTTATTCTTTGCAGATGTTAATTTTTCTCATTTGCATACCAGATTATGGCTTGGTTATAAATGTCTGAATTAGCCTTTTGGTTTACACAGAAAAGACAAGCCCTTTTATCAAAGATTCAGTAATGTAGTAACGTTTACGGGTTATGGCATGTGAAAGATGGCACCTGAATGATGCAATAATGTACTCGCATTTCTGAGGCTCATTAATTAATTTTCCGATTTTGCACTGAGGCAGCCTTTTCCTTTGTTTTAGGTTCTAAGAGATGATTCTCTTCCTGTTTGCTTGACTGACAAAGTACACGATGTCAAATTGGGCGATTCTGCTGAGGATAGTGCTACAAACCCAGCTACAAGTGACAGCCAGACTAACCCACCTTCTGGTTCTAGCAGTAGAGCAGCTGTTTCTCGGCCATCTGATTCTGCTGATTTTAGGGGTGGTAATACCTTTGGTGCTAGAGGAGCAATGTCTTTCGCAGCTGCTGCCATGGCTGGGCTTGGATCTGCTAATGGTAGAGGTTTTAGGGGAGGCAGAGATCGTCATGGACGTCCTTTCCCGAGTAACAGTGAACCTCCAAAATTGATCTTCACAGCGGGAGGGAAGCAGCTTAATAGGCATTTGACCATTTATCAGGCCATCCAACGACAGCTCGTGTTGGATGAGGATGATGATGAAAGGTTTGCTGGCAGTGATTTTGCATCTGGTGATGGAAGCAGGTTGTGGAGTGATATATACACCATTACCTACCAGAAACCAGATGGGCAGGGTGACAGGGCATCTGGTGGTGCTGCTCCGTCGAAGTCTGCAAAATCTGGTTCTTCCTCCTCCTATTCCGATGTCCAATCACAGCGCATGTCCCTTTTGGACAGCATATTGCAAGGGGAGCTTCCTTGTGATCTAGAAAAGTCTAATCCAACATACAATATTCTGGCACTTTTACGGGTATTGGAGGGATTGAATCAATTAGCATCTCGTTTGAGGGCTGAGATAGTTCGCAATGACTTCGCTGAAGGAAGAACATCTAGTCTAGATCGACTTAGTACATCTGGTGCCAAAGTTTCTCTTGAAGAATTTATGAATTCCAAACTTACGCCGAAATTGTCCCGGCAAATACAAGACGCTCTTGCATTGTGTAGTGGGAGTCTTCCACCATGGTGTTCCCAGTTGACAAAAGCATGCCCGTTCTTGTTTCCTTTTGAGACGCGTAGGCAGTACTTCTATTCAACTGCTTTTGGATTATCCCGGGCATTATATCGTCTCCAACAGCAACAAGGTGCTGAGGGGCATGGATCAGCAAATGAGCGAGAGGTAAGAGTTGGGAGATTACAGCGCCAGAAGGTTCGTGTATCTCGAAACCGCATCTTGGATTCTGCTGCGAAAGTAATGGAGATGTATTCTAGCCAGAAAGCTGTGCTTGAAGTTGAGTATTTTGGTGAAGTTGGAACGGGTTTGGGTCCAACCCTGGAGTTCTACACTCTCTTAAGTCATGACCTGCAAAAAGTTGGGTTGGAGATGTGGAGGTCAACTTCATCAGAGAAGCGTGCAGTGGGTGTTGATCTGAATGAACAGAGCAATGGTAAAAGCACCAGTACGGATTCTGCTGTGGAAGATAGAGATACAGTTGTGGCTCCTCTTGGGTTGTTCCCTCGCCCTTGGCCTCCAAATGCTGATGTTTCCGATGGCAGTAAGTTCTCCAAGGTCATTGAGTATTTCCGGTTGGTGGGTCGTGTAATGGCTAAAGCTCTTCAAGATGGACGGCTTTTGGACCTGCCAATGTCTTCAGCGTTCTATAAGCTTGTGCTTGGACAAGTAGGCACCTTCCTCGTGATCTCTTTTGTGAAAGCTGCATTTTGCATAAAGTGATATAACTCTACTTCATTTGATCCAGGAGCTTGATTTGCATGATATCATCTCTTTTGATGCGGAGGTTGGGAAGGTATTGGAAGAGTTGCATGCTCTTGTTTGCCGTAAACAGTTTCTGGAATCAAGCAGTGACCACAATCGTGGTGCAATTGCTGATTTACATTTTCGTGGGGCCCGAATTGAAGATCTCTGTTTCGATTTTACACTTCCTGGTTATCCGGACTATGTCCTGAAGTCAGGGGATGAAACTGTATGGCTTCGTGACTTACATTACCAATTGCGCCTAGAGCTTTTGTTCTTTATTTGGAATTTATTTCCTTGTTATTTTTCAGGTTGACATAAATAACCTGGAGGAATACTTATCCTTGGTGGTTGATGCGACTGTCAAAACGGGAATTGCTCGACAGATGGAGGCATTTAGAGCAGGGTTCAATCAGGTTAAGTGCCTTCATGGTCTTTGATGAAATAAGTTCGTGTGCAATGAAACCATTGTTATAATAACTTCATCAACTTTGTTGCCTGAAAGGGATAATCCTCTATTAAAAAAATATGTGATATGAAAACAAGAGGGCTTGAGGCCATACAGCTTTGATAAGAATGGCATAAAGTATTGTGCAGTTATACCAAACATCTTGATTTGATGGTTCTGTCATGGCTTTATTCTTGCATGGCAACTCAGTTGACTCGTGCTTTAAAACAAAAAATATAATGGTGAGCATGATTCTCTTTTCTCGCTTTAGAATTGTACCTGATTTGTGGTATATGTTGGTCAGGTTTTTGACATCTCATCTCTACAAATATTTACTCCACATGAACTGGACTATCTGCTCTGTGGCCGTAGAGAGATGTGGGAGGTAAATTTGGCATTGGCATTGTCATCAAGCTTTACCAGACACTCGGCAAATCTATTTTAGTTGTCCATAGAAATTTTCTCACCCCTCTCTCTCCTTCTCTTCTATCCCAGGCGGAGACACTTGCGGAGCACATAAAATTTGATCATGGCTACACTGCTAAGAGCCCAGCAATTTTATATGTGTGTTTCTTCAGTAGATCTGGAGCTCTGTTTTGGTTGTGGTTATCGGCTTCTTAAAAGCTCACAGAATTTTTTTTTTTTTTTTTTTTTTAACAATAGTTACTTGAGATAATGGGAGAGTTCACGCCTGAGCAGCAGCGGGCCTTCTGCCAGTTTGTTACCGGGGCTCCAAGACTTCCACCAGGTGGTCTGGCTGTACTGAATCCAAAGCTGACAATTGTGCGGAAGGTATGAAATGATTAGATAAATGGATCCATATCGAAGGGACACTCTTGATTTTTGCATTAGTTCATGAACTTGCCAAGTAGCATCAGATACGGATTTACAAGTACACTGTAGTAGCATTTGGTGTAATTAGGCTCCTAGCTCATGTGGATACAGTGTCATTTGGAATTTTATGTGCATGCTTTTTTGATCACTCATTTTTATGAAGATCTAGCTGCATGTGCTGATTTAGTTGTGGATCACCAAGTAATACAAGCCGTAATAATTTTGTTCTCATTTATGCAGCATTCTTCTACAGCCAGTACTGTACCAACTAATGGAACTGGTCCTTCAGAGTCGGCAGATGACGACTTGCCAAGCGTGATGACTTGTGCTAATTACTTAAAACTTCCCCCATATTCTTCAAAGGTACTATATATAATTGTAGAAGTTCATTATTCTGTCTGTTCACTGTCATTAGTCATTTGCATCTATTGCTAACTATTTGCTGCAACTTAAACAGGAGATTATGTACAAGAAATTGCTTTACGCTATCAATGAAGGGCAAGGATCTTTTGATTTATCGTGAGATTTTAAGACTAACAAAAAGGTCTGTGTATATTAGAACATAGGGTCAATATCTGGTCTTTGATGATCTTGGTGTTGGAAGTAGCATCATGTTCTGCAGTTTTCCCAAGAAATGGCATCATTTTTTGTCCTAAATAGAGAGGCAATCCAAATCTCAGCTCTGTCATCCCATGTAAGGTTTTGCAGTCTGGGTTTGTTGGCAGCTTCTGTTTTTCTTGACGACTGTTGCTAAGTCTTTGCATCTTCTTCTTTCAGATTTTGATTGGATTTTATTCAGGAAGCCTGGAGCTGTAAGGAGAGAGAATTTGAAGCCTGCCCTTGCAGCCTGCTAGAGCGTGTAAATAAATAGTGCCCATTTGTTTTTTGCCCCCTTTCCTTTTTAACTTGCTCTGTTTAACTATCATACATGTATGTCATAAAAGATGGATTTGAAGGGAATAAGAAACGACACAAATAGCTTTATCCTCTTCTATACCTAGTTTCGATGTTTATTCTATTATTGCAATAATCGAATGGAAGCGATTTCGTTCAATTGGTTTGCTCGTGGATGTGTGGCGTCTGCATTTGTGGTTTCTAATGTAGAAAGAATATCTAGTTTGGTGGAACCACGAGGATCAGGGAACCATCCGTGCTAATTATGTTGGATGTTTTGCCAATTCATGTTCAAAAAATGTACTGTGGACGAGTTTGATCCTTGTGCCGACTGTTCTTTTCCGAGATGCTTTCATGGTTTCTGACGAAGAAAATAAGCTGCTCGTAACCCCTCCGATGAGCCAGAAGATCTAGTCTTTAAAGCGACTTTGTGGTGTTGTGCTTGAACATGTTCGCATTAGGATATTGTCGGCATAGGGTTCATAACTACATTGTAGATGGTAGGCCTTTGAAGGAAGGTCAACTCATCTCAGTTTGAAGATGCGGAAGTCTCCACTTATGCACCGTCACTAGATGGTTAAAGGATTCTCCTGACGAGCCTCAGTACGATGGTGATTTGTATGCGAAAATGCGGAGGGGAAGCATATCGGACACAACGCTGCGTCCCTGCATCTCTCGAGTAAGAGAGACCACCCTTAGCAAACATTTTCTTTGGGTTTTCGTGGTACCAGGAGCGAAAGTTGTCCTTCCCACGCCTTGTTTGCTAAATGTTTGCTCAATTACATGAAAATGAGCCGAATGAACCCCTGATTACATCACCAGGTCCTTGTAAAAATACCGGCAAAAAAGAAAGTGCGTGCAAATACGACCTTTAGGTCTCTCTTTCAGTCGACACACGATGCATAAACCTACACCATCACCTAGTCCAAGCACGATTAAGACTAGGATTGACCAATAAATGCTTATATTAATTCACGGGTATCGAGTGTTATGGGTAGTCCCGACGTATGTTTGGCCCCCTTTGGACGAGACCTGTGAATTTTCCTATGGAGGTGAAAAAGATCCTAATTTGCACCCGAGATCTAGTCCATTGTGGCCCAGTAGAAGGATTTGGATGTCTCGGGATCTCCTCTTATAAACAGCATCATGCCAGCCTATTCTCTTTCGTGAAACTCTCATCCGAATACATCAAACTCAAGTATATAAAAGATTACTCGGACTGAATCTGATGCAATTTAGCACCATTCCTCCAAAATCATCACGGATGCACATCTCGCAAAGGGTGGAGCATGGATTTCACTTCATATCAGCCAGGATGAAGTCTCTGGGTGAATACAAAGGAGGATGAAAATTTATTCATGTGTCGTGAAGAATTAAAAATGTTAGCTAAGTAATGCTTTTAAAACCATCTGTAGAGGAAAATTATAGGCCACCCTGTGCTTCTAGTGGGAGCACTTGGCCTGGATAGCTAATGTCTTCATGATACTGGGACAGCCGTCATTGCCCTTGTCCAAGAGCCCTCGCTCGATCGGAACGGCGCAGCTAGTTTTTCCCAGGCAATGTTTCTCGACGATGTCCTTGGAAATGGGTGATGTGCAGTTTCCGTATTTGAAGTTCCCGCAGATGCCGTACGGGTCGCCAAAGCTCGCAAACTCGATGGCCACAATCTTCTTGTGGTTCGGGCACTTCAAGTGCGCCGCTGTTTTCACTTCGTCCAAGACCGTGATGAAGTGACTGTTCTTTCTTGCCCATGACTTCACACTGGGGGGATGGTTCTCGGTGATGTAACTGCAGATCGTGTCCCTGTCGACATTGAGGATCTCTATCGATTCAGGGTTGCCTCCGTCTTCGTCCAGCACGACGAGTAGATTGTCGGTTGGCTTTATGAAGGATCTTGGGATATGGTACCTGATAAAGCGAAGGGAAAACCGGATAAATCAAAATCGCGTTACATTTTACTTGGCGGTATCTTTCTTGGGCGAACTTTTGCAGGTACTTACTCCGACTGACTTGGCTGTCCGAGAGGGGAAAGGTAAGTGTACCAGTAGCGGCCAATGCTCTTGCCATTGACCCAAACCATTCCCTTGGTCATTTGAGGCAAGTGAATGGCGACGGGTTGATCTCCTTCTGGAGCATCGAAGTACGTCTGCAAAAGCAATGATCAATAGGCGATTGCATTAGACAGTCTTATACATGACAATAGAGTTTTCGGACGATTCGAAAAGATGTAGCTAGTCAAATTTACACTGAATTCTCATGGGGTCTCTCCTCAGGAATTCAGAAACTAGCCAAGTGTTGATGGGATGCTAATGTTGGATCTATTGTCATATTCTCTGCATTTTACTAGTAAATTCCAATCTCACGATGACCAGAAGTGCGATATTCAGGATGCCGTATCATGGTATGTTGTTAAAGAGAGATCATTTATGCCTTACCTTGTACCATGTAAGAGCACGCCCGACTCCCTTAGTAGCTTCCGTCCATTGCGCTCGGTGCGACCCTGACTGTGTGTACACGCGGACCTTCTCTCCATCCAAGCCCACCTGCATCACAAATCCAATTTCATTTTGATCAGTATTATTTACGAAAACAGGATGGTTTGTCTACTTTCGGCCACAGCCAATGTTCCTTTCTCGAGTCATGTATCTGTACCTGATGACCCCAGCCATTAAGTGTCAAATCCAGTGTCCCGGTGTTCAAACCTAGGATCGTCACTAGACGAGGCCCTGCATATCGGTGCTCCATGTAGGCTCCGCTGTCCTGCACGAATGGGCAAGATTCATCAGCCTAGTTCTCGAGTTAGAGGAAAAAGCACAAATGGAATCGATTAGAGCTTCTTACCGGGAGACCCACTGTTGAACCTAACAGAGAAATATGGTTCACTCCAGGCTTCAAGTCGATAGGCTGTTGCAGGACAAAGCTCTTGTCGATGTGACTGCCATGGGCAGATCCTGAACAATATCATCGACACGCTCTGTTAATTTGCCTAATAAGTGGCTAGCGTTTGCCATTCTCTGTTGTTGAGTGCCTAATAAGCCAGTTGTTATGCTAAGAGTGAGATTGCTTACCGATGAACTCTCCATTTACAAATGCAAGCATTGCATGACCGAGACTGGCTACGCGGAGAACCGGCTTTATGTTTTTTCGCATTGGCAGATCACGGACTCCCAAATCTAAACTGCAATGAGTCGGTGCAGCATTCCAAATTTTTGCTTCAGTAATTTGCTATTACCAAAATTTTTCTCTCTTGACTGAGGAAAAGTCATCAATACTAACCTTGTTGTAAACCACGCATAATCTGTGGTATCTTTAAGCAAACTGTAGAGCTCAGCCGGTATCTTGGCATTGACAGGCACTCGGTTGGTGTCTGGAATGATTTCCAGCGACATTTCCCACTTGAGCTTGTTTGCCTTCTCTGATTTGACGAGGTTCCTCGAATTGTGTTGTGATACAATCTGCTCATTGCCGAAAACAGAAAAACACACATCAGGCGCTCTGTGGTTCAAAGGCTGATAACTACAACAATACAAGGTCTCCATATGAATCAGTGCAAGTCCGGGATAAAGAATTGACAAGCACGCTCACCCTTTGAGTGTTGTAGACCACGGTTTTGCAGTCGGGAAGAATGCTGATAGAATGTTGGGGAAGATAGTACTCTTGTCCCCTAAATTTAACCACCTGAGCCGACAGGGTGCTGTTGTTTGTCAAGAAAGCAGCACAGACTTTAGTCCCGGGAATCTCATAGTACCTGGCCTGCATGGAGCAATTTTTTGGTCGATAATGAGAACCCCTCTAGCAGACTGTGTTACTGATCCAACTCCCTAGTGCTGCTTTAACATCATCTTCAGCTCTTACCTCGAGGTCCTTAGACAAACGCTGGACTTTGGGACTTCCCCAGAGCAAAGCCTTCCTGCATAGCCTTAAAGCCTTGTGCAGATCTTTGAGATGGCCCCATTTAGGCTCCCTTTGGAGGCCTTTAAACAATGTCGGTCGGTCAGATACTCACAAGATCAATCACAAGAGATAATTCTCAGGGACAAGGAAAATTTTATTCCTACCATATTCATCAAGAGGAGCTTCGTCATAGTAGCGAGTCGTTGTGAATACAGCGCTTGTTCTACCGAGATTTGTTCCGCCATGGTACTGCAGAACATATGGACGACAGTTTTATTACATGTAATGAATGCTGTCAACCAAAAAGTAGGGAAATTAAATGCTCATGTTGGTGACAGAGCAGCGGAGAAGCCCACTCCATACCATGTAGTAGTTGGTCAAAGTCCCATTCTTTGCAAAGAAACGAGCAACTGAGAACGCAAGATCTTCTGCTGATCTTTGGGATGGTGGATCTCCGAACACCCGGTACCTGCAATCATTTAAGAATAAAGCAATCGATAGGCATCATGAGCTAAATATGAACTCACATTGTCTGTCATATATCTGTCAAGTATATTGATGATGATCAAACGGAGGTTTGAGATGACACTGGTGCAGTATGCTTACTGAGCAGTCCAATTCTCAGTCCATAGAGTTGGCTTATAGGGCTTATTTGGGCCTGTGAAGGTATCACCGCAGTGCCTTCCATTGCATGCATTAATCTACAAAGACGGTGTAATCCATGCGCTTGATTAATCTTAGGACACATTGCGCACACAATAAGCAAGCCCGTTCATATATAGGGAGTGTAAATATGTCGTGAATGCACTTAAATACGTACAACTGGATCCGGAGCATCCTTCTGCTTGCACATGATCCATGGAACTCCTGTTTTTAGCCCCACGGCCATGTTTCCAGCCCATTGAACATATCGGGTTCCTGCATCTCTGTATGCGAGTTGGATGCTATTGTACTCATTCTCAATCTGCATGAAAAAGGCAAGAAATTCACTGCAACTGCAAATTGGAAATTGATCGGCACTTATCTTCAATAAGGGCCTTACATGCTCCTAGGTGGCGAAATCGAAGTAAGGTCTATACCTGAGATATAATAATGGGACCCCCTTGAGAAGCAAATAGCTTCTCATCTTTCATCTTTTGTATGATCATCTTGACGTACTTTTTCATGTGATACTGCAGAGTAGGAGGCATAGACCATTTAGCAGAGCACTTTCGATTCTTTTTCCTGAAGAACATATGGTTTCTGGAATTGGGGGAGGCACATTACCTTGAACGGTGGGTTGTCGGAACGGAATGTGATGTTTTGAACCTCTCTCAGCCAATAGGGAAGCCCTCTGGATTCGATTTAACAAGAAGACGACACGGACAATGTCAGCCATGGGCATGCACGTGCGGTGCAGACACAATATCTTGGAGGATGAAGAAAGACACAGGAGAAAAAAGTACCCGTGATTCCATTCGGCCTGAATGAAAGGTCCAACCCTGAGGGTTACATACATCTTGTGCTCTCCGATCAACTTGATGAATTTCACCAAATCGTAATTCCCTTCAAAGTTGTACTGCAAAATCAAAACGTATTAGTCCTTTCATCATCTTGGTCTTTAAAGCCAAAAACTTTTGGCTAGCTTGGCAAATCACGAATCTTTTGAAGTCCGCATCAATATTAGGCCGTGAATTACCTGGCCTTGCACAGGCTCATGAGCGTTCCAGAAAACATAAGTCTGGATCACATTCAAGCCTCCTTGTTTTGCCTTCCGAATGAGGTCCGGCCACATCTGCAGTACAAATCCAATGGCATTGTTATCTCTTAAGCAGAACAGCCTAATGAAACCATCCAAAAAAAGAAACAAAAATGTCGAAAGAACGTGAATACGGCCAGAGTTTTTGTTCATGGTGTCCGAAATGACGTACTTCGGGGGTGCTACGCGGGTAATGAATCGACCCGGAGAACAGAAGCTCTCTCTTCCCATTGATGATCAAAGACGTTCCGTCATACGTGACTCCCTGCACTTTCTTTTTCGCGCATGCCACCGAGAGCAACAACGAGAAAAGGGCTGACAAAATTACTAGTCTCTTCATTGCTATCCTCATTTTTTTTATTCCAATTCGACAAGGACAACGGGCTCGCGAAGCAGGCCGTAATAAAATCTGAAAAACTGGGAGCTCAGATGGGGCCTCTTCCTTTATTGGGAGGAGGTTCCCAGAAGCTGAATTGGGGAATCCATGGAAATTCAGTATTATAAGAGAAGGAATTGGTAAATATAACGGACTCGGAGGAAAGCTCGGAGAGGAGACAGCTCTTTCTTTTTCCCTATTTCCCTCTTTCCGTTGTTTCAGTTCACTGGTTGAGGTTGTCTTTATTACAGATGTTCCTCTCTGTGCTCTCTCTCTCTCTCTCCTCCCCTCCCCTCTCCTTCTGTCCTGTTTTCTTGACCTGAAACATGGTTTTTCCTCTCTCTCTCTCTCTCTCCCTTGAAAGCTGCTATCTTTTGTTTTGTACGGAATGCCTTATAACCGTATATAACGGAAATTCGGAAATGGCGGGTGAGTTTTGACGAATCGTTTCTTCAATTCTCGATGGTTTCTTAGGCCTGGAATGCCAGGCCCAATTCAAATTGGTGGGCCTAGTGGGCCTGGACACACAGGCCCAATTCAAATGGATGTTTTGCTTTTGGTCAGCATTTCCCTCCAAAAAGATTGAAGCCTCCCTCCAAGCCAATTTTTCGGAGGAAAATCGAGACCGAAATGGTCTTCTTCCCTGAAGAAAAGAGCTCGAGCTTTGGGACATTTCCACAGAACCGGCGAAGAAGCGAATCCGACGCCATGTCGAAGAAGAGCAGCAACCAGGATGATCTCGACCTTCTCCTCTCTCTCCAAGATAGGGTCTTGGAGACCCCTCCCACTTCCCCTTCTCGCTGTCGCTCCCCTTCTTCCCCAGGTTCGATCTGGGATTCAAAAAAATTCGATCTTTTTCATGTTTGTGATGATTGAGTTCTCGAAATTTCGGTTTTTTTCTCGCTGGGTACTCATGGGTTGTCTTCATTTTAAGTAAAAGTTTGCTTGTTAGTTGAATACTAGCTCATCTTAATCAGTAATGCGCAGGATATCTTTCGGATGATGGAATGCCGAAGAGACGGGAGCAGGTGGATATGTCTGTTTTCCGAAATGCAGTTGAAGATTGCTTGGATTACGAGCCTGAACCCACTAAAGGATCTGGTAACGTAAGCCGGTCAGGGGCGGCTGCAGAGCCTGATGTCGAGAAGTTCTCGGGTCTGCGCATAAGGTGGCTTTGTCGCCTCTGTGTTTTGTCTGATTTTCTAGTTCGTGCTTTTATGTTCCTTTGTTTTTGACATTTTCTTGCTCAGATAATCGATGTGTTGTACAATTTATTTGTGTAATATCTCCTTTTGGGAGTTCTTTTGGACTTTGCGTTGTGTAGCTGTAGCTTTGCTCCGGAGATAATTGCTAAAGTTTCTACCGCAATGCTTACATGGTTACTTCACATTCTACATTACTCAGGAAAAGTATCGGCTTTACAAATTGCAAAGAACTGGATAACTGCTGCTTGTGTTGCTAATACAAAGAAGGGGCTTTTGGATTTTTTTTTTTTTTTCCTTTGTGAACTTTTCATCTTCTAAGCAATGGATGAAGTTCTTCAGTTTTAAACTTTTAATTTGTAATAGTCTCCTTCTAAGAGATTTTGTTGTTGACATCTTCTTTTATCCTTCAGGAATCAGTTGGTCACCCCAAAAGAGCTTCATGATCGTTTTTCAGACATCAGATTTGTTCGCTTACCAGTGATAAAGTAACGTGTTGTCTTATCAATGTATTCTATACCATGACATCTTTCTATTTCCCTTTTGGAAGCAAATCTATTTCTACAAAGATTTCTGGTTTATTCAAGTTATTAGGGCAACAGCATTAGTAATTTCTGTGTTTGGTTGTCCAGGAATTTGTTGGCAGGGGATACTCTTTCTGGTTGTTGGGCAACTGTTGCTGTGCTGACTGAGAAGGGGAGTCCAAAGACTAGTTCTGCAGGGAAGAAATATTGTATATGGAAAATTGGAAGCCTAAATGAAGATGCTATTTCCCTTTTTTTGTTTGGTGATGCTTATCAAAGAAATTCAGATGAGAAGGTCGGTACCACCTTTGCCCTGTTCAACTGCAATGTTCGAAAGGACTCCACGGTACAGGATCTTGAGATTGGAACATTGTGCTGTTTTTATTTTTATTTTGATAGAAGGATATTATAAGGCACATCTCCTTTCTGTTCTCCTTTTTTTCTGTTTTTTCAGGCCGGGTTTTCTCTAAGTGTATTTTCTCCTAGCCAAATATTGAAAATCGGTACATCGGCTGATCATGGAGTTTGCAAGGGGAAAAGGAAGGATGGAATGGCCTGTACTTTGGTCATAAACAAGTAAGATTCACGTTCCACAATTTTCCTATAATATGAAGATAAGGTTCATACATAACCACAAACAGTCAAATCTATAGATATTTAATGTCATTTCAGTTTTCTCTGGGTACGATCTTCACTTAATTTTTCTCGTTTATCAGCAAAATGATATAAAATTTCCTTCTATAGGTCTCCGACTTTTTTGTGGTCTTATCCATCTTCGTGGTTTCTAACCATGAGGTTGTGCAGTTTGCACTGAAGGTGTCTGGTTTTTCCCTGGTCCAAATCGTGGCCTATGTTGCGGACTAATGTTCATGTACCGGAAGAGTATCTGTAAAATGTGTGTTTTAATTATAGTTTCCTTGTGAATCTCAGCATTATACCATTAAGTTTCTTTTCTTTGGAAAAGGAACGAGAAATAAGGGATTCAAACAAAAGCAATTCTGGAACATAGATGGCTTTGTGGAAATGGAGAATTCCCTAAACATGTTGGTTGAGTTATTATTTGACTAACCCCACCCTCACACCTGTTGAGCGAAAGGCTAATAATGAATTCTTGCTATCATCTGAAAAAATCTCTTTTGATTGTTCTTGGTTAATGGATACACAATACATGATGTTTGATCCCAATTAGGTTATTCTATGCTAGCCCGAAGACGTTCCCATTGGCTGACATAGTCTCGTTCTTTCCTTCTGTCTCTATTGCTGACAGTATTCTAAATTTCAAACTTATATTTTTCTTTGTATTTAAATAAATCTAGTAACAAGACAAGCAAGACAATTCATTCTCAAAGCCCAGTGATCTTCTAGATAGCCTGCCCGAAATGTGGACTATCTGCAGCATGAAGAAAGGAGAACTACTATGTACTAATGAACAAGATTCAGATATGCATACCACCAAAATGATGAACCTAATAGATAAGGCTGAGGCATGAGCTTCTCATCCACCTTCAGCACTCATGAACCAAGTGATGTCCTATGGAGTCTTATTCCACTAGCATATTAGTGGTGCCATGGCTCACCCCTCGTGGATTCCTTGCCATCAAGGGCAGCAGTCAAGGCTCATGCTAGAAATCCAGGAACTGCTTTGCAGTGGCTTTGTTCAGTGCCTCATTTCATTTGATTACGTCATGGGGTTTGCTAACGTTGGTGTCTTCTGATCCTTTCAGTTCATTGAAAAGGTTTCAGATATAGCTTCTTAAAGCGCAATTCAAACTAAGACTCTAGCAAACTTGATTTGGACGTGCTCTAGATGTTAGTGAGTTTTTGACGCATCTCTAATCATTACTTAATTTGCCAAGATCACTATTTTTCATATGTTATGCTTCTCCTGATTTTGTCTCTAAACTGGGTAATTCATGCAATTATGTGTTGTGTGTTATGTCTAGTTCTTTGTCGTTCCCTGAATCGCATCAGCTATTTAACCATGTAGATGTGTATTTTCAGGCGCTACGGGGTATATTGCAAGTACCATAAGTCAGTGAGTGATTCTGTAAATTATTTTCTTTGACAAACTTATTTCAAAATAATCTCCATATCTGATTCTTTAAACCTGTTACATTCAACAGAAGGCTTCAGAGAAATATTCCACCACACGAACTCAGCTCATTGGAGGGTAAGCGATAGCCTCCCTGAGAAGAAGCTCTCAAGACTTCCAATTGTTTACAGATGACTTTGGTGACTTCTACGCATTTCAAAATGGCAGGAGAGGGAGAAAACCGAACTACTTCGACTAATGTTCCCTTTTCTCCCCTTCTTTCCATTATTTTGGCAGGAATATCAGAACAGCCTTTAGGAATCACCTTCAAGCTGAGGGAATCTATGGGGTTGATCGTCTTTCTGGCAGAACAAACGTTAAAAAGGCAATACAACCAGCGAAATTATTATCGGTGGAAGGGCTGAAAAGGGCTTTAAGGTACATATGAGCATACTTGAATTGAGAATTATAAATGTAGAGTGCTCTTTCTCTGCCTTTCTATTCCCTGTTAAACCTGATAGGCCTTTCACATTTATCATGAACGTCAAATTACTTGAACTGACTTTAATCTTGTTTTGGCATTTTAAAAAAGTAGAAGACAAATCAATTTGTCACTCGACGCACTGTGGGTATTGATGACCCGAATTCTGGCAAAGATAATATGAGAACAATGCCGTGACTGACAATTTAGAAGGTTGCACGGTCAGAACAACAAAAATAGTGCCGATTGTTTCATATGTTGCATTGTTTACTGTGATTTCGAGACCTAATTAAGCAATTTCATGATGTCTTTGCATACTATATAGCTTATTAATCATCGTGTGTTCTTTATTTCTATTCTTAATGCGATCATACCGATAAATACCATGAACAACTAGTGGTGCAGGGAAGGTGACGACAAACACACATTCACAGGGAATAAGATTTCTGTCTGAAGTAACAGGTTAGATATAGTTAGCCTCTTTGGTGTAGACTCTTTATAGGCCGATAATCTTAGCCAATTCCCTCCCGTGTGCCAGCGAAAATGGAGCCAAGAAGTTCGAACAAGGAAGCTTCTCTGAAATCTAAACCCTTGGCCAGCAAGGACAAAAGGTTTACTTCAACCAATCTCAAGTCTTGATTTCTGAATTTACTAATACGTGCCACGCGAAGCTCAACTTTTGGTCGAACTGATATTGTTTGTTTAACTCGTCAGGAGACCATCTGCTGTCAAAGCGGATCCATTCTTAGTCCAAGGAAACGAACGAACGGGCGTGAAGAGGAGCAAAACGGGGGAAGATTCCGCTAACGCAACCAAGCCGGGGACTGGGAAGCTGATTGAACTCGAAATCTTCAGCTCAGATGATGAAATATGAACATTGTCATATGAACATGGTTGGGAACTGCCACTCCGAAACTCGCAGAAAACAACCATCGGTCAGCCTGCCTCCGTGGAATACTTTTGGGACTTGAAGATGGTGAGATTGAACTCCTAGTCCTGGCGTCGAGGCCACTGTCAGGAGGAAATCATTTGCCCAGGAAATGACCCAGATGGCAATGATGTACCGCAATACATTGTTCAAATACTTGTGATATCTTCGCAATTTACCACCCAAAAAAAAAAAAAAAAAAAGCCAAGAAATGGAAGAGAACGACCTTGTCCAGTGCTTTTGATTCATCGTGAAGATGATCAGTGGGGGATGCGTAGCTAGTGAAGGAAGGTCTCTGATTAACCCTGCACAATCGGTCTTGGTATGCGTGTTATGATGTGCGAGATACCTTAGAATTATATACTTTCCTCAAAACATAACAAGATACTGGCTTTACATGGATTGCCTATGCAAACCCCAAGAAATCTGCGAGGAAACCGACCTAACCCGACCCAACCCGCCAGTACTATTAATGTAATGTCGCTGTGTCCCTAAGTTAGAGAGTCAAAAATCGATTTTTAAAATGGTATGATTCGGTAGGGCGATGATGGTTCCCTCACCAACTGCAACAACCACTTTCATTTCTTTTCCCACGTACATTGCATTATTATGGCATGATGAATGTTGTAAGGAAGGAGTATCGATTTGGTCCGTAGACCATAAAAAGATAGTGGGGTCCCCCGCATTTTCACCAAATGAATTGCTTCCAAATGAGGCGTCAATTATTGGTGCCAACCCGCCCTCACTTAATAAGTACACAGAGACCCACACCTACAAATTTTTCGATTTTCGATGTACTTATTATCAATTACTGTTACTGTTGTTTCCTTGGCCATGAAGTTAGAGCAGGGAAGTTATCTAATTGGTCCTTTGCCGTGAAGTTAGAGATCTAGTCGATCTTAATTTTTTTTATTTTATCAATTGAGTTTTATACCTTTAGACAATATTTCCAAGTACTTTTTTCACTTAGTTTTTGTTAGAAGTTACTAATTTAGAGGTTCAATTGACATTAACATAGCGATTTCCAGCGAAAATTAACTAAAATGATTATATTATAATATTAAGCAAAATTTTAGCATTAAATTAAAAAATTAAAAACTAATTAACATATATATATATAATATAATAGCTTATGTGAAGGAAGTTGGACTTGATCAGTCACTCAGGTCAAGGGATGACATTTTCATTTATTCATATCTTGAATTATAATCTACTTTAACCGCTTTTAGTTTTTCTTCATTTTTCGTGCTTTCCATTTTGTGTCCCATTGATATTTCATTTTCTCCTAAATTATTCCATGAGTTTTTAGAAGTTCGAGTTTCCATGCTCAAAATATAAGAAAAAAAAATGGAAAGTTAACAATCATAGCACCTTGATTTCTCTTCATTGAGAATTTACAAAAGCGATTTGAAACCTGAACAACCTTAGATTCCTCGTTCACGTAATCATGACGAAGCTCACTTCGAGATGGGGAAAGAAAAAGCGAAGGGTGGCTTTTGTTAGGTGTTGTACCTAGAGCCGGATTTTTTAGTTAACGTTAGGTCAACCTATATTGGATATACACTACTTCATTACACGCCCTCCGGTCCGATTACTTTATGGCATACATCTCGATCAACGAAAGATGAAATTGTTTCTTACGGTGATCATGAGATTAAGAACATCAGCACGTTATGATGTCCTTATCGATCGCTGTCGAGCGTGGCACCAGCACCTGCACAGCGCTCGTTTTGTCTTGGCGTGAAGATCGCGGCGAGAGGAGAACATGCTCCATTCCATCTGTTTGCGTTTTGTCGGCAGTTTGCGCTAGGTGCGATGGTGGCTTTGATTCGTTTTAAGGATTTCTAGACCATTGTGCAAGATTCAGGTGTCCATGCTCTCGAGCATTGAGCAACGTTAATCCGGCAACATGCATTGCTCACGCTTTGCTTAGACCGCGTTGATTGGATTCGCTACTAAATTAAATATCACATATCTTCACTTTGAAATTTATTTTGGGTCTCACACTTCGCAATTCCAATCATAGACCGCTCGAGAAATTACTTGGTACTAATATTAATCCCAAGAGGATTCGATCTTGTGACCTTGCTCTCGACAATCGAGTATCCCACCATTCCATCCATCACTGCGACGGTGATGTGAGTGATGGGTGATGTGAATAGGGCCCAAGAACGAATTTGAAGCCCCGTGGCTAAACCACGGTCACAAGCAATTCCGGCTCCATGCTAGGAAGAGTTGAAAACTTGCGGTAATTGGCTTAATTGTCCAGAGTTTACTCCCATAGAGATTGAAGTCCCTTTTGTCACGGGTTCAATTGGCTCGAGTGGTATTTCATATCAAAGAAACCTTAGTTTATTTGCAATGTTGCTTTGGCTCGAATTGGGCACAAGTAATTCCGACTTTACATCCACCGGCATTATAGTAGGCATGACAACATGTTTGCTCTAACAATTCATAAATGTGGCTCATATTAAGCATTAGAAATTTTGCTAAAGAGCGGCTCTCGAGAACTTGTTGAATAATCAAATAAAGGAATTTTTCCTAATGTATTGATTATTTTCGTGTCGTATGTAATCAACTACACCTCTTAACAACGAGAAATTATTGTATGCTTTATAAATTGTGCGACTGAGTATCATCAAAAGAAAAATCATTAATCACATAAATCACACGTGATCAAACCATTCACGTGATATTCATCTATAAAATACATCCATCCATCCATCCACCCATCCACCCCCCTCGTCGAGGTGATTCATACCAAGAGGAGCTTTGCGGGTCCAAGAAAGTTCTCACCTTTTTCCCCTCTCGAGAAAATAGGGGCAGAGGCGATTCCGGGCCCGTCGCTAGTCAAGTGAAAACTCCGCTTACGTTGCTGCCGAGCTCCGCTTTTTATAAAATCCTTTAATCGCAAGCTGGCAAGAGTTGTCTCTCTCATTCCAGCCCCTCCTCCGTAAAGAAAATCAAGAAAGAAAATCCCTCTCTCTCCTACCCCCTCTCTCTCTCTAGTTCGCTCTCTCTCTCTCTCTCTCTCTTGTGGGTAGTCAGAGTACGTTTCCCTGCCCCGGACGACTTGCTTTTCGCTGCCTTTCCCTGGTTTCAATGCGCCCCATTTCGCGGCCGCAGAGTTTCGCCGTCTCCGTTCAAGACTAGCCGGTGAAGAGGGGCAGACGTTTCCGAAGTTCTTTGGGGGGGGCAAGAGGAGGAGGAGGAGGAGGATATGAGCGCGTCGAGGTTCATCAAGTGCGTCACCGTCGGCGACGGGGCCGTCGGCAAGACTTGCATGCTCATCTCCTACACTAGCAACACCTTCCCCACGGTACGGCCCCTTTTCTTCTCCTTCCTCCAAGCGCCTGCCTCCCTGCCCTTCTTGTTTTTTCCCCACAGGAATTGCTGGGCCGCTGGGGAAAATTTGGCTTCTTTCTGGGGCTTTGAGCAACTGGGTTGACTCGGGCCGAACCGGGTTTTCGATTAGAGGCGAAATCGAGTGCTTTTCTGTTCGGTTCTTGAGTTCGTTCCGTTGCGGTGTGGATAAAATCGGTGCCCCAATTTCAGTTGCTCCTTATCTAGGGAAAGAAAGAGGGTTAAGAAAAATTGGTGGTGCTTTCTGGTTCAGTTCTTGAAATCGAGTCGCGCATTCTTGAAGATGAAACGTTGCTTCCTGGCCTATTGAAATTTGGGATATTGTTCATGAAAAAGTCGAACTTTTTGTGACGGGCTTGTGAAAAATTTGTGCCCTATAATGCCGATTCGAAACCTTTTTGTGATGGGTTTGTGAAATATGACGGAAAATAACAAAAAACGTGGCTAACTCTAGACCCAATGTACATACCTCTGTTTTTACGAATGCCATTTACATATCTTTAACAAAACCCCACATTGAGAAGGTCAAATTGGCTCTCCTTGCAAACTCGTTAGGATCTTGTTTAGGGTTTGGGTGAGTGGGTGTGAAAATTCAGGATTTGGGGATGGACATTTTTTAAAAGAAAAGGACATTTTGATGAATAGAGACACGAGGAAAATTGATGTTAAAGGTACCAAATGATCTCCAAGGTAAAGTTCGGGTGTGCATTTGGTATTTCCAAAAGTAGAGACATATAAGTGGTAATTCGGTGAAAGGTTAGATATTCTTCTGATATAAATTTGTTTCAAGGGACTGTATGGGTATTTTAAGGATTTGCTGAAGATAGTAGTTTAAATTCTTTTCGGCGCCTTGGACTACATAACTTCCTTTTTGTTCCTAGTTGTGGGGTGAGGTGAAGAACAATAGAAAATCTTTGAAGTTGAATTTAGGAATGTGGTGAAAGTGGCTAAAATTCGTTTTCATTCTTTCGGTATTAGCAGCAACTTCAGCTCCTTGACTTTGCTTTAAAAGAGTGCCAAAGAAAGAATTGTTACCTAGTTATCTTTTATTGTTTGCAGTCCATTATTGTTATAAAGCTCTAGACCACTATTTAATCTTTCCACAAGACAATTGGATATGCAGTAGCAATTTGCGAAAGCATTTCTCGTCTCTGAAGTGCTCTTCCAAGGGACCATCCAATCTGTGCAATTGGATGTGACGTTAATTCTCTCTCCGGCATGATATATGTGACATTGTCATCTCGTGTTATGATAATAGTTTCCACAAACCAAACTGAGGGAACGCATCTTCTGATAGCCTCTTCGGTGCCTTGTCATTCTGATGGGTCATTGGAAAGATAATTATTGTGGCCATTGCTATTTATTTTTTGGACAGGACTATGTACCAACTGTGTTCGACAATTTCAGTGCAAATGTCGTTGTGGATGGAAGCACTGTTAACCTGGGTTTGTGGGATACAGCTGGTACATTCTCTTGATTTCAGATGAATCCTCCTCTATGTTGCTAGAGTTTTCTTTTGGGTTGGTATAACATTTTCATTCTAATAGAACAGGACAGGAAGACTATAATAGACTAAGACCTCTTAGCTACCGTGGGGCTGATGTTTTCCTGCTCGCTTTCTCTCTCATTAGCAAGGCCAGCTATGAAAATGTTGCCAAAAAGGTGAGTCTTATTGATTTGATATCAGTTTTACCTTCTCAGTATTCTTGGAGCCAGTGCATGATATCATGTTGTTGGTTCCTTGGACTCTTGATGAAAGCTTTTTCTTATTCCTTTTCTGTTTGGATGTTTAGTGGATTCCTGAGTTGCGGCACTATGCTCCTGGCATTCCAATTATTCTTGTTGGTACAAAACTCGGTTAGTGTCTACAACTGGATTACCTTTCTCTGTTCTCGCATTTTAGCGAAGCATATCTTTTCCTACTTGAGGCTGTTAGTCTCTCATACCTTTCTACACCAGGGAGAAGTTTCTGTCTGCTTCTTTAATTTGTTATAATAATGTGAAGATGTAAATCAAATTTTTCTTTGGAGATCTATTCCATCTATATACCCGGTGTTTTACGATATGTTAGACTACATGGCAGTGCAAATGTTTAATTATTTTATATAAGCGCTCCTCCCAGTATAAAGCTGCATATTGGCCCAATGGTAGAGTGTAAAAATTGATTTCTATGAGGAGACAGACTGGGCAGTGACTGATCTGTGAGCAAGATATTTTTCAGATATTACGTCGATATCTATTGCTGTGTTTCCAGAGTTGCATGAACAATGTGGCTATGTCCATACTTATTTTAGCATATTATTGAAATGAAATGTAACGATTAGGCAGAAAAAGTGCTTACTTGTTGTGTCCGTGGTCCAAGCATTATTGGTTTCTGTCTAGGGATACTAATTCATATACCTATTTAACTGGTGTTATCTCTAGTGACCCCATCAATCATGAACTGGAGTTTGATCTTACGACAACTATATTTCACTTCTTGTAGATCTTCGAGATGACAAGCAGTTCTTCTTAGACCATCCTGGTGCAGTTCCAATTACCACAGCGCAGGTGGGTGATCATTTTTTCTTGTTAAATACTGCCCATTTTTATCCTCCTCATTGGTCTTGGTTGGTGTCCATGACTAAAATGGAGCTCTTGATGTTCTCGTTTTGGTAGGGAGAGGAACTAAAGAAGCTTATTGGAGCTGCTGCTTATATCGAGTGTAGTTCAAAGACTCAACAGGTTTAAATAATTTTCCCCATCATTTGGATGATCTGAACAGAACTTTCACTACCATCCTCACACTACCATCCTTGCTTAGTTCTCTTGTTTATAATGACAGAACGTGAAAGCTGTCTTCGATGCTGCCATTAAGGTGGTTCTCCAACCGCCGAAGCAGAGGAAGAAGAAGAAGAGAAAGTCTCAGAAGGCATGTTCTATACTATGATCTCGAAGAAAATCAAAAAAATCGAAGCTGCGATCCTGAAGAAATTAGTAGTTTTTCGACCAAAATTTGAAGAAGCAAGCTGGCTTCACTTAGGAATCTCTACTGACAACCGGATACAGAGATATGTCTGTCATAGGTGCTGAACTTGTTTGTCTAATGGTTGTTAGTTTACGATGCGGACTGTATATTAGTTTGGTTACATGTTCTGTAACCCACACACGTTTGGCTCGTGTTCGACATGTTAGCAGATTACTGTTTCCCAGATTGTTAAGGCATGGTCATATATGTGTTTATGTAATTCGATCTCCTACTGCACTAGACAACTATCTTGAAGCTTGACGTGTTGTGTAATCTACTCTACCCAGATTGCAAAGACCTGATGATCAACTTGTTCCTGTCTTGTATTTTTCTTCAGGTGGCTCAAATGTGTTCCCTGTCATTGCCCCTGGCCATGTATGCAAGACTAGCCCTCTTCATGTCATCTAATATTTGTAGTATAAGTCTGGTTTCCTCCATTTTTTCTTAGCTTTAATCGTTAAAGAAATAGTTCGGGAAAGATGCAATTGTTGGATGGCTCGAAAGAATGAGCTGCGTGCACATATGTTAATTCAGTCCTCATCTCTATTCACTTCGTGCAATATGTTAATTCAGTCCTCATCTCTATTCACTTCGAGCCTGGGCGTTCCCTGCCCGTTCAGAGTCACTGCCAAGAACTTCCCATTAGATGAGCGGTCCAAGTAGTTGGCTATAACGATTCATTAATATTAATGGACGGGCTGGACGGCGCTTCGGCCGCGCCTCATAACAGTCAAGCATGAGCTCTAAAGGAAATGCATCCCATGCCTGCCGAGAAGCAATTCTTGCATGAACCGGGTGCATATGAGTCCACTAAACCTCTGTCGTTGAATTGCATAGATTCCACATGAAATAAGAGCTTGAAATGCACTGTGCTCATAAACACCGGAAGCGTCCGTGAATTTTTGTCACAATAATGGGTGGAATTCTACCGTCGCTGATCCTTTCCTTGTCATGGAGGATTGTGCCTGTGATCCTGGGTTACTTCATCCCAACACCTTCAAGCCTGTATATATAGATATGTAGAACTGAGTGGCGAGATAGAAGTGCTTGGCCGTCCGCCAATTATAATATTCCGAGCAACGTGCACCAGTGGGGATCACAAAACTTTACAGTCCTAGGATTAATGATCAGAGCACATGCTTGGCGTCTATAACCTATTGGAAGCTTTTCTTGTACCGAATAATTGGAGTGAAAGTGACGAAGCATAAGGAAAGATCTCCACTCCCTCTTCGAAAGACAATCAACACGAATTTGGAGGGACTTCAATCCATCCACCGTCATTCATGTCGAAGCATGTTGCTAATACAGCGAAACGAATCGACTGGCGTTCCAACATGATCAATTACGAGTCCGAAAAGGGAGATGAAAACTCATGTATCTGAAATTCAAACGAGTCTGGACTATATATACCCTTCCCCTAATTGGGGGTAACTAGAGTTTCAAAGTGTTTGTGTATGGGAGCATCTTCCAGCATCAAAATCTACATCACCATCTGCAGTGTCAGCAGGGCCCCCCAGTCATTTTGCCCTCCCAAGGGGCAGTTCAGATTGGGAGCCACCAACTGAATCGGAGTGGTTGGTATGTCACCAATTGTGCCACTTGAGAAAATGTGACCAAGAGCTTTACAAGGACAAAAATACAAATTTCCCATCCGCTTCAATCATTGATGCATCTTGAATTGAAAGTGCGATTGAGTATAGATATCTGCATCTTTCCAAAGAGAGGACCCAGAGGCGGATGATTGATTGCTGTCATTGGCCAAGCGATGGCTCTAGACGCATCCACGAGAGATACGATTCCTCACTCCATGACAAGTAGATCTAAGCGAGCGAGCGAGTGTGAGTGAGCAAGGCCCACTTCCACTTTACATGTCCGCGCATGATTAAATGATAACTAAAATTGGCCAAAAAAAAGTCTTCAACCTATCATAGCGACAATCAATTTAGTCCTGATGATTTGCTAATGTAGTCATTTTAGCCAACTTTGATCGAAAATTAAACAATGTCCGTCACACTTGATATAAACGACACTTGCAGTGGCCCATTTTTAAAGAAAAGAAAGAGAGTCAAGTAGAGAGCGTGGTAGGCCATCATTGATCTCACTCGCCTTCCCCTTCCCACCAAAAGGTTCCTTCTCGTCTTCGAAATTTAAAACAGAAAGGACTGACTCATCAGCTCCTCTCGTCCTCCCTTCATTTCTTTACTTAAAAGTGGCAAATTCAGATAATAGATGAGATGGGGCATTCTTCTTTTCCCCCCCTCTTTATTCTCTTGCATCGATCCGTTCTGGCACTGGGAAAAAAAAAAAAAGAGGCTTCGGTAGCGGTGATCTCAGCGTGCTTTGGCCTCTGCTAGAAAATAGGACATCGATAGTCGATCCCGAGTCATCCCCCTTGTCCAAGACGTCCCACAGCGGGTACGTCGGTGGATTTTGCTTATGCCCAGATCGCACGTCTGCGTCGAGACAAGGGACAAGAACCTCGATCATATGCTAAATCAGCGGTTCCAATTGATTATGCCTGGCACTAATTTGTAACCATCAATTTTAATAATTTCTAGATTCGTTTCATGAATTTCTCGAGAGGTCGATATTTCTTCTATATTTTTTTTATTGGAAGGTGATAAAAAGTCTGGAATGCAAGGGATAAAAATGTTTATGATTAGCTAATGAGATCGCACCAATATTTAAAACCAACATAGTTACTTCAGACTATTTATTTGAAATAATATCTATTTCAAACATTATTTAAAAAAATAAAAGCATTTCAAACCCTTTTTAAGAAAATGAGGACACTTCAATCACATATTTGAAATTTTCCTTAATTTCTAGATTCATTTTATGGATTACTCGAGGGGTTGAATTTTCTTCTGTCTTTTTAGTATTGGGAGGTGGTCAAAAATCGGGAAGTTGAATTTACCTGGGGTTTTAAATTTTTGACCAGAAGATTAAATATAATATAATATTTTAGCAGAACAATTAGAGGATTTGACACGCTTTGAATATTCTTCACTTTGGAGCGACTCCGATCCATGCCTTCCAATGAGACGCCGACAGGCAGGTCTCAGTGGGCTGCTTTTTGGCCCTTTAGGGACCGGACCACTCGCATCTTTGAACAAAAGCAAAACGAATAAAAATATTTAACGTATCTATCTTTTTATTTAGTAACAACAGGGATTAAATTTAGTTCGCCCAGGACGCAAAGAAGAATCGAACGACTTTTTCGTCGTGCGATGCGACGTCTTAAATAATTTGCGCAATGATGCATTGCATGACTGCGCAAATATTAACGGATTTCGCACGCGGTTGATCTACTTTCCTACTTGATTCGATTAGCAAGGCATCGAAATTGAGCTTCAATGACAATAATTTCTTAGTTAATTCGTAGGCGCACCTACTTAAGCTTAATCAATGCTAGGCACCGGTGGTGGCGGTCGTATTTCCTCTTTCCGTACGATGCGGGGAATCTGCTCTACCGTATCCCTCTCGTGGAAGGAAGCTAGCTACGGCTTCTCTACGGCTACACGTCTTTTCCATTGCCGATCGGTCGGGGAGGGGGTGAATGAAATTCCAACTTTAAATATCTAAGTCCTCGGGCCCAAAAAAGAATATTATTTAAATTTCTCCAGTTATAAATATATGATTTGATCTCTCACGCTTTGTTTGGATTTAGAGAACCTAAGTTCAGAGGGTCTCCAGGAGTTTCTAATAGGTATGTTTGTGCCATGTTTAATCTTAAGTTCTATTTATTTTTAAATAATGAACGATTTCGAAAATATTTTTTAATAATGATCACTTATATCGTTTGAAATAATTAACTAATAATTTTTTTTATAATGTCGACAACAATTTGTGTTTTAATATGTTTGTGAACGATTAAAATGTTTCTCGTTCATTCGTTTTTGTAAATAACAAGAATAATCATTTTCAAAAAAAAAATTCTACAACTATTTATTTGCTATGAATTAAAAAGAGCCTTAATATCCTTGTTTTAGCAAAAAGAAATCCTTGTGTTCATATGGAATCTCTCTCTCTCTCTCTCTCTCTTATTTTTTCTCTCTCTATTATTTTTTTTTAATTGGTGTCGTCATGAGGGGAATTTTTTTCTGGATATTATCCTTCAATCCCGCTAGCTTCACAGCAATATGCACGCCTCTACTACGAGCCAAATATAGTATTGGATACGCAATTCAAAGGTCCTTATCCTAGCTAGATAATTAGCACACTAATCACGACCACATCAACTATATCTACATAGACAAAAAATAAAATAAAATCGTGGCTTTAATCTAGACTCCCCCCCGTAAGGACCACGTTTTATCAATGAAATACCGATGCTAGCATGTTAATAATGCAGATTAATTCTACTGCAGCCAGTCATGATTAATTACAATAATTCATGTTATTTTGATCATTATCGGGGTTGTTGGCGAAGAACCCGTGGCTTCCATCTCTCGCCATCACCCCATCGCCGCCGCCAAATCCACGCAAAATCTCGAGCACATGATTCATGAACTAAAATCGGGGTTCATCGAACTTGAGCACTTCCCGTCTCATTAATGATCAGTATTTTCACTCATTATTAAACCCCTTATTTGGCCTCGTTAATTATCCTTTACGGTCCTAATCATCGCCTAGTACGTCAAACGGCTAGGCGTTGACAGAAAGCTTCCCCTTTGAAACGGTCCCTCCGGAATCCCTGTCGCATGCAACGTGAAGGAGGGGCCGCCTCCTGTCCGTCAACCCGCGATAGCCGGTCGCGGGCTGGTCCAGTGCCCCGCGTCGGTCCATGCAGAATGACCGGACATCGTGGGTTTCCCGCGAAAAGTGCCGGTTTTCCGTTGACGAGGACTCCCAACGAAGTTAACTGCTCCACTAAAACATGTCGTGCGTCTCTCTCTTTCTTTTAAAGCTTAAACGACAAGACAGCGCCCCCGCTTTCTTCTCCTTTCCGGGGTAAATTCCTTTTGCTTAGCCGACAATTTTCATCCCCGGGATTTGACCCTCCGGACTTTCCTCATCTTCTTCTCTCTCTCTCTCTCCTTCAAATGTTCAAACGAAAGCAGACAAAAACCCGTTTGCTTCGCCAGGCGAAATTCTTCCCCTCCCGGCCCTAGTTTTTCACGGTTGGTCGGATTGACGTCACGTCCTCCTCTGCCCTCCTGCTTTGAACGCCTTGTGTTTTTTCATTTTACTTTAATTCGTTGACGAGCCCGGAAGAAGGTGGGTTAGGTAGGCCGGTGCTGCGTTGGCGGCAATTTCGCGATTTTAAAATGAGCATGGTGGGATTGATCCACGAGTGGGTACAAAGTTTAGGTACAGTTCTTGATTGTCGCTTCATGGGTTTTTACCCATTTCGTGCGGATATAATAGTGGTGTGTGTGCGGATGGCTTGCGATCTAGTTCTTTTTTTATGGGTGTTATGCGGGCATGGGAATTCTCTTGGGGATTCGTCGTCGTCGTGGGGTTTGAATTCGCTGATGGGGGAATCCATTCATGAGCATCATTTATGACCACGAGGGCGTTGCTTTCTGCAAGTGCATGAGAAAAGAAAGTGGGGGGCATTTGGGGGTTTCTTTATATTGTACAGGTACTGAGTGGGTTAACGTGCCTCTGATTATATGCTGCAGAGAGCCGAATAGTAAGTGATAAAGTCGTCGCGCCGGGATAAATCTCCGGTCTTGTCCGCATAAAGAGACCGGGGGCACAAGGTTTATTGCGAAGGAACGATGACTGTCGAGAGAGTTCAGGCCGTGGCGCAGAAGTATGTGTTGGTCGGCGTTCGGCTCGATGGCCGGAGCAGAGAGCTACTGAGTTGGGCTATCGTGAAAGTAGCCGAACCAGGAGATAGAGTACTGGCCATCCATGTTTGTCGAGGTGCGTATATTGTGCAAAGCCTCCTCAGTATCATGTTAGTGAGCGAGATGCTAGTTTAAATTCATATATCGAATATCTGAAGTTGAGGGTACTTACAATATGCTGTCCAGATGATGCTTCAAGAGATGCGTCCATATTGGATAACTATCTGGAGGTTTATGAAGGCTTGTGCAATGCAAAGAAGGTATGGACCTAATGTGTAAGAACTTTTGGAACTCTTTCTTGTTGCTTAGGAGTGTTGCTGAATGTTTGTTGTAAATTGTAGGTGACTCTTACAGGTCAGGCGCTTAAAGGGAGCTCGTTTAGGAAGGTCCTTGTGAGAGAGGCCAAGAATTATGCTGCTGTGGCCCTACTCGTTGGGATAGACAAGCAAGGTGCTCTCGGGTACTATGATTGAGAGATGAACTCATTTCAATAAGTTGTTGTAGTTGTTGGGATCTTTCTTTTCCCTCTCGTCGTTGCTCTAAATGGGTTTGATCTATTCAGGGTACATACTGCAACGGCCAAATATTGTGCCAAGCGTCTGCCGTCTTCTACTGATGTGCTGGCCATCCATAACGGGAAAATAGTCTTTCGGAGGTGCACCAATATTCAGCTTCCAGGTTAGCTGCTAGTGCTGTTGAAGCCAATACCTTTTAGTTTAGTACTTCAAACTTCATCTGATTTAAGTTTGACTTCAGGATTCAGAGGAGATCCTAGACCCAGTCTGTGTCAAGCAGGAAAGGCCAGCACTCAAGAAACCTCCTCTGAATTTGGTGAATCTGAAGCTGAGTCTGAAATTTCATCCTTGGAAATGATCCAGAGCTTGAAAGAGGAATCGCGTGCTAACTATAACGATGTGAAAAACAGCATCGCACGCGAAAATAGGATCATTCTCTCAATATCAGCTTCTGAACTTGCCGGAAGCAATTTGGAGCAGAGACCCGGTTGGCCCTTGCTAAGGAGAGCTACTTTTGATCCTCCAGGGACTCAGAACGGAAGGAGTGTTTCTGTTGTTCAGTGGGTCATGAGCCTGCCAGATAGGTCTCTCTACCTGAATTCTCTACACCCAGATGCCAGAGAGAGCCCACCACCGAAATATCATACCGAGACTGTGGATGGAAGCCATAAAAGTACTTCATCAGAGGCAAGGAAGCTACTGAAACAGATAGAGCTTTTGTTGAGAACAAAATCGTCCGATTGTGAATTGTTTGATTATGAAGCCCTTAGAGACTCGACTTTGCATTTTTCATCAGGTTCACCTTTTCATTCTATTGGTTTTAGCTTTTTGTCCCCAGTTTCCATTTCAGGCAAGATCCATTCCTCAGCTCTCTTTTTTCCCTTTAAGCAGAGCATCTGATTGGAAAAGGCGGCTCGAACTTTGTTTATAAGGGCATTCTTCCAGATGGCACAACGGTGGCAGTAAAGGTCTTGAAGTCGTCAACCGAAGCAAATTTAAAAGATTTTTTGCTGGAGATGGACATTATCTCCTCGATGAAGCATAAAAACATCATACCCCTACACGGAATCAGTGTCCAATCTAAAAGTTTAATATCCGTTTATAATTTCCTTTCCCGGGGAAGCCTGGAGGAAAACCTACACGGTAATGCTTCAGTGAGATTAACACCATTGTTTATTTGATCTCAATTTGCTTCCATGCTGAGACGAGTTTACTGTGTGATGCAGGTGACAGAAGAAACAAACAATCACTCTCGTGGGCTGTAAGGTATAATATCGCCTCCGGAGTTGCAGAAGCCCTAAATTATTTGCACAACGAATGTGCCCGACCCGTTATTCATAGAGATGTCAAGACATCGAACATTCTTCTCACAAATGAGTTTGAGCCGCAGGTACGCCTACGGCTCGTGTGAGATTAGCTAAGGATGTTGAAGAAAATTAAATTTTGCAGTAAATGACCGATGTTTCTTTCTGTGGCAGTTGTCTGATTTTGGGCTCGCAATATGGGGACCACCAGCTTCAGCTTTTCTGACCAAAGTCGATGTAGTTGGAACATTTGGGTATCTTGCTCCGGAGTACTTCATGTATGGCAAATTGAGTGATAAGGTTGATGTCTATGCCTTTGGTGTGGTGTTACTCGAACTCTTATCAGGAAGAAAACCAATTAGTTCCGACGCTGCCAAGGGACAAGAAAGTTTGGTCATGTGGGTAAGTAGTCTTCCCTCTGCATATTCTCACATTGCATTAATCTGTTGAAAGAGCACTCAAATTTTGGCAACTTCAGGCGAAGCCCATCATAGAGAGCGGGGATGCAAGCAGCATTCTGGACCCAGATCTTGGTGGACGTGTCGACGAGGTTCAAATGCAAAGAATGGTTCTTGCAGCTAGACTTTGCCTCACCGGTCAGCTAGGCTTCGCCCTAACATGAACCAGGTAAACGAGATATTACATTTCGGCGATGCCTTTTGAGAGACCGGCGCATGTCATGTTTACAGTCTATTCGAAAAAGTTCCCTCGAATGAACCGTGAGCCTCACCCGTGTTTTCAGATTCTGAAGATCATTAATGGGGACATCAATGTTGATGAGTGGCTCGACTATAAATGCGATCATTGGGTGGATTCAGAAATTTCGGACGACAACGATGATGAAGTTTATCCGAATTCGAGCGCGGAGTCACACCTGAGTCTCGCCTTGCTGGATGTCTACGATGATTCTACGTCGATCAGCAGCACGGAACAGCGCAGCAGCATTTCAGTGGAAGAATACATGAAGGGAAGATGGAGCCGATCGTCAAGCTTCGATTGACTTACGATGTACATTATTATTAGAGGAAGAATAAAAATTCCCTGTTGTAAGTAAACTCATAGATGTTCACTACAAGTGAAAATCGATTCTGGCAATGTTCATGTCCTAAATGGATCCGACACAAGTTACTTCTCCAAAGTCCCAACTGAATAATGCTCAGACTAATGCTTCCAGTTAGGGAGGCCCAGCAGCTTAAAATGACGGGCAAATCCATTTAGTGGATCAAGACCAAATGCGCATGAGATCATTTTCTGAAATCACATTGATGGGGTCAACCTGCATATTTCTAATAACAAACAGTGCTGGCCCGGAGAAGAATGCGCAATTTCTTGAACGTTTCAGTTCCGTACATGGTCACCCAGAAGGATTCAAAGAAGAAAAAAAGAACAGGGCAAAGAAGAGGAAACTGCTGTCTGAGAAGGATCCGAAGAAAAGTCCCTTAACCTTTAGGAAACTAATTGATTTGTGTCCGCTTATGTTCGACGGAGAATGGAAACGACAGTCGTTTTGGCACCTGTTTCTTTGGTCAACTATTACTAATCAGTTTCCATCAAAAGGATCACAAGATGACGGCAGCCATTAGCAAATGCCTAAGGCCCTTCCACCTTTTCATCTCTGTTTTCGGTACAAAATCTCGAGGCAATTTCCCAGAAAGCAAGCATTTGTCTAAAGAGGAAAACGGGTCAACGGCATCCTCATCGCTCCTTCTGATTTGGACGGAGCAACCAACAAAAATAGCCACGTCGGATCTATTTTTAAAATCGATTAAAAAAATAGTGTTTGCATCAGCAGCAACAGATTCAGAAATCAAACATTCTTTATCACGATACTTGTTATCTTTTTGGGAGAGGATCCGAGCAATTTCCGATGATACCCCCATCAAAAACCATAAAAGATTGTTAGAAAAGTCGAATATGTACGATATTTTTATTGTAATCGAAAAATCTCAATCGATAAATAGTAGATCTTGTATACTTAATCTGGTTTAATATAGAATATGGACTATCAAGATCAGAGGATCCTAAAATTCGGCCGCGAGATTCCAACTTTGGGTCCGAAGTCGGTCCGATCCGATTCTGAATTAAACCGTATTTTCCGAGCGGCCCCTGAAATTTAATTTAAGCGCCGCAGCCAAAAAAAAAAAAGTATAAATTAAAATGTAAGGGGGCGGGGGGCGGGGAATAGCGCTCCGTACATTACAGCGCGTCGCATCGTGACACCTGCACCGTCAGACTTTTCTCCGTCTCTTTTCTTCTCGCCCGCACAGCCACCGCCACTCGACAGCGGAAAAGCGGAGGCGACGCCCCGGCGAATCTTCCCAAGCGATTCCTTCGTCCTCGCTCTCGCCCCTCCGCCGCCGCCGCCGCCGCCGCCGCCGCCGCTCGCCTCGCAATCGCCTCGCAATCGCCTCGCCTCGCCTCGGTGAATTTCCTCTGTTTCCCCTTCGAAAGCTGCCATCTTGACCCCTCTCGAATTTCCTAGGGTTTCGGTTCTTTTCCTCTTTCTCTTGCTCCGCGTTTCGATTTCTGATTCCCATCGTGCGATTGGTTCGTGCTTTGACGTCCGACGCTTTGCATTTGATGGGATTAGCGGAATTTGCTGTCTCCGCGTGTGCGTGGGCGTGTGCGCATGCGAGTGCGCAAGTTCGATTTTTGTGTTTGATTTATCGTGCGCTGCGGTCGTAGGAATTTAGGGCAATGAGTGGGTGTGCCAATTTGGTGTGCTTGTTGGAGACGTTTGGTGTTTCTCGGCTCTGATTCGGAAAAATTTCGCCTTTTTTTCGTTGCCCCATCAGATTTTGCAGTTCCTCGAGCTGATTTTGATCTTCCGGGATGGACGACGGGGAGCTCGATTTCTCGAATCAGGAGGTGTTTGCGAACCATGATGTGTTCTCGGGCTCGACTTTAGGGGAAGTTCCCGGTAGTCGGTCCATGGATAGTTTCCTCGAGGAGATCTTCAGGGACACCCATGCTTGCACTCACACTCACACTTGTAACCCGCCGGGACCCGACTCATCGCATACTCACACCTGTTTTCATGTGCACACTAAGATTGTCCCCGCCACCAGTGAGGAGAAGGTTTCGACCGATGATACCGCAGAGTCGATGGAGAAGAAATCGAAGAAGCGCCCGCTCGGAAATCGGGAGGCGGTTAGGAAATACCGTGAAAAGAAGAAGGCCCGTGCTGCCTCGTTAGAAGATGAGGTCAATCGATTGAGGGCCGTGAATCAGCAGTTGATGAAGAGACTTCAGAATCAGGCTGCATTGGAGGCTGAGATTGCTAGATTGAAGTGTTTGCTTGTGGATATAAGGGGCAGAATTGAAGGAGAGATCGGAGCTTTTCCATATCAGAGAACGGCAATGCCTGGTAGTGCTTATGTGGTGAACCCTTGTAACATGCAGTGTAATGATCAGGTCCATTGCCTTCATCCGAGAGTAGAGGGTAGGAGTGGAGATGGTACAAGCATAGATGGGCAGAGCTATGGTGGTTGTGAATTTGAAAATCTCCAATGCCCAGCCAATCAGAACGTTTTAGGGCTTAAAACGCTTCCTGGATGTGAAAATGAGAACATAGCACCAAATGCAGCTCCTTCTGGTGGAAGTAAGAAAAAAGGTGAAAACTAGATTGCTTTTTTGCTTTTGTTACCAGCTCATAATCTGTTGGTTATTCAACCTAATCGTATATGTTGTCTGTGTTCCTCTGTTTTCTGCAGCATTCTTATGCCATGTGTTGCTTGTCTGTAGAAAGAAAAATTTTAGAGATACAAATTGTTTACAGAATTATGTGGTGTATTCTTATTGCAAGTATGAATATGGTCGACTTGTTGGAATACCCACTTAAATTAGTCATATCACTTTGCAGAGCCATTTTGGAAAATGCATATACATATTTGTAACGTTAATCTTGCAAATATGGTCCACTCTCCTTCTATATTAGTAGTTTAGAACGATGGGTTCTATTGAATTAAGGACAAGTTCTTTTTTATGATTATGTCTCTCTCTCCCTTCGCTAGATGGTCATAATAATGTTGGTTTGTATGTCATCAGTCTTCTGGTATTTAATTTCTCTGAAATGTGCTGAATATATTTCTTTGCTAGCATTCTGACTTCATCTTGCTCTTTCTTGTAGGAGGGTCTCGCGCAGTAACGGCGGGATGAGAATTTTTTGTATAATCGCCTTCTTCTTTCCAGAAGACCTAAAATTAATAAGTGGTCTTCATGAGCGATAGAGGTGTCCTTTGTCAGATTGTTTATTATTCAGTCTCTCTACCGAACTTGGATTGGCAGAGCTGGCATGGCTTAGTTATGTTTTCGAAGGGTATTGTCTTAATATGCTACATTTTAGACTGTTGCTTAAGCTGGACCTCGATGGATGAATAGCCAGTGGACCTTCCAATGCAGGACAATCTGGTTTCGTGTGTGGCTTTAAGGGCTATTACTTTTGCAGTGCAGTGTCATGACAGTTTCTCCATGGTGTTATGTAGTGCTTCTTCTGATTAGTAGAAACGCCTCCTTTTTGTATGCTTGATGAATTCCTGATTGTCGAAAGACATAAATTTAGGGAAGATGGGGGTTGTTCCAAGAATCAGTAATCTCCTAATGTGGAGGAGCGAACTCTATCGCCCTTGAGGGGTCAAGCTCTTCCATTTGTGGGGACTGAAATAAGGTTTGCTTGTTTAACAGCAAAGAAAATTTGTTGGCTTGGGAATCTTATGAATAAACTTTGCGAGCAGTATTTTGCTTTGCTATATAGAGGATGGTGGGGGGTTGTTAGCACTGTATGATAAGCATCGTCTGTTTGGCTCCAGAAGTGGCCTTGCGTGGACATTATGCAAATGATGATGATGTACATCTTCTAAATTATGTGGTGGAGCTAAGCCGGTGAACTTGCCCCTGCCAATGGTGCAAGTCCGGCCCTTTAGCGAAGAGAGAATCAAGAGAAATGAATGTGTATGATCATTGAACTGTTTAGGAGATCTTTAATAATTTTGGCTACGGAGGGGATCGTTGATGGTTGGTAGGTTTTTTGTGCCATTCTTAGTAGAGTGAGGAGCTTGTTCAAGCTCGTTCTCGTTCTAGATTGAAATTTGACAAATAGCAAAGAGCCAACATGGTGTATGGATAGATAATTACGGAAGGTTAACAAAAATTCCAAATGTTTTATCTAGGATTACGATCATGCAATAACCAGTTGAAATTAGATGAAATGGGCATCGACCCACCGGCATAGGGAAATTAGCATCGCAAGTCGTGATGGTGTAAGGTCGGATGGGATCTATTTCACTCCGACCGAAGATATATTTTAGTTCAGTTGCATGATTGATCGTGCTGGTGACAGGACTAAAGTACTAGTAGTATTACTTATGACTGGGTACAGCGTGTTGAGTCGACTAGGCATGAGAGCAGCAAAGAGTGGACTAGATAATGCCCGAGAGTAAACATCTGACCACAGTCGAAAACCATATTGGTTTTGGCTTGCTGCAAACTCGAAAACTATTTTGAGGCATATCATGAGTGCTGATACGTAGGAAGAATTATTTGTATTGCATCTCTTACTAGATCTGTAAGCAGTCTGTCATTTTCTTTGTGAGGATAAACGCTATCAAGTCACCGCATGGTGCATCCTCCTTCGTGCTATCTGTCAAAGGTCTCGTCGGGTTAGGTGTTCGGTCGAGTTCAAAAATAGCTGATCAATCAGCTCATTGAATATGTTGCTAAGTTCCAGCAACCACATGAAATTAGTTGGGACCTTTTTTCATCACGTTACTCATAGAGGCCACTCCTTAATTAGGAGAGAAAAGTCAATTATAGGTTCCTCTACTCGTCCAATTCCAATAGTCGGAGACAACAACACCTTCCAGTCATCTCAAAGAAAAAGCATCGCTATTCAGCTTTATCCACCTTACTCAATCAACTACTACAGAAAATGGTCAAGAAGTTACTACGACCACATCCAAGAGCTCATCCTTTCGCAAATAAGCTGATTTACACCAAACGGATCATGCCAGTGAGTTTATCTTCCATCTTAGCTGCTAAAAGGACTGAAAGAAAATGCTTCGTGAAGCATTGTAGAATTAGTAAATTCAGCAAAAATTCTCTGTTGGCCCCGAAACAAAGCCAGAGCGAGAAATTTCGATGAAGCAATTGTACCAAATCTCATATATATCCTTCCATGGCCTGCATGTCGTCGTCATCTCCACAGATACTCTCAGCCATTTGCCAAACCTGAACAGAGTTGTCTTCAGCCACACTTGAGATAACCCATGGTTCGTTTTTGTTCCATGAGAAATCTGAGATCTTAGCTTTATGACCCCCATGAGAAAAGAGCAGTTCGGCAGGGCCATCACTTGCATCTCCTTCTTGCTGTTCATCTCCGATCCTAAATGGAACATGCAAATGTGACAATTTTGCAGTACTCATGCAAAACAGTCTGATAAATATGAGTTGCCGCTACTTCCGCTAATAGCTGAGCAACCAGTAGCAAAATGTAGATGTTCAAAACATCAGTATTCTTCTATGAATTTTCTAAAACTCATGCATGGAGATTAGTGAGTGCGTGCTTGCGCGCGCGCATGCGCGAGAGAGAGAGAGAGTAAAATGAAAGCAACAGAATGAGTAACTTTTAGCGTGAGAGAGAGAGAATGAAATGAAAGCAACAGAATGAGTAACTTTTAGGTTAAGAACCAACACGTGGATGGTGTACCTGTTGAGGTCCCAGACCATCACCCTTCTGTCCTCTGAGGAAGAAGCTAACACAGCCTCGTGATTAGGATCCCATTCTACTTGCAAGACCTCTCCTCTGCAAGAAACAGTTGCAAGTGAAAAGGAGACATCAGGCACTAGTCTCTTGCCATCACGGAGAACATGAGTGTATCAGGGATGAAGCCAGTCATGGTAAAATCAATCTTAAAGAAACATAACATCCTCTACAGCTCCAAAAAGAAGTATCTAAATCTGCTTTGAAGTTGTATAGGCTGCACATAAAGACTGCAATCTTTTGAAAACTAATGATACAGTAAAATCTCAGATCCATCACATGGGCAGAGGACATACTCATGGCTACTAAAGACATGCAATGGCGTGGTCAGCTTCCGCATGTCAAATAGTCCAACTGTTGTGTCTGAAGACGCGGTTGCCAGAATCCAGTCATTATATGAGTTGAAAGATACAGAATTCACCTGGAAGCAAAGCATGCGAAAGGCACTTTAATTGCAAATCTACTAGCCATGCAACAATCGCGACGTAAACGTATATAATTGTTTTCGACCGAAAAAAAAAATGTATATAATTGTTAAGAAATCTAATTACATGTGTCAGGGTTTTGACAATAAACATGAGGTGTTTTGTGGAGAAAAAGAGAGAGAGAGAGAGAGAGAGCAAAAACCGTTGAATTGAAGAAAATGCATGGCATGGCTGTCTAACCTCTTTCTCATGTGCTTTGACACATTGTTGTGCTTTATTCGTTCGCAAGTCCCAGATCATCAATTGACAATCATCACCAGCAGACCCAAATAAGTTGTCATTCTTCAAGTGCCAAGATGCATCGCCGACCGCACCCTCGTGAGCCTAAAATGACAGTTCCATCTCCACATAAATACTTGAGAACACTACCAAAGTCGTACAAAAATTGGTAAGCCCAGACTCCTATCTAACATATATTACCTCGAAAACATGCATTGCACCGAGCACTTTATCCTGAGCGGCAGCAGATATATCCCAGAGACAAATTTTTTTATCATGGGACGCGCTTAAAAGGTAATTTTCTTTCAGGGGGCTCCAGGACAATCCATAGCCTTCTCCATCATGACCCGTCAACCTCAAATCCGGATCAAACCCACCATCGTGCTGCTTCGCAGCCTGCTTAGAACAATCAAAAACATAAACCTCGCAACCATTTGTCTTAGCGCCCACAATATTGTGATTTTGTGGCATGAAACGCGCCCTATTCACTTCCCCATCCACGCGAATCTTCTGCGATATCTCCACCTAAGACCAGTGAGAAAAAGAGGGAAAACATCAGAAGCAGTTCAAGAATCCCAGCATGGTCGACATACAGCAGCTTTACATAGAGAAACAGTCGCGAAACTGTAGCAGCTCGATAATCATTAGAACGACGACAGGAGTTATGAGGTGGGAATTACGTCGAACACTTAGAACGCATCAACCAACTTCAGATAAAACAACGCGAAATCGACAGTTTTCACCGCACCATGTGGATTCAGCAAGCAATACCCGCATAATCATTCAACCGAAAAGAACCAAAAAAGAAAAAAGAAAAAAACGGAGCGTCGAGGGACCGACCTTGGGGAGCACGGCGTCGTCGCCGCAATGATCGGATTCGGAAGAAGGGAGGAGGGCGTCGGCGAGGATGAGGAAGTTGGGGGCGCCGTCGGAGGTGTGGGTGCCGAGGACGAGGCGGTGGGCGGCGAGGGAAGGGTCGCCGGCGGCGGCGGCGGCGGAGGAGGAGGGCTGGGGAAGGAGGGGGGCCCAGTGGACGGTGAGGGAGGGCCACTCGAGGGCGTGGGAGATGAGGAGGTCGTAGAGGATCGGGGTGTTCTTCTTCCACACCGCGAACTCTTCCTCCAGCTGCTGCTCCAGCTCCGCGCTTCCCTCCTCTTCCGCCATGGACCTGGATTCTCTCTCTCTCTCTCTCTCTTCTGTGTTCGTGCGCTTTCTCTCTCTATCTCTCTTCTGTGTTCGTGCGCTTTTTGTGGCGCTTCTTTTTCCCGCCAAAATTTGTTGGGGAAGGCTTTATGCTGATCGGAGATGGGCCCGGCTGTTCGGCTACTAAAGCCCAATATCGAAGGCCCTTCCAATATCAACTTCCTTTTCTTTTCTTTTTTCTTTCCTTTATTTTTTTATTTGGAATAACGACATAAATAATCCAATGACTTTGGTCGCATCTACAATATAGTCTCTAAATTTTTAATTTATTCGATATAGTCCGTCAACTTTACCACAATGTACAATGTGGTTTATTGACTTTTTAATTCATTCAATATGATTCTTGAACATTTGATACATGTTTAATTTAATCACTATATTATAAGAAAATATATGATGTTTTTTTTTTCATTAATTCAAGTTCATAAAATGACATTGAATATTTTCATATAAGTATTGAACACATAACCAAAGTTTGAACACATAACCAAAGTCTAAGGATTACGTTGAACAATTTAAAAGAAAAAGATAACACTGCACATTTTTCTCAAATCTACTAGCCATATTGAGCAAATTACAAGTTAAAGGACCGCATTACACTCTGGGCCACCATTCGTGTCATTTTCCCTTTTGCTTTCTATTGCAGGAAACTTGCTGATTATCTTCATTTGATTCGATACTTTGATTTCTAAATTGCAACTATTTCATGTGACTATTTTTCATTTGATTAGGTGAATAGGGGTTTGTTTGGCAATTGGTCAACTAGTACTTTATTCTATTATTTCTTGATGAGAATAAAAAAAGAATATAAATATGTTTAGTAAATTTTTTGTTCCTAGGAACAAATTTTTTTCCGAGAATAGATTTTAATAGAATCGATAAGTATATAAAAGTAACTTTTTCGTTCCCGATAACAACTCTAAAATCAAGCCAACCCATTTTTTTTTTTTTTCTCTTTTCTTTTTATTCTTTTCTCTTTTCCTTCTCTCTTCTTCTTCCTCCCAATCGGTTACTAGCCACCTTTGTCAGTGAGGCTTGACCATCCCAATGGCTCGGTTGCATTGAGGGTCAGCAATGCTTTGGTAACTAGAGGTATGAGAAAAGAGAAAAAAGAAAAAGAAAAAAGATGAAAAGTAATGAAATTATTTTAAAAAATTTAAATAAAATTGTTTGGGTTATAAATTTTAAAGGTCCTACTAAACACATTTTATTTCGGAATTATAAATTATGAACGATTCCAAACATCTTCAAATACTTAAAAACTCATTCAATGAACAAAATAAAAAAGAATAATTTTTAGATGAAATTGTTTCCAAAAATTGAATGGTTACCAAATAGATCATAAAAATCACGTTATGCATTTATGCTAGAGAATCACTTGTGCTTTTCTTGAGTATTTAAAATTTTTAAATTGTGTCTTTCGTAAATTTTTGGAACTCGGTGATCCCCTATAGCAAAAAGAATCATCATCGCGGAGCCGCTTATGTTCAAGGTAAACCCTTCAATCGACATTCTTAAACTTACCAATGTCGCGAGCCTTGTTTGGACGACACAGCACGAAATTGAACACGACCAATGAACGATTTGACGTGGCAATTTCTAAGAGGTACGTATGTCCAAGTTAGGAGTGTCGACGTACATGGTCTTCTAGTCAGATTTGGCCAAATGAAAAGCGACAAGATGAATTTTTTTATTATTTTTCTATAGCCACCGAAAATTCCATGAGATGGCGATCTCTGGAAGAGGAAAGATACCCCGATCCTTTCTTTTCACCTGTAATCTTTGAATCTCGACAATACGAAGGTAAATGCCACACAGATGATATCATTCGCAGAGAACCCATCAAGTAAAAACAAAGTTTGTTCTGTATTTTCGATTCTACACAGCCTAATGGTCGAACAGAAACAAAACATAAAAGACAAACCAACCATACATAACAGATATTACCCTAATTTACAGATTCGCACGATAGAAGAATCCTTCCTACCCAATCAGCTTTAACCTCGTAGGACGGAAATTCCAGCGGCGTCTGATCTCCGGATCGCGTTCACATGACCGCGCAGGCATTCGGGTTCTCTTCGCTGAAGGCGGTGGTGTAGCGGACCTCCGTGGAGCTCGCGCGGGCCAGCTGGTTCTGCCGAGGGTCCTGCGAGTACCTCACGTACCCCGCCGGCGCCTTCCTGTCATACACGCCCTGCGCGTACGGGTGGTCGACCTCGTCGTACGGCACGTACGGCCACAGCTCGGCCCTCTTGCCCGTCCGGTGGCTGATGCGCCCAATCACCTTGCTGGGTTCCACGTACCCGACCACCGTGACCTTGCTCGACTTGCGGTCGATGTCCACCTGCTGGACGCCCTTCATCCCCTCCACCGCGCGCCGCACCCGCCGCTCGCACCCCTCACAGTCCAGCTTCACCTTGACCTCCACCGTCTGATTTAAATCGTAGATCAGTATGTTGAACAATCAAATGATACCGACGAAGTTGCATCTGAGTTCCACATCCCAAGAACATCCAATGCCAAATTGCTAGTGGAGTGCTCAATATATTCGTGATTCATGGTAAATCGTGCAGAACTAACTTTTGAATCTAAGGTCGTGTTTGACAGGTGCTACATAAGAACAAGAAGCATCCATATACCCTAACAAGAACAGAACAGCAACTCGCAAGTGCACATGGCGCAACATGCTTTGATATTGTATAATAGATGTTTAAAACTGGGGAGAGGATTAATCTAATTCCCATCAAATCGACTCTGCTCACTGATCAGGATCCATCCAGGGGAGGCAACATCCTGAGCAGCGGAAGTTTTTTACTTCGGTTTTCGTGTTCCTGCTTCTTTTTAACTTTTCTTCGGGTCATGAAAAACATAATCTAAGTGGCACTTCCCTAAACGGTTTGATCCCAAAAGCCAACCTAAGACCAGCAGCATGGTTGCAAAATCTCTTAAGTTTCCGAGTGGAAAGTGGCAAACTCGCGGGCAGCGATTTTTCGTGTTAATGAGCTGGCCTAGATGCAGCCAAAAAATCAAACCCAGAAAAAGGTGAAGATCCTAGACTCGCTTACCTGGCACAACAAAACCAGATCAGCCAGACCACTCACTCAACACAACGCAGATGATCAGAATGATCGACCAACTCGACCGTTTAGAATATCTAGTCCTGATCAACATACATACAGTCCCTAGATCTACCGTTCAAGAACACTTTAACAGAGCGAAGGTCAAGCCTCGAGCTCATCGAAGATCCACCAACCCAACTCGAAGAACTGACGAACTGAACCCTTCTTTTTTTCTTCTTTTTTTCGAAACATAGTCATTAACAAAACGCGTGCAAAACTCACTAACGAGAAAGGTAGTGTCGAGAGCTTTCGAGTACCTGCAACTGCTTGCGCCTCTTGAGCCTGGAGCTGCCGCCGGAACAGTCGAAGAGGTCGGCGAAGTGATCCAGAGCTCCCATTTCTCTCGCCTTCTCCTGCTCGAATGCGGGCGTGCGTGTGTTACTGCGCAGATCTTACTTCTCGAGACGACACGAAATCGATGACAACCCGACACGACCGAAAAAAAATATCTTCGAGCGCTCGTCGATTCACTGTTGCAGACGCAAAACTGGTGAGCAATGATGAAAACGAAACGGAAGACGCTGGCTCTCTTTAAATTCCGAGGGGGTCCCTCGCCCTTTTTTATAGCAGAGCTCAGAGCTCTCCTTTGCAACTCTCGCGAGTCGGAACGCGCCCGAATCTGGGCCGTCGGTCCATGCCCGGCTGGTTTGGTGGGTCGAGCGCCACGTGTCCTCCTCGGAGGGATGGATTTCGAGATGTCCCACCCGCGCACCGCCCCAGTGGGGGGAAGTGGGGCCCCGCGGTTGGCCGTCTCGGGGGAGATGGGAGGTGGCGCCCACGCTCGCCGTTGCGCGCGTTCAGATGCTCGGCTCTGTTCGGGCCGGGGGGTTTCCTCGTCGGAATTGAAATCGCGGTTGAAAATTGGAAAAATTAAAGGTGACTCTGGCTTATCTTTCGGCCGGGCCCTATACTGGTTCAGGACCTTTTTCAATTTAAAAATAGCTACTCGCACGTTAGAGAATTTCGTAACATTTGCTAGGTTACATAAAGTATTTCACAGCGCAAATCATTCTTTTACGCCCAATTGCGGTAATTATTGTGATGTATCGTTTTTTTTTTTTTTCCGGGTATCGATGATCACCTTTATATATAAATATTGTGTGGTTTTTCAACTTACAAACGTCACTTTTATTAACGTGGCACGGGTAGTATTTTTTTTAGTAATAAACTAAATAAGCATGTCCACGAGGATCTAGATGGTTTGTGGCGAACATCTGTTGTCATGACCTTTTTTATTCTCCCTAATGAAGGGCACAGAGCGATGACAGATGGGTTATTCCGTTTGGATATTAACATGGGAGTCTTATACCTACCACGAGATATCCAAATTTAAGATCGCGGAGAAGTCAATGCTCGTCACCCCTTCCAATCTATATGTCCCACGTAGGTGAGTCCCGTTACCGTACTCAAACTGAGCTATTAGAGAACTCGTCACTAAAACTAGATACGTGTGCTATTTCAGGAAAAATACCCAAATCAGTCCTCAATCTATCGTGCAAATATTAATTCGGTCCCAAAGTTTTCAATTCCGACAATTTAATCTTAAATCTTTGTGTGAAATCCTAATATAGACATTCCAATTAATTTTTGTTGGAAAATCACCGACACAATAGTCCGATCATCACCGGTTGTTTTGTACGGCACGTCTGGAGCTAGGTTTTTGTTATTCAAACATTACTCTTACATTGTAGCAATTTCTCCATATGTCTATTCCAAGAACAGGCATTCATACACTGCAATCCGATCTCAATCAAGCTAAACCTCACATGCGCATGATGACATATAAAATGTTTAAGAACACATGCTAGATTCTTTACGGCAAGGAAAGAGCTCGCAGAACAATGTCTTGCATGCACACTGCTTATAACCTTGCGCCATCACATATATTATATCAGTGCCTACCCTCCTAGACCGTTATCATCTTCAAATGTCTCTTCTTTCTCAGACATATATGTCAACTTGGGACATAAGAGGCATCCCTGGTTGGGTTTGAATTTTCAAGAAGCCCGCACTAAATCAAAATGTTCGAGTGTGCATTAACTTTGAATAGAACTACATCCCGAACCTAAATATAACACGAATTGAAGAGTTGGCTTGATCCAATTTTTTTTCAGTTTTTCCTTTTAGAAATATTAAAAGAGGTTTATTATAAAAGAAAAGAGATAACATGAATTTTAATATTAAGAAAATGAGAAATTCAGTTCGGTTTGATTAATCAAATTGAAATTAAAAAAAAAAAAGTTATTTATTCATTATCTGAACCGAAAATAAACGAAAATTCGGATAAGTTCTAATTTTAGTTCGGTGCATTCATAATGATTAGTTCAATGACGATGCCGGATGACAACACTGAAAAAACTCTCGATGTGATCCGCTCCTTTTGTTTCCTGTCGGCTGGGCCTCCTTTCACGCCTTCATCTTTGGCTAAGATTTTCGCAGTTGATTGATTGCCTTTGCTTTTCGACTATATCGACGGTCCCCTTTCTCTACACTGTCGAATCTAATATAATAAACCAAAACGGTCACATCGATTTGCAGATGGTGGGATTTGCACTGACTGTTGGTGGATTGATTATATGTGGACGAAATGCGAGAGGTTGGTCGACATAGAAAGGCCGGGAGGAGGAGTCGATGCTGGGGCGGTCGGCGTCCACAACGAACGAGCCGTTGTCTTCATACGCATCGCACGCTACCCAAAAGTCTCGACTCCACATGGGCCTCCCATTGGGTTTTTGTCGTAGAGCCTTCACTGCGTTTCCGTTGTAGTTAGCCCGAAACGTCGCATATGCTTTGAATTTCACGACCACCCTCGTTTAAATTCAGGAGGGAATTCTACTTTAAAACCTTTTTTTTATAAAAACAAGACAAACTGTACGTCGAAACTCTAGCGGAACTTACAAATTACGTCTCCGAACACACAAAAGCCAGCTATGTGTGGAAGTGTTGAGATGCAATGTAAGTTGTGTTGAAAAAGCCTTACATTGAAGAATTAACATATCATAATCGGGCCTTGACTCATTGATTTTTTTTTTTTTTTAGTGAATGTTTGATTTTTTGACAGCTTTGGATTCATGCTCCTGGCGAAGGGATCGAGCTTCTACCATGCTTTTCTTCCCGTGTTATTTAAGGGGCAAAAAATCTAAGTAGCAATCCAATTGGGTGAACAAGCCTAGCCCATGGCTGAAGAGCGTGGTCAAGTAGAGATGATTAGTTTCTGGCCGATCCAATTTCACTAAGGAACTGGCAACCAGATTGCTTTTGAGAAAATTGGAGACCAGAAGTCCGGTCCGATTCTAGTTCTGGTCTAATGGAACATGTTATTTAATTTAATATGAAGATGAAATTTAAAAAGAAAGAGGGCAAGAGATTTCAACTTTTCTCCAGCTAAAAGAAAGAAGTCCAACCAATCAATAAGAGAAATCTTCCATACTTTTCTCTGGCAAATTTCGGCCAGCGTGATTGAAGCAAAGTAGATTGTCTCCATTTTATTTTGGCAGGGACTTAAGTCGTGAGGGAAAGAGCCTATGGAGAGGGATATTCTCTCTGGATCATTTCGGAAAAGGTCGTTCAATTGGGGAGGATTAGAAGGAAAATATGAATAAAAAGAAAGATGGCTAGAGATTTAAGCATTAATGGAAGGGAAGCAAATCAGCGAGAGCATTGATATCTTGGTCTGGTTCATCCTTGGAATTGAGAACTGGGCTGCTTGGACAAGTGGAACTGGACCCAACCAACCAATTGGTCCACACGGTTTCCGGTTCAATTGATTCATCTTGCTCACCCCTATGGTCAAGTGGATGCTCCTCTTTAGTGTTTTCCTAGGGGCTTTTCATATTTATTTTCAATTGATTTTTGTCTTTCCCATAAATGGGCCTGAGGGAAAAACAAGTGTATGTCGTTAGTAAGTCGGTTGGGATAGGGAATTCCGTGGCAAAGAAGGTCAGCCCTAATCTCAGGCCCAAGACACGACCTCGTAAATGGGCTTAAAAGCCTCGGCAAAGTCTGCCTAAGCCTGCTCGGCCCACCCGATCGAAACGTTTATGTCGCAAAGAATTTCTAAAGTCGACCGGGCAATTTCAGGTACGAATCGACCCGTTCACGCCTGATATCACAAGATTTATTAATGACATCTTGGACGTAAATTCAATCCGCGGGATCATCATCATCAGTTTTTAGTTCTTGGTATTCGCAACTCGTTTTCTTACACGACGAGGTGAAACAGCAAGTGAAATCCATTCTTCCCCTGCAAAAACAGAAGCAGCAAAAAGCTTTAACCCGAATGGCAAGAAAACGGGACGAGAACAGTGAACGGCTCAGCATATGTACAGTGGAGTTTGGAGCGAGCTTCTCGCTTTCTCAGGAGGTGACGAAGGATGAACAGCGGGGCAGGTTCGAAGAACGAGGAGGTCGGAAGCTCCTCTTGGAAGAGTTTTTTGCTTCAAAGACAAGCCAAGCCCAAGAAAAAATCACTGAACAGAACCAGACAAACCATCCCCAACGACAGACCGAAAAGCGAGAGGACTTGCATACTATTGGGTGGTCAGCCCACGCGGTTTTTTTACCAAAACCCAAAGCGGTCAAAAAGGGGAGGAGCCCGAAACGGATTCGCTCGCTGCTTTCTCGTACCAAGATTGAACGCAACAGAGCCAGAGAAGAACGGAAAAAAGGCAATGCCTGTACCGACTGTTAAAGTAAAGGGAAAAAAAATGGCGGATGCACGACCGACAGTGGTGCGTGATGTAGCGTGCGCTGGTGTCCGACTCAGAAGGATGACGACGATGACGCGGTCTCTTTCCGCAAAGTCGCGTTCGCATGCATTACACGTCGACCCAGTTTTTGACTCTTTCCCTCCTCCTCCCTTCGTCTATCGGGGTCGGGGACGTGACTGTTCGTGCGTGTTCTCGTTCTCGGGCCAATTATGCGCGAGCGTTGGAGCTGAAGACGGAAGGAATCATCCGCCATCTTCCTCCTTCCTCCCTCTCCACTGTCTTGTCAAGATCGACCTCCTCCCCGAAAGGAAAAAGGAAATGGAAAGCCACGTCTCCTTCCCGTTGGCAACACGATGGTGGGTCTTGTAATGATAATAAAGATACGGTTGAATGCTGGGTCGCGTGCAGATGCGAGACGCACGTGGATTGAAAATGAGGTCTCCAATAAGGCGTCGTAGATTTATTATACCACCGTCAATTTAGACCGAAAATTTTAACTTCAGCTGATTGAAGCCTTTTGACAATTTTTCATTATAATCATTACAGCCGATTTAAGCTAGTAATTATTGACATGGTAGTCAAATTTAAGTAAGCCATTCCTTGTGTGACGATCATGATCTAATGTATTTGATTGGATCAAAATGACGTCTTTTGAGAAATTTTTTCCAATTCTTTGAATATTTTTCTTCCTTCGACATTCCATATTTCAATGGTGGGGTTGTTGGGGCCTTGGCAATGGACGAGTGTCGCAAGCGTTGCTTGTGGTAGGTGACTTGGGGAAAAAAAGATGGACAGTAGAATAAGAGAAGGACACAAAGAAAAAAGAAAGAAAATAAAAGAAAAAATTCAGAAATTCAAAAATAATTTGCAAAACAATATCATTTCATTTAAGATCATCAATTTTAGTCGCCGGTCGTGCCACATAGAATGGTTGGCATTGAGCAGACCGTCGTATTAACGATTTTCAACTTAAATTGATTGGATAGATTATATTGAAAAATCGTCAAAAAATTCATAATTATATTGAATGAATCAAAACGTGTAAGATCGAATTGATAGTCACCCAAGAAATTTAGGACTTTCTAATCAAATTTTCCTAAAGAAATTCTATAGGTGCGAGGCGGCGGCGAGAGGCACGAGTGGAAAGTTATCTTGGTATTCTCCAGCTAATGGCATCACACTTACATGCTCTGTCATTGGAACTTTCACTCGTGCCCCTTGGACGATCTACATGCACTACTCCCATTAAATTACACATTATCATCATGGCGCCCCTCCCATTATCCTTGTCGACCCCATTCCATTCCATCATTCAGTGCAGCAGGAGATGAAATTTATGGGGGTGGGTGTGGGGTTTCTAGCTGTCGTCTATCTTCCCACGTCTTCCGTCCACTTTCCTCCCCTCCGAACTCGTGACTCGGAAAGTCGAATCGCCTCCACGTGTGGGCTTCGCAGGCTCTTTTCGATTCGATTGGGAACTGGGGCATCCGACAAGCGAATCGCGTCGCGAAGTCACGAGGAAGAAGGAAGGGAAAATTCTCCGCACCATCCCGACCCGTCGAGCGGGTTTAGCAGGACGTGGTCGAGCGTCACGTCTTGTCTCGCTCGCGTGTCTGTCCTCTTTCTTTTTTTTTCCCGGGCGACGGACCCCCCTTAGATCAGTAGATATACAACTTCATTGAATATGGCCGGTAGGGGAAAAGTTAGGTTCGACTTTGTCGTATTATAAAAATCCCTATTGATCAAAAGGAGAAGAGCGAAGCGAAGTAAAGTAAAAGTCTCGCTTGCTCGTGTTGCTCGTGTTAGTGATATATTCAATGTCAGTGGCGTTTTCCACCATTAGCTGACAAACTTCAAGATTTTCTCTCGAGTTTGAAATGATGTGGCGCATCATGTTAACGTGGACACCTAGGGCGGCGTACAGAGGAACCTAGCTATGGCGGTAGGGCGGGCCCCGTTCGGCCCGTGCATGCCCACATCTTGTGAAGAACTTGTGGTTCTTCTGGTGGCACGGGTTGCAGAGCATGTACGCAAGAGGCTCGGGAAACATGTCACGTAATATCGTCAGTCGTTGGATGTGCGGACTTTACAGCGAAACCCAAGTCATAAATGTTTCCGTGTCCACACATTGCACAGCACTGTTAAATAGTATAAGATCGACATATAAGACCGACGTCAAATCACTCAGCGCATAAATCAAACTCCGTATCACACACGGGCCGCGGCTTATAATATCCTTCCCGACCCTCGTCCTCGTCCGACCCGTCTCTTTTGAAGCGACGCTAAAAGCGACGGCATAACACCAAAGTCCTTGAACGAAACCCACCCGATGGAACAGCTCACCTTCTATAATAAGTTACACATTGCGAATCGAGATCACTGGTCTCCCGAGCTGAAAGTCTCTAACGCGGTGTTTGGACCAGAGGGAAAAGTTCGTGTAGCCGTTTGATCCTAGCTTTTCTCCTTTATTGGGTCAAGGTCAACGGATGGCCTCGATTCATTCGACGGGTCCTGTCAAACGCCGAGAAAATCCATGTTGTGTCCTTCAAGGGGTAACGAAGTGAAACCGGGAAAATCAAAGTCACAGTCTCGAGTCAAGAAAATCGACAGCACGCAAGGGGGAAGGTGGGGGGAAGGAAGCGAGTGAATGCAGCCCCCCGTTCACAATGGGCAGACGCAGAACTTGGACATCAAGAGATGATTCGCATGAAAAATTAGGGTTTTACTATATGACTTGAAAGACCCGTACAATCGGTCGTCGATCCTAACGAAGCAGCATTTTTCCACGGTGCAGGACAAGTCGAGAATCCAGCTAAGCCAAGGACTACAATCCGGATGGAAAACAGAGAAGGAGCAACGTGTGCATGACCGAACGCTTACAACATAAATCGACCGACTTTTGATTTTTCCGACCATCGCTAAGGACAAATTGTCTCGGTAGCCTTTGGACAAGCCTTTTGATTCCTTAAACTAGGTCTGTAGGGGTAATGCAATGACCATGCCATGCAAAGTGCGGCTCGTGAAGGAACAATGCCCTCCTCCCTTTTCCTAATCAGGACTAATCGAAAGTGGATTTTTGAAACCTCACCCTTTCAAATTCACGAGAGAGCCGTGGGGGGAAGGGAAGGGAGAGACGCATCATGAACAAATTCCTCGTGGGTTTGTGCGGTCAAAAAAAGGGCAAGTGAACCGCATGGAAACATGCGTCGGAGAGCGGTTCTACGTGGGGCTCTTCTCTATTTTCGTCACTTGGCGGACGAGGATTGAGGCTCGAGAGGAGAAGACTCGTGTACTGCGGCGTCAACGAGAAAGTGGTTGGGAAGTTGCACGAGGAAAGACTTTCGGGGCGCCCTTTGAAAATCGGGGTTGTTGTTTTCGCCCTTTTCTCAAAGCTGTAGTTGCGCCCTCGGGAGAAACCTAGCGAGGGCTAGAGGTGATGGGCGGAACGTGACGATGGTTGTTGCCAGGTCCCTCTTTTCATGCATTCACATGGATCGTGCCGTTCGCCGCCGAGGAGCCGCCGCCCACGACCGTGGTTGGCAGTGGAGTTTAATGGGTGGCATTGCATGGCCCACCACCACCACCACCACTGCCACGTTCACGACACGAACCCAACACCCATCATCTTCCAGCGTGCTCCTTGAATTCGCTACAGAGATTAAGAAGCTATTCGTCCACGAAATAATGATCCCACTGAATTTCGTTGATGAATGATGTATCTGGACTCCTGGTTAGATAATTGAGAAAGAAAAGCGTCAACTGTGAAATTCTTGAATGTATCGTGATGCACATGCTCTGGGTACGTGAAAACTATTTTATAATTAGACGGTCAGTTAGCAAAAATCCTCATGACATTTGTTCGTATATTGCTATGTTTTAGGCAAGAATCATTGTGGAATAGTTAACCCCTTATTTTTGGGGTCACGGAATAGTTAGGCCCGTTATCGATTTTTGTGTTGCAAGCTTTTTCTAAGCAATTTTTGCTTCTCTTCCAAATGTTAATGATTCCACGTATCGATATTCAAATTTTGAAAGGTTTTTCATATTAAATAATAGACATAAAAAAAGAAATGGTAACGCAACAAAGGAGAGGATTATTCAAAATAGATGAAGGAGTTGTAACCTAGATCTAGAAGGGGTGGGGGAAGAGAGAATTCTCATATGCTTACGAATATGCAAGAATCGCTCTTTCCAAGATGCCAGTTGAATATATATATGTACGAGATTTGGCTTTTATGGTCAGATAATCAAAAGAGGTCTCTTCGTACGCTTTCCAAAAGCAAAGGGGGAAAAACATTGGAAAAGTAAAGTGTAGAAATAGGAATTTCGACTGGACTAAAGCAATTTGGCTTGATGGGGAGATGTTGCCATGATTTTAGGATCCTCAAACCTACCAAAAAGTGGTTATTGACCCTATCTATCATGATTTATGAGCACCATCGATGCACCCACGATGCACATCCAGCAGTCATCAACCTCTAGATGAGATGTAATCTCGTTAATAAAAAAATTTGGATGTTGCCGAGAAATGTCCTGGAAGGTGCACATTGGTTCCTATGACTATTATTACTCATACGTAAAGATATCATTTCAAAGAACTCTACCGTATTTTGATGTGCAGAATCGTCGATGGGGCGCCCCCATCGATTTCCCTCAGGGCACTCGTCAGCGCGACTCTCGTAAAATAGTTCGGACGGATGGTTTTCTCCTCCTAAAGGTAAAGGTCTAGACATCACGGGTTAATTTAGCCGAAAAGCAAAACCTTATACTGGTTTCATCAGTAGAGTCGGCGTGGGAAGGGAACGTAGGTTACCTTCTTCCCATTAAACTATGATCATCGATCTATATACGAAGTGAATCGTCGATGCCATTATTAAGCACAGGAAGACCATATAAAACTGCTCCACATATGCCACGCCAGTCCGTACTGTCATTGCGCTAGATGCGTATGTTCGATCCTTTGATGCCTTTTATAATTACAATCGGACATTATGTTAAAACTTCCAGCTGCAAGCGATTAGATTCGTCCTGTGTTTTTTGACTTCGCACGAGTCATTATTGCTGGTCAAAGGGGCAGCTCCAAGCTCGACTTTCCAACTTCTATTATTATTCTTCGCAAGTACTCGCGAGCATCTTGAATATCATCTGAAGTTGCGAGGACATTGCCGAAGCGCTTCAGATCAATGGGGGCTTGAATAAATATTGCCAGAGAGACAGGCGCGTTTGGAGGCAATGTCGGCACGCTCGTTGACCTATCATGGTGCTCATCAAACCCTAATTTTCTTTATAAAATAAAAGGAACACGGAACCCCTAAGTTGTTTTTTTTTCCCATTTTTCAGTTCGGTCCTCCGTACGCTGAGAGAAAAGGTTTGAAGTCTACATAATTTTCACGACCTCTTTTCATATTTCTAATGAAAGATACATATCTCACTAGGAATATACAATGAAAATTCGATATCTTATCATGAGAAGCAACTAGAGAAAATTCATGAAAAATGAGTTGAGCTAACACTAGCCTTGCTCAAGTCTCCATTGCTACGGACTAAATCGTGCGAAGAAGAATTCTCAACAACAAGACACGAGATTCATTTCTCGAGAGGTCCGTGTGAAAACAATATACCTCGTAAGCTCATCCGATCAACCTAACCTCAATACAAAGGAAAGATTCGACAAATGCCCAAATTCGCACACCTTAATGCACTTGTTCATATTATAATTCTTTTAACAACTATATTCATTAAATTGTTAGTTAGGTCATATGTTAATCACTTCACATAACACAAATCTACACATGGAGCGGGGATGGGGATGATGCGTTTCACCATCATCACCAAAAACCAGTTTTTTCTCGAAGAACAAGCAAGCAAATCGATTGACTTGAACGTGTTCCGTGCTAATCCCATGCCCGATTAGAGGTTAAGTTGCAACGTTCTAGGAAGCACACGCCCATGTTGACATTATCATCATGTTCCTAATTCATCAGCCTAGGACGTTAATAATTAGGTCAAATTTGTCGTGCTAGGTAGGGTCCATGGCGTTTCATCTGATCCCTAATGCGTCCCCTTTTTCAGCTGTAACTATTCTTCATCAGTAACCCTAATGGCCTAAGGAAACCGTATGGTGGTGGTGGCCCCATTTAATACTATTTACTGCTAATTATTATCGTCATTATCTCGAACTGCTTTAGCTGGAAGGAAATCGGCAACGTGACTGACAAGGAGAGTGCCCAAAATCTCTGCCCTAGGAAAGAGCCAAGAAAAAGGTAATTTTGATTTTCCCAAAATTGTTTATCGGTGGGTACGTCCGACTGAACTGAACTTGGTTTTTCCCGAGAGTGGGAAAAAGAAGGGTCGACGCAGCGAAAACAATGAATCGGAGGGGGGGGGAGAAAGAGAGAAATTCAGACTCGAAAAGGACTGGGAAAAATAAAATAAAATAAAACTGACAAAACCTGCGGGGGCCTTGTCAACTTTTCTCTATCGTCTTTACTTAACGATGGGAGCACCGGTTTCCCACTGTCCTAAAATTATTGTGCAACCTTGTACCGATGCCCTACCCCATAAAATACTCCAAAAGATTTTCCGAGATTTATTCATTTATTTCGGGGCGATCTAACGTGGCAAAGAAGAGGATTAGGAAGGAGGTAAAAGACGATGGGGACTTGGCGAATTTTTCTCGCTCACCCACTTGGAATTGAATCGAAGGCGAGGAAATTTTCCCCGTTCAAAGAAAGCCACTACTCTCTGAAATCTCTGACCCGATAGTTTAGTCACGAATTTTGCATGTGTACGTACGTTCTTTGCCCTTGCTCCTTTTCCACAATGCAGAAAAAAGTGGAAGAAAAAGTAGCGCAACAGAGCAGGTCACTCTCTCTCTCTTTCTCTCTCTCGGTCGCTCGCCCTTTTTCAAGGTGCAACATTTATTATTTTTTCTCTCTCTATCCTTTGCTTTAATCCTAACATCATGGCTTCTGCCTATATATACCGCACTCGCCCCACTCGTTCCTTGCCTACCTTTTCCCCTCTTCAATTATCATGCGTTCCTTGGAAGAGTCATCGCCCATCTGCTGCTAACTCACGAACAAAGCAGGCCCCTTCCCGTACGTTGTCACGCATCGATAGTTGGACCAGACGATGCACATGAAGGAGGAGGCTCTCTCGCTTTGAAGCGAAGCTTCGTGGGGGAGTTCTCGAGGGGTGGCTTGATTTGTTGGGTGCAAGATTAGTGCTGGACGGGCGGGATCAGTTGGTGGTTGCTTTTTCGTTTTTCTTGGGTTCTGGTTCTTGGAGGGGTTGTTACATGGCGATTCAAGCGCGGCTGTGCCAGGAAAATCTGGGCTTTCCGTTGTTCGGATCGCAGGATGTCGTCGAGAGCCAGAATGGGTGCGGCGGGTTCGGCCAGTTTGGTCTCGGCATTCAACAGAGAGCGCAGCTGCATCGGCGGCAAGAGCAGGAGCAGCTCTACGTGCAGCAGCTGCCGTATCATCACGGTCCTTGCTTCGAGGGCGTGCCCACGTCGGAGGGCGGGGTGGAGAAGAGCTTGATCGAGAGAAGAGTGGCGCAACCGCAAGGCGTTGCGATGCTTATTGATCGGCAGAGTCAAGAAATCCAGCAGTTTCTCCGATCGCAGGTTGGTTAATCTGAAGCCCGACAGTTTGTTTCTTTCCATCGTGTAGCTTTTTTTCCTCGTGAAGAAAGTTTGGATTCATTTTCGATTTTGGGGACTGCTCGCAGAACGAGAGGCTGGGATTGGTGTTGCAAGAACAGCGGAGGCTCCAGATGCAGGCGCTCCTCAAGAGGCTCGAATCGAGAGCGCAGGCCCTGCTGTTTCAGAAGGATCACGAAATGGCGCGAGCGTCGCAGAAGACGGCGGAGCTGGAAGAGCTGCTGAGGAAGCTCGAGTACGAGTCGCAGGCGTGGCAGAAGATAGCGCAAGAAAACGAGGCCGTGGTCGCGTCCCTCAAGATGGCCCTGGAGCAACAGCTCAGGGAAAGGGCCTCCTGCGGTTCCAACGACGGCGACGGAGCAGAGGACGCAGAGTCCTATTGCTGCGGCGCGGACAGGGACGGGACCGGAACAGAGGAGGTGCAGGGACAAGGGTACGGGGCAGTGACAACTGGTGGGGTCAAAGGAGGATGGAGAAGAGAGAGAATGACGACAATGACGACGACGACGACGGCGACGGCTTGTAGGGCGTGCAATTCTCGGGCGCCGTGCGTGTTGTTCCTGCCTTGCAGGCACCTTTGCTCATGCAACGCCTGCGCGCCCTTCCTCGATCGCTGCCCGCTCTGCGCAACGGCTAAGGAGGGCACTGTGGAGGCTCTGCTCTGATTTTCTCGCCCCTTCTCTCGGAAAGGTAACAGCGGAAGTGACGACGCCGACGGGTGAGAGGCGAGGGCTAACTAGGGGAGCCCCCCAAATTTCAGTGGCAGCAGTAGTGCAGTGCGTGGATTTTTCCTTTTTCTTGTTTTGTTCTTTTTTTCTCGTGACGAGGGAGGAGGCTATTTTTGATGTCACTGCTTTCTAGGAGTGAAAAAATGTGTAGTTAAAAAAGAAAGGGGACAAAATCAATGAACAGAATTCTAGGACAGAGAGCATCTTTTCCTTTTCCAGGATTCATTGCCCATTTCTTTACTCTGGTTTTTGAGGTTTTTGGAGGTGATTTGATCACTCGTCGTCGTCGACAACATCTTTGCCTTTTTCTCGGTGACAGAAAAGACGGGCAAATCACAAAACAGGAAACCAGCAAAAAACAGCGCCAGATGCGGGTGTCTCGACACTCGGCAGGCGCACCATGGCATTACCCACTTAATTAATCCTTCCAAAAATGAACAAAGTTTCGATCTTTTGTCGCTCAGCAGAATTTCTTGCCATCGCCCATCTCATTAATTGATCATCTGAAAAGGAAACGAGAAGAGCCAGCTGCGCGCCAGATTAAATAAAGACCCCATCACGATAAACAAAGCGCGGCCACAATCTGGCCCGAGTTCTTAAATTTGGCAGAGACGGACTCCTTTCCAATTTCCTACCATTTAAATCAGCACGCAGTACACAGATCGATGAGGGGCATGCCCTGGCGGAGCCAGATGATATTTACAGGACGGATTAGCCATTAATGGATGGGGTCTTAAGGTCCTTATCGGGTGCCACCCTACGAGCAGCCTATCCATCTCGTCAGATCAGGGGGCTATAATAAGCAGGCTGTAGGGGGGGGCATTGAATCGAGACTTTTCGAGCGAGACAGGGGAGACGTTCTTTGATTTGGTGGGAGAAGATGGGGAGAGAGGAGAGAGAGGATCGCGATCCTGATTTTCTGCTAGTTCCGTACAAATCTCTCGGCGCCTTTTCCTTTTCTCATTCCATTTTCCTGATCCGACGTGGACGGATGATGGAGACGCCTCACGCTCTCCGTGGGGCCCACCGGTTTTGGACTCTTCTTCCCCCACCACTTTTCGGGGCAAGAATTTTGGATAGTTCTGCGGTGGCTTTTTTCATCAGCAGCGGCGGCGGCGGGAGGTGGAGGTGGCGGTGGCGGTGGCGGTGGCGGTTGCGTTTCCTCGTATGGGCGAGATGGCTGAGGAGGGAGTCTGGGAAATCGCGCCCGACGGGGAAACAAGGACTATTCATTCGTTCGGGAAATGCCACGCCGGCGGCCCGGCAAGTTCGGGATTTAATAGAATCGCTGCCTCTATCGAAAACAGCACCCGATTAAAAAAAACCATATGCGGTGGAGACAATAGACATTAATGGTTGGTCGCTGTCTTCGAGGAGGAAAAAAGAAAAACGGAAACCTAAAATGTCTTGGCGAAAAAGAAAGATGAAACAGAGATGGTAAACTCGACTTTTTAAGAGCGATTAGTAATTTAAGAGATTAGATTCAGTTGTCTTTCAACTTGTGTTTACAATATATTATCTCGTTCCATTCTTTTATTGTGTCAGATCGTACCGCATCTCGATATTTACTCATGTGCTAATATCGTTTGCGGAATGGAATAGTCTCTAGGACGAAAGGAAGAAATGATTGACCTTCGTGGCTCACCACGACTCAAATGGGTAGATCAACTTACGGGCCAAGTGTCTCTCTAGCCTGATATCTAGTAACGCCTCTCCGCCCAAATTTATCAGCATAGGCAATCCCTATGTTACTGCACAGTGGGAACGTGGAATGGTTTTCTATTCCTTGCATCTCTGGTGCAAAGGAAAAAAATTCCTTCCTTTCGAAGTTGGGTTTTTACCTACCCCTTGCTTATCTAATGAAAATTGGGAGTTTTCTTTCAAATTTGTATTATTTTTTGCAACTCCCATCACCTTTTATAATAGCTAAAACCTTTTCGAATAAGCTTATACTAAACGTTTAATCCTGGTATAACAGTTTTTAAATTTTGATAATACTATATTAATAGCATTTCATTCATTGACTCGGTTCAAGAGGATGCATGTTTGAAGATATTGAAAAATTGGGAGTGGACTTCATAACAAATTTTAATTATTTTTTATAATTTAAAATTGAAAGAGTGGTTATTTTCACGGTAAATTAAAAACAATTGCATAAACAATCAAAGATCCAAGTGGCAATCCACTGGGGCTGGTCCCTGTGTTTTTCGATTTTTATATATCTAATTGACCCAAATTCGATTTCGAGAAATGTCATTAAACCAATTTGGGCCCCCTGTTGGCCCATTTGCAAAGTGCCCGCGAGACCCGATCTGATGCGATATTGTTTCCGAACGAACCCGCAAATGGTCCAGATTAATAGAATAGAATCGCCCATCGAGATCTCTGTCAGATGCAATTAGCTGTAAAACCTGCTGCAGCAGCAAAGGAAAAAGAAAGAACAAGTCATGCAATTGGGCCACGTTCCCACATGCACGATTCGAATTCCGCAGGTGCATACGACAATTCCGGCCTCCCTCCTCCTTCGTTCCATCGAGATATTCTCGATGACGAGCGGTGGTACCTGGCCAAGACCGATCAAACGTCGAAATAGAATAAAAACGAGTCTGTTTCAATTCCCGAACACTTGATAGATCACTCTCTAAACTCTGCCTATATTTTTATCTTGTGGTGCATGGGTATTAGCTAAGCCGACAACGCCGAAGCTTTTCCAATGTCGCAAGAGAATCCCTTCGTCCAGTTTCCGCCTTGTTTCCATGCCGCAAGTTTCTGCAGATTTGACAAGCCAGAAGTCTCTAAGATTTAAGCAACCTTCTATCCTCATCACACCGACTCAAAAAGATACGCAAAATGTCTTTCTCAACCTGGTTGCATTGCTTACAAAACACATCGACATTGAGGCCTCTTATCGGCAAAGGGTTGGCAGCAATGTCGTCGTGAAGTTATTACCAGACAAACATTTTGACTTCGGGAAATGGTCCGAAGTTTCCACGCCCAATTCCAATATCTGGGTCCATCCACATGCATCTCTTCGCCTCTCGCGACAGCGTATTCAGATTTCAAGCACAACTCAGCGTCATCTTGATGGCAGGAGTGCATTGGCAGTGCCAGAATCGCATTCAGGATGTTCCCAATGTCTAATTTAAGGCATATACCTAGGGTTCCTGATTGCCACGTCAACCACCAATTTTTGCTCCATACATACATACATGTGAGTCAATATGTATATGATTCTATGTATGAACTTAGCATAAGACCTTCGAATAGTGGTGGTCCTTGAAGTAATGACATGGTTGCATCGTACCCCCAAAAAATCAAGGACACCTCCTGCCTATGTTGATCTCATTTCTCTACACTAGTATGCATCCTCGATCATTTTGATTTGGACTAGTGGGCTGTGGGCAAGAATGCAAATTTTTTTTTTTCCCTCGCACCAAACGTTAACTAAAATTCCTTGTTTCGTCGGAGGTGTTCCCATGTCTTCACAATGTGAATTTCTATCATGTACATAACTCGGGTAAACACCCAATCCCTCAAATCTAAGACACGGTTTTTTATTTTTTGCATATATTCATTGGTAGTCATAAAAAAGATATGCAGTTACCTAAAATCTATTTTGCTCCCGTATACGAAACTTAAGATAATATTTTTAGAGTAAACAAATTAGATAAAAAATGAGTCATTCAATTCAAATGCTCAATCTCTATATTTCCGCAATCTCTTTTTGGTAATAAATCAGTTGCATGATCTAGATGAGTCACGACTACTTAAACTGAATACATGTAATGAATTTTAGGGTTGAAGGTTTGAAGGCATTATCTACCAAGGAGGAAAAATTGTTCAAAAAGTATTAAATCTATTGTACATTTATCAATCTAGTCTTAAAACTTTTCATATTTTGTCAATTGAGTAAATTTGGCTAATTTTGGCTAAAAATTACTGATGCAGATACCGATGGTATTATGTATGATAGTTGATGCGGACAATTTTCAATAATACTTTATTTTTTTTTATAAATTTAATTATTTTTTTCCTTCTTCCTTTTGTTGATGGTTAGGGAGCTGGTCTCACTTGCCACAAGCGAGAACAGGACCCAGTGAAGGTCAGCCTCACTTGGGCCTTGCCCTAGCTCGATCGACTTTCACGTGTGGCGAGTGAGGCCAGCTCACTTGGGCATCGCTTGAATTGAAAAAATTATTATAGTATTACTTAAAATTATTCGCTCTTTACCTAGGATGATTGGTGTCTACGTTAGTGAATTTCAGTCAAAATTAATAATATATAAAATGATTATGATTGAATTGACAAAAATATAATAAATTTTAGACTTTTTATACCATTTTCCCAACGAAGGGCATGGCTTTTTGGCACGTATTCCCTGATGCTAAAAAAACACCGCCTCTTCGGAGGGGGGGATGTAATGCAAAATTCATCTCTCATTTGGGGGATACTTTCTAAATAACGAGGAATCGCGGGTTACGAACCGACTTCCTAAGTTTTACGCGAGGAATACGAATAGCTTTACAAAAGAAAAAGGGGTAAATAACTAAACAAATACTCACGCAGTAGAGAGAGAGAGAGAGAGAGAGAGGAGGCAGGCATCAGCAAGTTCTTCCTCAAAATCGAACTCCTGAAATCGAGTTTCTCTCCGTCTCAGGTACTTCGATCCTTCTCCTCCTTCTCCAACGCCTTCGCCCGAACGCGGTACTGCCCCCCAAAGTCGATCTTTTTTACTTGACCTATCGAGCGCGAAACGAGCTTCGATTGCGCCCGTTGGGCCGCGCAATTTGAGTTTGCATGTGGGCTCTCTCGCATCTAGCCGAGGCGGTCGTGATGGGGGGATTTATGCCGACGCGCGATGTTTATCCGCGTTCTCGCAATCGCCGCCGCGCCTGTTTTGTTTTCGGCATTGTCTCGCGTGTGCTCCGCGATTGATTCGATTGCTGAAGTGTGTGTTGAGGATGGTGTGTTGATTGGCGCTGTGATACGAGTGATGTTGTTGCAGGACCCGGTTTACGCCGTATTGGTTACGGCGGAGAAGCTCCGATGGCGGGAAAGTCGACGGCGAGGCCTCGGAAATTGCCTGTGTACCTTTACATTCCGAATATAATCGGTGGGTGGTCGTGGGTTTTGTCGATTTTGGTGTTGGGTCGATTTTGATTGGTTGCTTAGATTCTAAGTCTGAAGTGGTCTGTGGGAGGTTGGAAGAGTAGACTTATTTGAGTGACTCCTGCTGGGTGTAAATGCCAGGTTATGTAAGAGTGCTTATGAACCGCGTGGCGTTTGCGATATGCTTCTCCAACAAAAGGCTATTCTCCGTTCTCTATTTTCTAAGGTTGGCCTTCTTGAATTTAAATGCTGGGTTTATGTTATGATGACGTAAATGGAGTTCGAAAGGTTGGAGTGAGTTGACAAGCCCATGTCGTCCGAGTCGCATACGAAGCACGTGGGGTTCTTCTTAAGCACATGCGACGCCTTTGCCACGAGAACTCCTGAAGCCGGCCATCGTGGTGGACGAGCTTCACGGTGGCGACGGACGTCGAGTCGCTGGAGCTGCAGATCCCCATGGTTTTTTCTGGGGTTGTGCTTAGTTTGATCCGGCGAGGATGTGAAATGCTAGAGAAGGAATGCCGTGCGCTTCGGGATACCGTCAGTTGGATAACGATGTAATTTGTTCGTTTCCGATGTTGTTAGTTTAATTTATTGCTTGATGGATTTCTCGCCTTCATTTGCCATTACATAGTCCAGAAAATGAAAAGAAATAAAAGACGGTCGCATATTATCATTCTTCTTCTGAACAACGATTAATATAAATTCATAGCGCAGAATCCCTGTAAGAGTTTATACAATTTCCAGGGCGGACCGATGGGGATATCTTGACTACTTTGGATGTATATTATGTAGCTTGGTCAATTAGAAAGAGTCTAGAGACAATATCTATTTTCTATATCAATCAAGGTCAAGAACTAAAAAAACTAACAAAATAGGTAAATACGGAACTTATATATATAAATATATAAGAATAATATAATAAATGAAAAATGCAAATCGATGTTGAGATTCCTTCATAGTTTGGCTTGGATGCATGCCACGCCGACTACATGGATATGTAATATCTTCACGCCATGCATACCATCTCTTCTGTCACTTCCCACGATAAAGATGTAAAAATCGACTTGCGATCAGCCACAAGTATCGTGACAGTTATTGGCGTAGGGTTATCGGCGTAGGGTTATCCAATGGAATAATGGCCTCAAGAACAACAAATTTCTCATTTTTTTGTCCAAACAATAAAATAATATCTTGCTATATGGCGGAAAACATGTGAGCAGGTCCCCTCATAAGTTTTAATAAATCATAGCATGCTACAAATGTCAGAGGTTTGAGAAAAAGTTATTAGATTCGGCCACCTCACCTTACTCGAGTCGGACCGGGTTCGTTCACTCTGTTTTTTCTTGTTTGGAGTTTTTCAATTTAAGTATTTCGAGAACGTCTTGAAAGAAGACCTTTTGGGAGATAACGTGAATGAAAAACTAAAAGCACGGTGAACAACAGGTCTATTTACGACGGAGGACTGTACGGACAATTGATCATAACCGAACAAAGACCATATTAGCATGCATGTGATATGGAAGTAATTTGAAGATAAAATGCTCACAATTCATACAAGAAGAAGATAGATAGACTTATAGATTTATTTCACCTTAAAAAAATACAATTACAAGACTTCCTTATTTATAAGCTTGTTACATGACATTTACTCTTTCTAGTAGGAAAAGCTAGCGTTCTGAATAAGATGTAATAAAATATCTCCATATCTCACTTTATCTCTAAAAACATTCACTACACTTAGAAATAGGAATAGACTCATAATGGATAATGACGAACAGACTCGTTAAAGATAATATTGCAATTATGACTCTTTTTCAATACAAGTATCGAAGCACCGATGAATTTGATTTAATTTCTAATATCATACACGCACCATCCAAATCGTTTCGCACGCACGTTCTTTATATCCTTAAAAAGCAAATTCATCGTCCACCCCCGATCAACACATCACCGGTCATGCTCAAGACATAATCGAGCTCAAAACGCCAGCAATAAGGGTCGTCGGGTCACCTGCCCACGCAGATATCATGAATCGAAGAGCCAAAAGAAGCATCTTCCACCACTTCTTCTTGCTCTTGCTCATTTTATGTGGTACCTGGAGCCTGTCCTTCAAGCAGGGGACTCCAGTCGGAAGCCCTGTGCTAGTACCACCGTCGCCATTCCGCCACCACTCCATCAGCATCTCCCTCGCACAAGCAACATGCAAAGTGTACTTCTTGTCGCACTCGGACCTATAGACCCAGCTCTTCCTTTCCTTCTCACACTTATGGCAAGACGTAGTCACCTGCAACCACAAGGAGAACTTCATCTTGCCGTGGTCCAGCTCCTTTGGCAGCTTTGCACAGCACGGGTGGAGGTTGACCTTGACCCCTTTGGCCTCGCAGCAGTAGAAGAAGCCAGTCACGTCATTCCCGCATGCATCGCAACAGGGGGGCCTCCCCTTCGGGGGCTCCGACATGAACTTGAAGGAGCGCTTGCCGTAGGAGGGGTGAGATATCGTATTGGGTGTTTTGGCGCAGTGGAAGTGCAGGTCGAAGTTGCACTTGTCGCAGCGGTAGGATAACCCGATGCCGTCCTGCTTGCACCCGTCGCATCTGAACAGGACCTTGCTGTCCTCGGGCTTCAGGTAGTGTCGGTGAATGGAGAGTTTGATCTCTTCGTACCTCATGGTAGAGAAATTTGGCTTCTAGCAATGCGGAAAAGAACCCTGGAAATGGCTACTTATAGCAGTTGCTTTGAGATGAGAATTTCCTCGTTAGCCGGTCGTGGAAAGACCAGGGCTGATCAGGGATTTTACCAGGTTGATCTCTCTTTCTCTTGGCTCGCTGTTGAAGGAAGGGAGGGAATTATGCTTTCGGGGATGGTGGTGATGGTCGTAAATTGAGTGTACACAAGAGAAGAAGTTGCGTCAAGAAGGGAAAGTGCGGACACAAGGCATAAAAATTTTTAGTCTTGCCCCACATGAAGAATTGGAACTTTCACTTTGCATATCAATCAGCTCCTGATGCATGTACAGACGCAGAAAACATATCGAGATGTTTCCAAAATGAGACACGGGAAAATTGTCGAAAAAGTCCTAAACATGCAGGAATTATGCCCTTGCCGAGGCTTGGTCTCGCCTAGGCAAGGGCGCCCAACCGACGCTTGGCATGACCGCCCTGGCCAAGGTGAGGGCCGGCCTCGATGGGTGTCGGTGGGGTGACGGCGGCGCCGGGCGAGGCCACTGGAAAGGCAAAGAAAAAGTCAAAAAAAAAAAAAAAGGAAAATAATTCTAGAATAATTGAGTATTGATAAGTTCTTTATATTCTGGTCGAAATTTTTTGTTAGTTCAACTGGAACAAAATTCATAGAAATTGATGAGACATAATTGCTTTTAAGAATATATTACTTTATTTCAAGATGCGATAACATGAATCCCCCAACAACATCACATGAGAGAAAAATTTCTGCTTACCTTACCGCAGGATAAGTACACTCGAATCGCTTTTCCAGAGCAGGGACATGCGAACGCCACGTGTTTCAAAAGTAGAGAGAGGGAGAAAATAAAAGGCAAGGTACATGACTCCCAGGAGACTCTGGAGCAAACGGAAGGCGGATGAGGGCTTCAAGATGAATGGGATGAAGCAGAGCGTGAGATGGAGTCGAGAGGGCAGATACAAGTGACATAAATACTGAAAGTTCTGGACAATTTCCTGGTAGCTGCCCCTACTATCCTTTCGCGTTAATTTCTTTTATAAGAAAGCCCATTATGAGACCGAGTCTTTCTGGAAATGTTCATCTTGACCCCTCGAGTTTTCTTGGAAATGTTCGAGTCTTCCTCGAAATGTTCTATCTTGACCCCTCAAGTCTTCTATGGAAATGTTCATCTTGACCCCTTGAGTTCTCCTGGAAATGTTCAAGTCTTCTTGGAAATGTTCATCTTGACCCCTCAAGTCTTCCTAGAAATGTTCGAGTCTTCCTGGAAATGTTCATCTTGACCCCTCGAGTTTTCCTGGAAATGTTTGAGTCTTCCTACAAATGTTCATCTTGACCCCTCTAGTCTTCCTGGAAATGTTCATCTTGACCCCTCGAGTCTTCCTGAAAATGTTCGAGTCTTCCTAGAAATGTTCATCTAATCATCTTGACCCCTCGAGTCTTCCTAGAAATGTTCGAGTCTTCCTGGAAATGTTCATCTTGACCCCTCAAAACACGCAAGACTACTTAAAGATTGAACTTGGAAATAGGTAAAATACTAGTCATTGCCCTTTTTTTTTGGGTAGGCGAGTCCACGGTGAGAGAATCAAAGGGAATCCTCAAAAGAGCCAAGAAGAGCTAAGACGTCGAGGGAAACTACGCATACATATTGGTTTTTCGTTGAGGTTAATGGAATCACTAGTTCTTGAAAATTCACTCAATGTCGGTCATCACCATCCCAATCGTTGTTGATGTAGTCCATCCACTACTAGTGTCAAGGACCTCAGTGTTAGCCTCACTTTCTCTGTTGGAATATAATATGCGGAAACGACATTGAGATAGCTAAAATAAGCACCTAGAGGGGGGTGAATAGGTGTAAAAATATTTTCTCGAGATAAGAGAGCAATACTAAGCAGACAATCGATAGGAAGTTCTCTTTTCGTTAACAAGGCGAATTATGATCAAAGTAAAGCAGAGAGTAGGGAAGAGAAAATGAATACAGAAATTATAGTGGTTCGACTTATTCAAGCATATGTCCACTCTTTTGCACTGATAGCCCACCGGCTGGATTTCGCTATGAACAAAAGAGATGTTACAGTAAAGTTCTTCATTGATTCCACAGTGTAGATACTCTACCACACTTCCTCAAGGTTTCTTAGTAATATGAACTCTCTTTTGGTGTATAAGATTTTGCTCAGAAAATGAATTGACTAAGAACAAAGAGCTTCAGACTTTAGAATTCTTCTATCGTGCACACACTTGAACAACTAGAACGTCTTCCTTTTATACTCCTTTATGCCATCATACCCGTTGGCAGTTACCAAGGGAATTCTTCCAATCTTCCCGTTGGATAGAATCAATTAGGAAAATCATTCGAGTTATTTAAGGAACATGTCGATAGCCCATCAATCCTGCTCGCCCATACAATCAGGATCTTGGTTTCCATAAGTAGAACATTCCAAGTATACTTCGCCAATCATCAGATCTTTAATCTTTGAATCAATAAAGGATTCCGTTATGTTATATCCAGTCAAGAGATCTTCTCTAGTCGATAAGGTCAAATCCTTAGCGAAACATCCAGTCTTGGATAACCCTTCTTCGACGGATTAGAAACTGTCAATGGGAATAGACTTTGAGTCTTGAGTCCGTGTCCGGAGGTCTTCGGACTTAAAATAGTAGAGTCTGCAAATCTTCGGACTAGGCTGATGGAAACATTTTGTCAGCTTCAAAATACTCTAGGAAGATTTCTCCAACAATCTCCCCCTTTTTGATGGTGACAAAACTTTCCTATAGATTTGAATAACTTTGACCTGCAAAACATTACTCAAGCAAATATGGATATCTCATAAAGATAAATGGCTTATTGATAACACTAGAATCTGCAACCACAGAAAATAGGTTAGTCTTGCATATAAGTAAAGCCATCCATAAGATATCAATAAAACTTAATATAAGCAGTCAATCCAAAATCTCAAATCCAATCCACATCCAGACATAAAAGTCAAGTCAAACATTAGAACAAATTAAAAGTTCAAGGTTCAAAGTTCAAATCATATCTCTCCCCCTTTTTGTCATTATAAAAAAGGTTGAGATGGAATCAAGAATGCTTGGGAATACAAACAAGCTGGAAATCTCCCATTGACAGGACAATGCCTTCCAACTTTGTCAAATCTTCCTTCAGTTGAGTCACCTCTTCACTCTTAGCATTTGCTTGAATCTGAAGAGCAAGATCTTGGATTTGATCATTTAAAGAACCTGAAGAAGCTTGACTTGCATTCTGCAAATTCTGTACTTCGCATCCCAGAGCATATATCTGACCCCGCATTTCTAGGAGAACATCAAGAATTCTACGAAAATCTACTGAATTATTAGTCTGCGTACTGGCGTCTGCACGATCAGATGGAGTAAAGGCATAGCCACGCAGATTGGGTGATGAAACATCATGTCCCTCCTCAGGAAATTGTGAAGCATAGATTTCCTTTGGATCTGCTGGAGAGCGGATGACTCCTTCCTTCAGGTAGCGGGATATGAGGACATTCCTTTTTTTCTCACGATCTCCCCGTTTCCATGCCTTCAGGTGGAGAAGAATGTTCCTCATGCTCCCCTTCCTCTTGATCTCCTCTTTCCTCTTATTCTTCAATTCTTTCCTCCTCTGCATTTCTTTCTTGACTTCTCTCTCCTCTGTTTCCTTCTCTTACGCTTCCAAATCTTCTCTTTCTCCAGTCCTCTATTCGAGTCTTTCTCTTGTCGTTCCATTGATTAGGAACAGAATGACTCGATTCTTCAATGCCATTACATAATGGTGATGTCTTCCTCATCTTCTTCATCCTTAACAATGAGAGCTCTTCTTTTCTTGGATGGAGCAACCATGGGCTCCTTCCATTTTCTTTTTGCTGCCGAAGAGATTTGATGAGCTTTGACAGGGGTTTTCTCCTTGAATTTCTCCAACGCCTTGTTGAGTTCCTTTAGACGCATTTTAGACACCATTTTCAGTCCCACTACCATTTGATCACAGGCTCGAACACAGAGAATCTGGGGAGGCTAAACATTCAAATGTCTGAATAACTTTGTCACAAGAGCTGGATAAGGAAGTTGATCCTTGTCCTTCACCACTGCTCTATACATGTGGAATATAATAGTGTGAGGAAGAGAGAACTTTTTTCCAGCATTGATGGCATACATCAGCTTTGCCTCTGAGTTTGAAACATCAGTTTTTGAAGTAGACTTCGGTCTGAGGCAATTGATCACAATATTGTGAAGCAGAATGTTGAATGCACTCATCCTTGAGTAGGAAACCTTTCCCTCTGTCATTCTATTCTTAACAAGTTCCAACGTAGTACGAGCAATAGAGACATTGAAAGGTTAATATCTTCCTTAACCCCAATCACATCAACCAACATATTTACATCCACCACATAGTCCCGATCTCGGACACTAAAAAGAGAATCTATTCGCATCTAAGAAACTAAGATTCGAATAGAAATATGCGATGAGTTCAACATAGCTTCGTAGATTGAAACGAACTGTTCAAGTTGAAGAAGACTGAATTTTTCCCTTAAATTAACATCCACGGCGTCAAAGGAAATCAAAATCCACACTTCTAGGGTTTATGATCCCACGCTTCAACAATTTAGAGTATAGGTGCTTGTGTTTCTCCGATCGAAACAAGTCTGTCCTTTTGCCCTAAATTTTTGACGCAACACCCATTCTCGGTTGAAACTGACTGCACAGCTTGTCATCATCATTCCCATATGGCTGATTTAGCCCTCCAACACGTGGATCGATTGGAATATTTGCCATTACCTCTTCTGTCGACCTAGTAGGGGCAATTCCCAACCGTTCCATTGTACGTAAAAAGAAGGTTTCATTTTTGAACCCTTTGTCTTCCAGAAATTCATCAATGTAGTTCAAAAGAGTTCCACCCCTTTTCAAAGCACGATAAAGCTTGTAGGTAAAAGAGGGCTTAAGAGTTCTTACGGGTTCTGCATCTTCGATTATTTCTTCTTCTTCTTCTTGACGAGCAACATTCTACGGTCTAGATGGTGAAGATGGACGCTATTGAGAATGTTGTGGGCTCTGCTGCTGACTAGGAAACTCTTCTTCCTCGGTGAGATCAAAGTGTGTAGGCCCCTCACGCATTTGCTTGCGGTCCCACATTTGCGATCCTCGAAAACTTCATTTGAGACGACATCTTTCACAGTCTTTGAAAGATTCCAAACTTGACTTTCCCAAGAAAGATGACAACTTTTCGAAGATTAAACAAGAGAAGAAGACAAAAGTGGAAGATCGATGCTTTTTAGGGTTTTTGGAGTTAAACGGAGATGAACCGACGGTATATAGGTCGGTCGAAGAAAGGCATACAAAACGTCGTAATGGAAAGTAAAAAGATGCCCTTTAAAAAAAAATAACTCTCTTTTTCAAAAAATTAGATAACTGTCATTTAAAAATTAACTCCATTTTCGAAAAAGAAAGATTGCACTAATCACGGAAATTGAAAGTAGCAAAAATCAATTATGGACAGATGATCATACCTTTTCAAGATTTAATCTCAGAGAGAATAAAATAACTTACAATAAAAAAATCTTGATTATCTGAGTCTGAGAGACTTTAGACTTTTACTTCTTCAAACCTCAAGATGTTGAGTCTGATACGAATAACTTCAAATTGATTTTTCTCCAAAGGCTTTGTAAATATATCTGCCAGTTGGTTCTTTGAGTCAACAAACTGAATCGAAACTTCTCCATTCGAACATGATCTCTAATGAAGTAATGTCGAATCTCTATATACTTTGCTCTTGAATGAAGAATTGGATTCTTTGTGAGATTGATTGCGCTGGTGTTGTCACAGTTAATCTCCGTGCATAAATCTTCAATTCCAAAGTCTCTTAACTGTTGTTTTATCCACATAAATTATGAACAACAACTTCCAACAGCTACATACTCTGCTTCTGCTGTAGAAAGAGCCACTGTATTTTGCTTCCTTGAAAACCAAGACACTGTCCTGCTTCCAAGTAGTTGACAGGTACCCAAGGTACTCTTTCTATCAACTCTGCATCCGGCTAGATCTGCGTCTGAGTATTCAAGAAGAGTAAAGTCTCCATTTTTAGGATGCCAAAGACCAAGGCTTGAAGTTGATGTAATATATTTGATAATACGCTTTGCAGCACTTAGATGAGATTCTTTTGGATCTGCTTGAAATCTGGCACAAATGCAAACACTAAACAAAATGTCAGGTCTAGAAGCAGTAAGATAAAGAAGTGAATCAATGATACTCCTGTATAGCTTTTGGTCAACTTTCTTTCCTTCTTCATCTTTGTCTATCTTCAAAGAGCTTGACATTGGTATATCAATTTTTTTGCAATTTTCCAGTCCAAACTTTTTGACAAGATCATTAGCATATTTTTCTTGATGAATAAAGGTTCATTCCTTCAATTGTTTCACTTGAAGTCCAAGAAAGAAGGTTAGTTCACCCATCATGCTCATTTCAAATTCATCCTGCATAGACTTAGAGAATTTCTTGCATAGACTTAGAGAATTTCTTGCACAGACTTTCATTAGAGGATTTAAAAATAATATCATCAATATATATTTGAGCAAGCAGAAAACTTTTGCTTTCTCTTTTGATAAACAGAGTAGTGTCTACTTTATCTTTGACAAAACCATTTTGAATTAAAAAATTACTCAGCCTGTCGTACCAAGCTCGAGGTGCTTACTTTAAACCATATAAGGCCTTTTTCAGTCTGAATACTGAGTCTGGTTTCCTTGGGTCTTCAAACTCAGGTGGTTGTTCTACATAGACTTCCTCATGGATAAATCCATTCAGGAAAGCGCTTTTGATGTTCATTTGAAATAACCTGAAATTTTTATAACAAGCAAAAGCAAGTAATAATTTAATTGCTTCTAACCTCGCTACTGGTGCGTAAGTCTCATCATAGTCTATCCCTTCTTCTTGCGTATATCCTTTGGCCACGAGTCTTGCTTTGCTTCTTACAACCTTTCCTTTCTCGTCCATCTTGTTCCTAAAAACCCATTTAACTCCAATAATAGATTTACTTTTTGGTTTATGAGTCAATTCCCAGACATCATTAATACTGAATTGCCTAAGTTCTTCTTGCATAGCTTCAATCCAGCTTTCATCAGATAAAGCTTCTTTTATGCTTTTGGGTTCTATTTCAGAAATAAGAGCCACAGCACTAGACTCTTCGCGCCTTTTGGATCTTGTGCGAGTTCCTTCATTAACGTCGCCTATAATGAGATCTTTAGGATGACCGGACTTATGCTTCCGATTCTTGGTTGATTTGTCGAGGTTGATGATTACTTTCTTCATTTGAATCTTCAACAATCATTTGATGCTTTGGTCTTTCAAGTCCGAGCTGCTTCTTGAGATTTTGACTTTGTAGAGTGTGGAGCAGTTCGAGATTCTTCAAGATGAATAGATTTATTTTGCATGGTATCTTGGAATTTGACATTTATTGATTCCTCCACAGATTGAGACTTCTTGTTGTAAACTCTGTAGGCTTTGCTTGAGGTAGAATATCCAAGAAAGATGCCTTCGTCTGATTTTTCTTCAAACTTGCCAACTCGATCATTTGCATTTACATCCAAACATATGAAAATATGAAACAATAGGCTTCTTTTATTTGAATAACTCATAGGGGTTTTTTTTTTCCAGAATTGGTCTTAGAAAAACTTTATTAATAATATAACATGCTATAGAAACTGCTTTAGCCCAAAAGCGTGAAGAGATGTTACTTTCAATTAAAAGTGTTCTAGCTATTTCTTGAAATGACCTATTCTTTCTTTCCACAACTCCGTTTTGCTTTGAAGTATATGGAGAGGAGAACACATGCTGAAAGCCAGATTTATCACAGAATTTTGTAAAATCTTGATTTTCAAATTTACCTCCATGGTTTGTTCTTATACTTGAAATAACATAGCCTTTTTCATTTTGAATTTTTTTAGCAAACTTTTCAAAGTAAGCAAAGGTTTCGGACTTACTTGTCGGAAATATACCCAAGTAAATCGTGAGTAGTCATCCACAATTATTAGGCAATATTTCTTACCTCCGATGCTCCGAGTTCTGGTTAGTCAAAGAGATCCATATGCGAAGCTGCAAGTACACGATTAGTGGAAACTTGATTTATTGGTTTAAAGGAATTTCTTACCCTTTCCCAATACACATGGTGTACATAGATCAAACTTTTGGTATGACAGATTGGGTAGACCATGAACTAGCTTCTTTGTCGAAATTTTGGCTATTTGCTTCATATTGATGTGCCCAAGTTTTCTATGCCATAAGTTCGCTTCGTCTTGAATTGAGATTAAACATTGCGATTCATCTGGTTTCACGTCCAAGAGATAGATATTTCCATGTCTTCGACCTATGAATGACTGAGTAAAATCTTTACTGGTTCCTGAACATATTCATTCTTGAAAGTTGATTTTGAAATCGGTATTGCACAATTGAGCGATGCGGGCAGATTGTAGTTGAGTCTTTTCACTAGGGAAACATTGCTGATTGTGAGGTTTCCAATCTTTCTGATTCCAATTCCACAATTCTTCCTTTGCTGTTTCCTCCAAAAGAGACTTTTCCACCATTTACTTGAATGAGCTTTATGAAGTAATTTGAATCTCCTGTCATATGTTTTGAGCATCTACTATCTAGATATTATTTTACCTTTTTCTTGATAGTGACCTACATTTAAAAAAGAGACTCAAACTTTCTTTGGTACCCATATTTTCTTGGGTCCATTGGTGTTAGTATGATATGTGGTTTTTGCCCATAATTTCTTAATAGGTTTCCAAATCATAGGACATTCTTTCTCAAAGTGATATGAACTATTGTACTTTGAAAATATGAGAGTATTGCGACCTCTGGTTTTACAAAGACCTTTTTAAAATGATTTTTGTAAGCATCTCTTGTGGGTCTTTGCTTGATTCTTTCATTCACTTTAGGAAAATCAATTAAATGAATGGTTTCCACAGTCATTCCCAAACCAGATTGATTGAAATAAGGTCTTTGTCTTTGAAAGAATTTTCTCAAGTTTCTCGAGATCCAATTGAAAATCTTTTGGAAATATTTGATATGTCATTTTTAAAAATACATTTTCTTTTGAAAGGATGTCTTCTCTTTCTTTAAGATTAGAAACATTCATGTCTAAACATTTCACCTTTTCTTTCAAAATATTTTCCTGTTGTTTTAGTACATAATTTTCCTTTTAAGTTCGGAAATCCTTTTAAGAGAAGTCTTAAGACTAAAACACAACTCATCAATGTATTTAGAGACTTTAATATGGATTTTAGAGTTACTTACCTCAAATTCACTTTCTGAATCTGAGTTTGTCTCGGAGTTTGAGTCTGAATTCGATTGTGCCATCAAACATATATTGGCATAATCATCATCACTTTCTTCACACTCTGTATCACTCCAGGTTTCTGCTTTAAGAGCCTTTTGATACTTTTCAGCTTTTCCTTTCTTCTTCCTCGGAAGAGGACAGTTGGAGTCGATGTGTCCCTTTTCTTACATTCAAAGCGATTACATCTCTATTTGGTTCATCATCCTCAACAGACTTAGTCTGTTGCTTTTGAAAACTTTGTTTCTTTTGATTGAATCTTCTTCATTTTCTGTTCAACTTTATGAATATACTTATCATGAGAGTAAGCTCCTCATCATCCAAATCGTCTTCAGAATTTGTAACATTAGAATCATCATTGGATTTTAATGCAATGGATTTCTTACCTTTAGGATCTTTGTCTTCATTGATTCGTTCCACTTCATAAAACTGAAGAGTTCCAACCAACTCATCGACAGAAAGTGGCATAATTCTTTGTGTCTCTCTTATTGAGGTCTTTATGTGATTCCAATCCTTGGAGAGTCCACGCAGTAACTTGTTTACCTTCATGGGATCAGAAATTGGTTGACCTTGATTTTCAAGACCATTCACGATTTCTGTAAAACAACTAAACATGTCAATTATAGATTCTTCTGATTTCATTTTGAAGGCTTCGTATTGACCGAGGAGAATGTTGACTTTGGTTTCTTTTACTCGATCGGTTCCTTCATAGGTAATATGTAATATATCCCAAACTTCTTTCGCTGTATCACAAGAAGATATCATGTTATATTCAGTAGGTGACAAAGCACAATATAAAGAATAAATTGCTTTTGCATCAAGAGCTTGTCTCTTGGTTATCTCTTCCTGAGTCATTTCACTAGACTCAACAAACTTCTTTTCCTCTGCGTGAGACGGATGCAGCTTTAGGAATGATTCCTTTGTTTACAACGTCCCATTCCAGAGGATTCTTTGATCTTAGGAACACCTTCATCTTGTTTTTCCATATGTTGTATTCCTTTCCATCAAAGTAAGGCGGTCTGGTATTGCTTTGCCCTTCTACCAGCCTTGGAGCTAACATACTAGTCATGAATCTTTAACTTTGAAGTAAAACACTTAAAACAAAGTGAGTACACAGACTCTGATACCAATTGAGATAGCTAGTATAAGCACCTAGAGGGGGTAAATAGGTGTAAAAATATTTTCTCGAGATAAGAGAGCAATACTAAGCTGACAATTGATAGGAAAATCTCATTTCGTTAACAAGGCGAATTATGATCAAAGTAAAGTAGAGAGTAGGGAAGAGAAAATGAATACAGAAATTATAGTGGTTCGGCTTATTCAAGCCTACGTCCACTCTTCCGCATTGACAGCCTACTGCTGGATTTCACTATGAACAAAAGAGATGTTACAGCAAGGTTCTCCCTTGATTCCACGGTGTAGATACTCTTCCACACTTCCTCAAGGTTTCTTAGTAATATGAACTCTCTTTTGGTGTACAAGATTTCGCTCAAAAAATGAATTGACTAAAAACAAAGAGCTTCAGACTTTAGAATTCTTCTATCATGCACACACTCGAACAACTAGAACGTCTTCCTTTTATACTCTTTTATGCCATCATACCCGTTGGCACTTAGCAAAGGAATTCTTCCAATCTTCCCGTTGGACAGAATCAATTAGGAAGATCATTCGAGCTATTTAAGGAACATGTCGATAGCCCATCAATCCTGCTCGCCCATACAATTAGGATCTTGGTTTTCATAAGTAGAACTTTCAAAGTATACTTCGCCAATCATCGGATCCCTAATCTTTGAATCAATAAAGGATTCCGTTATGTCATATCCAGCCAAGAGATATTCTCCGGTCGATAAGGTCAAATCCTTAGCGAAACATCCAGTCTTGGATAGCCCTTTTTCGACGGATTAGAAACTGTCAATAGGAATAGACTTTGAGTCTTGAGTTTGGCAGTCCGGAAGTCTTCAGACTTAAAATAGTAGAGTCTGCAAATCTTAAGACTAGATTGATGGAAACGTTTTGTCAGCTTCAAAATACTCTAGGAATATTTCTCCAATAGACATGATCTTGTAATTTATGTCAATGCGAAATTACCAGAGAAATAAATAAGAAAAATAAGGACACTCCGGAAATTTACGTGATTTGATCCGAGTATCGGTACCTACGTTCATGGGGAAATCAGACAATAAATAATCTACTATAATCGGAGAATCAGAGTTTACAATCACTCACACGCTCAAGTATTTTTTACACTTAGATTTAAGCCCAAACTCAAAGTGTTTGTAAATAAATAACTTACTTGGATATAAATTCACGACACAAGAATTACGGCGCGCATAAATCGTACGCCAAAAATAAAAGATCTCTAGCGTCTTTTTCTTTCTTTCGTGCAGCTCTCTCTCCCGGCGTGGACGTGCGGCTTCTTCTACGTAGGGCTTCAGCGGCTTCTTGTAGAAGGAAGGAAAGAAGACGTTCTGTTTTTATACGTGTGCCCAGTCAAAGTTTGACTTGGGCCCACCACGTTTTGGCTCCATGCATGCAGAGGAGTTTATCTTCATGCCAAAGGGTCCTCGTTGACTCTAGTCCCCCGCGATCTGATTGCCTTTTTTTTTTTTTTTTTTTTTTAATTCCGTAAGCTTCTGCAGCAAAGAAGAAAACTTTGCTCCCATTTATTTTATATTTCCTCTTTTATAAATCTCCAAGAGTCTAACAAATTTTCTTCTACTCGAGAAATTTTTATCGATAAAATTCAATTTAACAAATCGTTATCCGAATTCAAACTCAAGATATTAATTTAACACTTCCTATCTCTCCTGACCCCGATAATATAAGTTATCACTAGTGCTTAGAGGTGACAAAATGGATCATGGACCCATTTTGCATCCATACTTTTTTATAAATGGGTCGAATGTGGGTTATGAAGTTGTAATGGCCATAACCCACATTCGACCCATTTTAAGTTTGGTTTTATATTGGTCGAAAATGGGTGATACATGCTTACCCATTTTCGATCCATTTTTAAAACCTAAAAACATTAATAGCATTAGTGGACTTCACCTTTGACCCACCTCCACCGCTCGCCTCCGCCACTTGCCGCGGCTTGCCTTGACAGAGCTTGGGCGAGCCTCGACCTCGCCGACCTTGGCCGAGCTCGGGTTCGCCTAGATCCGCAGCCTCGCCGGCCGCAATGGAGCTCGGGCTCACCAGATCAAAGGAGTCGCGAGCTCGCCGGCCATGGGCGAGCTCGAGCTTGCTTGGATCTCGGCAAGCCGCGAGCCGTCTGGCCGACGGAGTTCGAGCTCGCTTGGATCAAGCGAGCCGCAAGCTCGCCGGCCATGGCCGAACTCGGGGTCGCCCGGATGCGGCGAGCCGCAAGCTTGTCGACCACGATGCGGCTCGGGCTCGCCCGGATCGGCCGAGGCCCGAGCTCACCGACCACGACGAGCTCGGCAACTCGGGCTCACTCGGACAAAGCGAGCCTTGATCTCACCGGATTGCGGCTTGGCCGATCACCGTCGACGAGTAACAATGGAGAAGAAGGAGGAGGGAAAAGAAAAGAAAATAAATAATAATAATTTTAAAAATTAAAATAATAAAAAAGTTGATTTTTTTAATGATATTTGGTAGATAGATATCCATATACATACCGAAGAAGTACTTTTAGACGAAACTTGATCTTTTGTTTAGATTGATAAATAGAAATTCAAAACATCATAATGTAATTTTTAACTTGATGAACTAAAATCAATGAATAAACCAAAATTAAAAACAATTACAGTTAATTATGACAAAAAAAAACAATTACATGCATTCTTGCATTCAAGAAGATTTGTTTTAAAAAATATTATTTTCATATCAATTATTAGCTCATCAAACTTTTTCTTATTAAGAGTAGTTCTTCAAAAGTATTTTAATTTAAAGGTTTTTCACATTTGTTTATTTTATGTACTTTTTAAATTTGGTGTGAAGTTTTTATTTAACTAAATTGAGTTAAATATAAATGTGTTTCAATAATATGGGTCGGGTTAGGTATGGGTCGAGTATGAATCGGGTCCTAGTATGGGTCGCCAAGAAGATTTACACTATGTATAAGAATATGAGTCAAAATAGATTAAATGGGTCAAAAATGGGTTGACCCATTTTTCAATTCGACCCACTCATTTGCCAACTCTACTAGTGCTCGAGATGCATGACCTCATATTTAAAATGCACACGAATACCTAAGGGTTGATATATTAAATTAAATAAACAATATTCAGAGATTACGTTGAAGTACGTGGAAGGAACCCCAAAATTTCAGCTCCGTTTGGTTTTTCTCCTGTTCTTCGGCCAGCCTTCGGGGTGGGTGTACGATTTTGTTCTCTCTCCACTCACCTCGGCCACACAAACACCCTTTTCTCTCTCCACTTTCTGACGAGCTTCCTTTTTTGACCGTCTGTCTTTTTCTTTTCCCTTTTGTTTGCTTTATTTCACACACACACACATATATATTTGGTTGGTGCTTTATTTAACATGGGCCATGTTTTCTTCAGCATTCCTAAGGGGCTTTTAGTCCCGAAAGCTTATTGAGAAAAAATTTAGGTATTTAGTTCAGCATTTGGAGGTATCCTTAGCCAAATGCTGACATTTGAAATGCAAATCCACCTCTACTATTCATCCGTCAACTTCTTTTTTTCTTTTTTTAAACCGATCATCTTCCCCACACCTCAACCGCATGCTTGATCGGCGACGGAGTTTTATCGGATAATAATAAAAAATCTTTGCAAATGTTTGTTTGCCTTTTTTTTTTTCATTTTTATCTTTTGACAATTAATAGCTTAAATTTTTATCAATACACTAGAATGATCATTAATTAATGAAGATGATTAATACTAAATAATTAAAAATTTATTTAAAATTGAAAACAAATCTAAAAGAACCCTAGGCCAAAAATTGAGCTTTGCATCTAATTTATAATTAAATTCTTTTAATATAATTTTAAATAAATTTACTAATATATATATTTTACATTACTTTCAACATGAAAATGTAATAGGTTATATAGTCATTGTTTTTTTTTGTAATTTTAAAAATACTAAAACTAAAAAACTTAATTTAGTTACATTAAATGACTTTTCAAATATATGTTTACCAAATAGTCTTGCATTTCTCTAAAGCACTTTTTAGTTATAGTTTATCAAATAATCTAGTATTTCGGAAAATCCCTTTACCTAAAAGGTATTTACATTATCCTAAGAATATTTCCTCAAATCTGAACCAAATGGGCCCATATTGGCTGGCCTCACAACCGATGCTAATTTTGACCCAAATTCGATTTCGAGAAATGTCATTAAACCAATTTGGGCCCACTGTTGGCCCAATTGCAAAGTGCCCGCGAGACCCGATCTGATACGATATTGTTTCGAACGAACCCGCAAATGGTCCAGATTAATAGAATAGAATCGCCGATTGAGATCTCTGTCAGATGCAATTAGCTGTAAAACCTGCCGCAGCAGCAAAGGAAAAAGAAAGAACAAGTCATGCAATTGGGCCACGTTCCCACATGCTCGATTCGAATTCCGCAGATGCATACGACAATTCCGGCTTCCCTCCTCCTTCGTTCCATCGAGATATTCTCGATGACGAGCGGTGGTACCTCGCCAAGACCGATCAAACGTCGAAATAGAATAAAAACGAGTCTGTTTCAATTCCCGGACACTTGATAGAACACTCTAATGCTGCTCTATTTCCATCTTGTGGTGCATGGGTATTAGCTAAGCCGACAACGCCGAAGCTTTTCCAATGTCGCAAGAGAATCCCTTCGTCCAGTTTCCGCCTTGTTTCCATGTTCGCTCCCGGCGCAAACAGCCGCAAGTTTCTGCAGATTTGACGAGCCAGAAGTCGCTAAGATTTAAGCAACCTTCCATCCTCATCACACCGACTCAAAGATACGCAAAAGGTCTTTCTCAACCTGGTTGCATCGCTTACAAAACACATCGACATTGAGGCCTCCATCGGCAAAGGGTTGGCAGCAATGTCGTCGTGAAGTTATTACCAGACAAACATTTTGACTTCGGGAAATGGTCTGAAGTTTCCATACCCAGTTCCAATATCTGCGTCCACCCATGTGCATCTCTTTGCTGCTCGCGACAACGTATTCAGATTTCAGGGAAAAATTGTTTAAAAAGTCCTAAACCTATTGCACTTTTGTCAATTCAATCATAAACTTTTTCATTTCTAACCGATTTAGTCATAAACTTTTTCATTTTTGGCCGTTTAAGTCCATCTGGCCAAAATTGATCGGAAAATGTTGACGTGGATGCCACAAAAATATGTTGGATCCCGACGTTGACGTGGATAATTTTTAATAATATTTTATTTTTTTGAATTTTTATTTTATTTTATTTTTTTCCGTTTTTCCTTTTATTTTTTTTTTTTCTTTCTTTTTTCTTTGGCTTTTTTCTTTACTTTTCCGGTGGCCGGCCACCGCCACAGGCGACGGCCGGGCGAGGAAGAGCCTTGGTGTGAGTAGCCCTCGCCTAGGTGTGGCTCGGCAAGGGTTGCTCGAGCGAGGTTGACCCTCACCCAGGCCGGGGCGGCCTTGCCGGGCGACGGCGACACCGAGCAAGGCTGCCTTGGCTCGGCGAGGCCGGCCTAGCTAGATCGGCGAGGGGAGCCCTCGCCGGGCTCGCCCTCGCTTGGGCGACCATTGACCTCACCCCGGTCGGCGGGGCGTGGACAATCGGGAAGATGACGACGGTCCTTCCACCCCGCTAACGCTGTCGATTCCCGACGGTGAGTCGAGCGAGTCGGGGGCGAGGCAGGAGGACTCGAGCGGAAGAGATGGAGGGACGATGGGGGTGAGGCGAGAGGACCCGAGCATAAGAGATAGAGGGACGAAGACAACGGCGGCGGCGATGGTGACAAAGGACGGCGGTGGTGGTGGTGGTGGCGGTGGCGGCGACGGCGACAGCGACGGTGGCGGTGGCGGCGGCGGCGACGACATCGTTTGGGCCGAGTTCACGACGGCCGGTGGCCGCCACCGGAAAAAGGAAAGAAAAAAGCCAAAAAGAAAAGAAAAAAAGGGAAAACAGAAAAAAATAACAAAATTCAAAAAAATAATAAAATATTGTTAAAAATTGTCCACGTCAACGCCGGCGGTCCAACGTGGCACCACCGGCATCCACGTCATCATTTTCCGGCCAAAATTGACTGAATCAGCCAAAAGTGAAAAGATTTAAGATTGAATTAGCAAAGTTAAAAGGTTTAGGACTAAATTGTAAAAGTGCTTTTCTCCATATTTCAAGCACAACTCAGCGTCATCATGATGGCAGGAGTGCACCGCCGGTGCCATAATCGCATTTAGGATGTTCCCAATTTCTAATTTCAGGCATATGCCTAGGGTTCCTCATTGCCACGTCAACCACCAAATTTTGCTCCATACATACATACATGTGAGTAAATATGTATATGATTCTATGTACGAACTTGGCATAAGACCTTCGAATAGCGGTGGTCCTTAAAGTAATGACATGGTTGCATCGTACCCCCAAAAATCAAGGACACCCCCTGCCTATGTTGATCTTATTTCTCTACACTAGTATGCACCCTCTACCATTTTGATTTGGACAAGTGGGGTGTGGGCAAGAATAAATTTTTTTTTTTTTTCCTTCCCTTGCACCAAACGTTAAAGAAAAATCCTATTCTTACTTTCACGAAAAAAAAAAAGAAAAAAAAAAAACGTTAACGAAAATCCCTTGTTTTGTTGGAGGTGTTCCCATGTCTTCACAACGTGAATTTGTATCATGTACATAACTCACATATACATCTAATCCCTCGAATCTAAGATACATTTTTTTTTTTTTTTTTTTGCATATATTCATTGGTAGTCATAAAAAAGATATGCAGTTACCTAAAATCTATTTTGCTCCCATGTACAAAACTTAAGATAATATTTTTAGAGTAAACGAATTAGATAAAAAATGAGTCAAATGCTCAATCTCTATATCATCGCAATCTCCTTTTGGTAATAAATCAGTTGCATGATCTAGATGAGTCATGATTACCTATCAAGGAGGGAAAATTGTCCAAAAAATCTTAAATTTATTTTATATTTATTAATTTAGTTTTAAGCCTTTTCATATTTTGTCAATTAAGTCAAATTGACCAATTTTGACTAAAAATTGCTAATGTAAATGCCGGTGGCATCATATAGGATGGTTGATGTGGATAATTTTCAACAATACTTTAGTTTTTTTTTTTTAAAATTTAATTATTTTTTCCTTCTTCCTTTTGTCGGTGGCTAGGTTTGTTGGCCTCGTTGCCACAAGCGAGAGTGAGACCCATTGAAGGTCAGCCTCACGGGGCTCGCCCTAGCTTGATCGACCCTCACTCGTGGCGGGTGAGGCCAATTCACTTGGGCATCACTTCAGAAAAATTATTATAATATTACTTAAAATTATCCTCGCCTTATGTAGGATGATCGGCATCTATGTCAGTGACTTTCAGTTAGAATTGACAATATATAAAATGGTTAGGATTGAATTGACAAAAGTACAATAAATGCAATACTTTTTAGATAATTTTCTCAATGAAAAACATGGCTTTTTGGCACATATTTCTTTATGCTAAAAAAAACCCACCTCTTCGGAGGGGGATGTAATGCAAAATTCATGTCTCATTTTGGGGATACTTTCGAAATAACGAGGAATCGCGGGTTACGGACCAACTTCCTAAGTTTCACGCGAGGAGTGCGAATAGCTTTACAAAAGAAAAAGGGGTAAATAACTAAACAAATACTCACGCAGTAGAGAGAGAGGCAGGCATCAGCAGTTCTTCCTCAATCGAACTCTTGAAATCGAGTTTCTCTCCGTCTCAGGTACTTCGATTCTTCTCATTCTTCTTCAACGCCTTCTCCCAAACGGGTTACAGCGCTAAAGTTGATCCTTTTACTTGACCTATCAAGCGCGAAACGAGCTTCGGTTACACCGTTGGACCGCGCAAGTTGAATTTGCTTGTGGGCTCGCATCTAGTCAAGGCGGTCGTGATGGGTTTTTATGCCGATGCGCGATGGTTTCTTCTTCAACGCCTTCACCCGTTGGGCATGTGGGCACCGGCACATAATAGTAAGAAAGGTAGTCCTATCGGCCCACGAGGGTTACCTCGCAGATGAGGCGGCCCCAACATGGTGATGCAAGTCATGTGTTGTTTGATGAGGTGACCAGTAATCAAATGCAAAAGATTCAAGCAATACCTTCAATTTTATAAGTATCTTCCCAAGCAACTCTTATACCTTTAGCTGATTTGAGTTCATCATTCCATGCAATAAATTAATAAAATAAAAATAAAAATTACACTCAATCTCAATCAACTCGATTACTTTTTTGGGAAATATGAAAATTTGGCACCAGTAGTTGATTAAGTTGCGATTAACAAACCATCATCTGAATCCCCTAGCTTATATGAGATGATTCCTTGTCTAAGATAAAACTTCATCTTAAACGTTATGGCATCAACTAAAGGTTTACAATCTCTCTCACTAGGATTTCCATAAGTCAAAGGCAAGCCAAAATATCTAACTAGAAACCACTCATAGGAGTCAATTCATTAATATAATCATTGAAATAAGTTTCAAACCCTATGACAAGGTGGAAATAACTGCTATCACGACGTGCAAACGTGCATAACTTTTTAGTTGTGGATCTAACAAGTCAAGTGCGCAACTGTCTGTTTTGAGAGTTTAAGTTATTGAGAAATGACGCTCGACATTTACAACATTCTATCGATGGAAAATTTAAGACTTTGACATTTCCTCAAAGTCGCTTGAAATAAAGAATATTCGCCAATAATTCCATACCATATTGACTAATGAATAAGAAAATCAATTGATTTATGAGTAAATAAGCACCGGTAACAATTGACAAAGGCATTGAAATTATTACCCATGTCAATATCAGTCACCTTCCTCCTCGTAATATCGCGGAAGGAGAAGTGGAACTTTAGTAATCTAGCCGAAGGCGTCGTGCTCAGTTTTATCTAATTGAAGGTTTCATCGCGTGGCTCTCATTTCTTGAAGGCTCCCTTTCTTTCTCTCTCCCTCTTTTTGGCTGCTAGCTCTTAATAATTATGATGTAAAAGCGTCGGGCTAGATGTTCCTTTGGAGTAACCCGTAAGTTCCACAATGCTTTAATTTATATATATAGAAAAATTAAGGAAAAAAAAACTTTTGACATGCTTCGTCCTCTCTCTTCGTCTACCCTTTCCTTATCTTAATTATTGCGGTTCGTACCTTCTCTTCACATGTCGGGATTAACACGAAATAATGAAGGGTTTTTCTTCTTTTTGTTTTTGGGGTCGAGGAAGGGTTTTTCAAGAAGTTTTGGACACAAAACTCACGAAAGTCATCCCATTTTACCGTCCATTTTCGACAACATTTGAGAATATAAAGTAACCTACGTGGGATGTCGTATAAAAGCAAAAATCAACCAACGCAAGATCTGAAGTTGCGTCTCGTGTCCCTCTTAGATGAGCCTTTTCTTTTCTCTTTGCCAGTTATAATAGATTTGCTAATTTACAAGGAAAATGAGAAAAAGACTAGCAGCTAGCGTGCATGTTTAGTTGCATTCCTTATTGCATGGCCTAAAAAAGATATGGCTCAAGTGTTGTCACAAGATTTATTCATATAAATAGCTAATTAATCAAGAATAATCGGATCCATATATAACTATAAAACACCGAAATCGATAAACATAACGGAATTAAAACGTATTTATTTGAGCCATTGTTTCACTTGAAGAAAAATAAATCACTCGATTTTAGAAATCTATTGAAATGCCATATCTTATCCTTTATTTTAATATAACAGTTTTTAATGGGATTAAAATAACTAATAGATATAACCTACTATTTTATAAACTAGAGAGGGGATCTAACAAGCTCTAATCAATAGTGTGTCAATTGGACCATTCTCATTACGGGCCTTAGTTAAACACAATTACTTACACTTCGCTGTTCAACTAAGTTCGTTATTAATAGATACCAAAACTCAATTCAATAAGATCATTCAAGAGTTTAACAAATTTGGAATATCCATTAACCTCGATTATTTAAAATAGAAAATTAATTAATTAATGTAAGCCAATATTATAGAAAATTTTCAACATTCTCTCACTTGGCTACATTAATTAACTTATTTTTATTTTGAAAAGATTTTATATTAAAAGCGACACTATCAGGTTAATAACTGAAAATTTTGTTTTATGTGGCCATAACTTTTAAAAATAATATTTCAATAACGGCATCTCAAAACCAATCCAATTTTATATAACCGCAAGTATAAGATCATTGGAATCAATCCGTTAAGAAAATGCCACAACACATGACCTTCCATAATAATATATAATAAACATCATATTTTCATGGATTATTGGCCTGGTAGTGTAGTAAGAAATAGTGCCAACATATGATCAAAATATACCCTATTTCTGATCAGTTCTCAATACAATTTCTCAACGACATGAAACTACATTAACGCAATTTCCGAATAACATAAAATTACACAACTATGTCGTAATTCAACATGAGATTTCATAATCAGTAACATCCAGTCATCTTTAAAGTAAAATTCGTTTAAAGTTACTATTTTACACTTCAATTTCTCAGTCAACAGGAGAAATGATAACAATAGAAACAATAATAAAGATCATTGTAAATAAATGCTTTAATAGACATCATAAAAGCATTATTAATTTGCATATAACTATAATATCCAGAAATATAAATTATATAACTCTCACTAATAAAAGAAATCAAAAGAATTCAAAACACCCATATTCTACACATGTTCTTTAAACGAAATGGGTCGTAAGCCTTTTGTTAAAGGATTAGCCAACATGGACTTAATTTTATATTCTCAATCACAATGTCTCCCTTTTTGACCAATTCTTTAACAGTATAACATTTGATCCAATTAACATTTTAGTTGTGGCATTGTTGTTATTTACAGCAAAGATAATTGTTTGTTACACATAATATAATAAGATCAATTATGGGCATTAAGTAATTCAAAAAAAAATAATTAGTATATTAGAAACTCCCATTTGGGCAAAGTATATAATGCACAATATATGACATGTAGAAAATTTATTCATATAAACAACTAATTAATCAAGAACAATCGGATCCATATATGACTGTAAAACACTAAAATCAATAAACACAACGGAATTAAAACATAACTGTTTGAGTCATTATTTCACTTGAAGAAAATAAATGATATCAGAGATATATTGGAATGCTAAATCTTCCTCTTTATGACCTATTTCAGTATAATAACTTTCAATAAGATTAAAACAATTGATAGGTATAACCTACCTTTTTATAGGCTAGAGACGGACCTAGCAAACCCTAATCAATAACAACTTAGCACTTTCCACCATTATGTGAACACAATTGCCTATATTTCGTTTCTCAACTAAGCCCGTTATTAATAAATGTCAAAACCCAATTCAATAAGATCAATGGTTTAACAAATATTAAAATATATATTAACCTGATTATTTAAAATAGAAAATTAATTAATTAATATAAGCTAGTACTTTGACCCAAAAATGAGAAGTGCTAATCGAAACTATTAGTCTTCCTCCATAATGATACTTAGCTTTGCCTTGAAAGGAATATTTAGAAATAGGAATAGACTCTGTATCCTTAAAAAGCAAATTCATCGTCCACCCCCAATCAACACATCACCGGTCATCACCGATCATGCTCCAGACATAAGCGAGACAAAAACACTAGCAATAAAGGTTGCCGGGTCACCCATCGCCACAGATATCACGAATTGAAGAGCCAAACGGGCCATCTTGCACCACTTCTTCTTCTTGCTCTTGCTCCTATTATGTGGTGTTTGGACCTTCTTCTCTAAGGAGGGGATTCCAATTGGAAGCCCTCTCCTAGTACCATTGTCGTCGCCACCGCCGCCTTTCCTGAGCGCAACATATTCATCACGCCAACTCTCCACCAGCATCTCCCTCACACAAGCAACATGCAAATTGTATCCCTTGCAGCATGACCTATAGCTCCAGCTATTTTCTTTCGTCTCACACTTATCGCAAGACGCACTCATCTTCTTATGCAAGTAGAGCTTCTCCTTGCCGTTATCCAACTCCTTTGACAGCTTTGCACAGCATGGGTGGAGGTCCAACCCCTCGGCCTGGCAGTGGTAGACAAAGCCAGTCACAGACGTGTTGCATGCATCGCAGCGGCGGTCTAGCCCCGGCGGGGGACTCAACATGAACTGGAAGGAGAACTTGGGGAAGAAGGGGTGAGATATCGTCTTGGATGTGATGGCACAGTCGAAGTGAAGGTCGAAGTTGCACTCGTCGCAGCTGTAGCATAGCCCGACGTCATCCACCTTGCACCCGTCGCATTTGAACAGGTCCTCGGTGTAATTTAACTTCAGGGTGTGTTGGTGGCTGGAGTGGGTGAAATTATAGTATCTCATGGTAGAGAGATTTGGCTTCTAGCAATGCGGAAAAACCAGGCTGATCAGGGATCTTACCAGGTTGATCTCTCTTTCTACTGGCTGCCTGTTGAAGGAAGGGAGAGAATTATGCTTCCAGCACAGGTGACGGCCGGCCACCTGCCACAGGCGAGGGGAGCCCTCGCCCAGGCGCGGCCGGGCAAGGGTCGCCTGGGCGAGGCACGGTGCCTTGTGCAAAACTTACTTCATGGTTCATGAGGAATAAAGGGGGTCGATCCATATATGGTACGGTTGCACAATTGTCTATTTGATCACATCCCCATACAGATCACATGAAAGCACTCAAAAAATCCAAGAGAAAGAAACACGGGCGGCAATCGAGTCGTTCCATCAAATCGAAACTAGAAATACAAGGAACTCACCAGTACCGAGCTTAATCGACGGTCTGTTGATTCGGCAAAGCCTACCAAAAAAAAATCAAACAAAGCAAGCATCAGGAAAAAGAGAACGAAAAAAAAAAAAAAACAGCATCGAAGCTTCAGACCGAGACGGCATCGACCGTTTCCCCCGCCTCCGAGAGCTCGCGAGCGGCGATCCGCCGGCGACAATCGGGCCCAAACAGCGAAATCTCGAGGACAACAGAACGCGAGCGACGGAGGAGAAAACCCACTCACCACGATCAGGTCCTCCGGGCGGCGGCGGCGGCGCGAGGTTTCGGAGGGACGCGAGCAGCGGAACGAAGGCGAGCGAGAGGGGAAAACCAGAGACAGCTAGGGTTTAGGGTTTATAAGAGGCAGAAAGGAAGAGAGGGTGAAGTAGAGCGGTTTACGGGTGGATCGGATCGGGTTTAGGTCGGGTCATTAATGGGCCGACTTAAATTGACTCATTAACCTATTTACGATATATTTATGTTTAATGTAAATTTTTCGACTCAAACCCGACCCAATCCATATCCAATCCATATCCAACCCGACCCAATTCATATTAATAAAATATTTTCATATTTAACAAATTTAGAAAAACTTATTCTTATGTTTTTTTAAAGATTATATTATTAAAATACTTCCAAGCTTTTATATATATTATTTTTTTAAAATTGTATTGCTAAAATAGTTTTATACAATATAAATTTAATGGATAATTTTTATAAATTTTAAAATAATTATTTAAAAAATCGAAATTTAATTATTATTTTTAAAAAAATTAAATTTTAAATTATTTTATTTTATTTTTAAAATATAATTTTCTTTTTCTTTCCTTCTTCTTCTTTTTTGGCCGGCTACTGACGACAGCCGGCGACCGGCCACCTAAGCGAGCCTCGAGCTCACCGGCGTCGGGCAAGAGAGAGAGGAGAGAGAGAGGAGCGCGTGCGTTTTATTCAACGTGGTCGTGCGATCTGCTTACTTCCTTTGGGGAAGTTTGAAGTGATTAATCGCTGCGTGTCCGCCTTCCGTATTCGCTCCCTTTTGGCTACATCTTGCAGATTAGGAGCGCCGCTGCTTAATTAAATAACGTCAATCTGGCAGATCTACCAGATCAAAAATCAGTAATTTATAAAACTAAAGAATTTGATTAACGAAATCCATCGATGAAACACCCAACAAGATAATCAGCGGGCCAGCGTGAGAGGAAGAAAAAACGGGGGCTGGGCCTTAGGGTGTCAACAATATGTCTCGAAGACAATTATTAGTGCCAAAGGTCAACATTTGACAATTGATTGGTCTGGATTGGCTTAGTCTAAACCTTACCGTATATCGATAAATCACAATGGGTCTGGATTGGCTTAATCTACACCTTATCGTATCTGAATAAATCACAATTGGTTTAGACTGTCGAGTTCTCCGAGCTTCAAGTTCGTCATAGCCGGCTTGGGCCGCGGACTCTGACGAGCTTGAAGCTTGGGTAATCAACAGTCTGCTGAACTTTGCTCATTATGCTCTCTCTTTGTTTTTCAAAAATCTCTCTCAACCAAACGCTCGCCGGTTGTTGCCGTTAGGAGCCACTCGCTCCCAAGAACCCCGCCAATTGTGACTGGGTCTCGAACTTTGGCCATTTTCGCCTCAGCCTCTTTGGCGAGTGCGGACACCTCCAAACTCGGCCGCCTCCACCATCGTTGCTAGGAGCCACTCACTCCAAAGAGCCTCGCAAGTTGTGGTTGGGTCCCGAGCTTTGACCGTTTCCGCCTCGACCTCTTCGACAATCGCGTACACTCAAAATCCAGCTGGTCGCCTCTAAGCTTGGCCACCTTTGCCATTGCCGTCAAGAGCCACTCGCTCCCAAGAACCCCAGTCGCGGTTAGGTTTCGAACTTTGACCATCTCCGCCTTAGCCTCTTTGGTGAATGCGGACATCCAAAAGCCCACCGCTTGCCTCCAAGCTCGAGCGCCTCCATTGTCACCACTAGGAGCTACTCGCTTCGAAGAGCCTCGCTGGTCGTGGCTGCATTCCAAGCTCTAACCTTCTCCGCCTCTGCCTCCTTGGTAATCGCGGACACCCAAAAGCTTACCAGGTGTGTCTGAGCTCGGCCGCCTCTGCCGTTGCTACTTGCTCCTAGGAGCCCTATGAGTCTTGGCTAGGTCCCTAGCTTTGATCGTCTTTGCCTCGCCTTCTTCAGCAAGTGCAGACACTCGAAAGCCCACCGATGGCCTCTGAGCTACAAGGTAGGTAGGCAAGTTTACACAATTGTGCCTGTGGTTTATTTTTTATAAAAAAAAAATGGAACATTTTTTATCAGGTACTGTAATGCATTTTTAACTTGATCATGTCTGCACCTCAAGAGGTATGCATGGATCCAATACATGTTAGATAGCTATGGCAAAACCCTATACATCATTCATGTGTCATGACACTTTCACATTTTGGGTGGTGCAAACAGAAAAACAGATGAAAAAGGAGTCTGATATCAACAAGAATTGAAAAAAGAAAAAAAGCTTAGGCTTGCAATTGCATCTTGACATTCTTATTATAAACAACCATTTACTGTTGAATAGAGAAAGATTGGGCTTTTCTAAGAATGCCTATGGTGTTTCTCAGCAAACTAAAATACAGTCAAAAGAAGTGATCAATGAAAATGAAAGAAACGGATCATATTCTCCATACTTCTTATTGTCGCCCATTTCTTGGACAAAAATGAAAAATGATCACATGATGTGTTTCCATGCTGCTATGAGGTGTTGAAGAATTCAAAATGAGTAGCAATGACATTACGGCCACCGTTGTGAACGATTTTCAACTTTGACAGATCTTGATGTTGTTGTACAACTTGACTATTTATTAGGTAAGAGAACATAATGTTTGAACATTAATGTTTGTTTCTTATATTTTATCTTGTTCCCTTGATTTGGATGCTTTTATAGTATTGTTTCATTAAAGTTTCATATTTTGAATGTCTATGGTTTTTAATGTTGTTTAGTTTGCAATGCAGATTAAGATGGACTTGTAATTAATTTTTGGAATATTGTGGAGGTTGAACAATTCCATTTTAAGCTCATTGCAACTCACATTCAGGTTAGGTGCTTTCATTTTTCTTTATTTTCTTGTGTTATAATGACTCCCAAACTAGTTTGCTTCATCTGCTATTCTTTTTTCTTGAATGATGCTATTGGTTTCATGTTGTATCATTTAGCATCTTGTGGATTGTTAGGTATCAAGGAAGTCCAAACTGAGCTTGTTGTGTGCCTCTTTAGCACTGATTGATTACTTAGAATGTGTTGTGAAACTCTCGTTTAATCTTAGAAAATTGGAAATGTCTATAGCGAAGTAAAAATCATTCTATTCTTTGTGATTACATTTACACCACATAATCATTTCCTCCTAGATTAAACGGGTGGACTGCAAGAATTTTTTTTTAGATATGAAATTTTCGGTTGCGCTTAATAGGGGAGGTTTTCTAATCTGTCCAAATTTTAAGTTACTAGAATTTCGTTGGATTGACATGTATTTATAGGTCTATAATTAAATTCTTTGTTTTTCTTTTGTTATAATATTTTTATTTGGAATGACCTTCTCAAAACTTTGTTTACCATGTTATGATGGATCATGAAGATCTCAAAAAGCTCCATAATTTTATTAACTTTTTCTGCTTCTTTTTTTTGCTATTTCTACTATTTTTGTGGAGTTCTTTTTTTTTTTTTTTTTGAAATTATTGGTGGGTAATTGCATGAGTTTGGCTATTGAGTTGGTAGTTTTGCCTTTGAGTGTCCGGTGTTGTGATTTTTTGGAGGTTTGGTTTGTGTAGAACAACACTGAATTTCAAAATTCAATCTCTCTTCAATTCGGCAAGAACTCCAACAGACAAAGGTTTGCTCACGATTAGTCAATTAATTCGCATGTATAAGGTTATTCGATGGCTGAATCAGAGGTAATCTTTAAGTCATACTATGTAAAAGATATTTTCTTTTTTAAAAAATGTATGAAATGTTATTTTACTCTTAAAAATATTGCGTTAATCATTTTTTGTTCTTTGTTTGCAGCATGAAACTACTGATCTAGCCCATGTTATTCGTGATTTTGAAAAAGATTTTGAATTTACGGTAGGAATGGTTTTTGCAAGTGAACTTGAAGCATATCATAAATATGTGGCCTATGCTATAGGTAAAGGATTTGGAGTGAGGAAGTCTAAGATTAGAAAGAAGGATAAAGGAGAAATAACTTGACGCACTTTTGTGTGTAATTGTGAGGGATATTCTATCAACTCATCCGATCAAGAAAGAAAATATGAAAGACTTGAAGTTAGATGTGGTTGCCCTGCATTTATTAGATTTAAAATTAAGAATGATGCTTATGAAGTCATAGACTATGTTCCCAAGCATACTCATGAATTTATATTGGAACATCAAAAGCACTTGATAAGATGTGGAAGAATGATTTTTGACACTTGCAAGGGCCTTTTAATTGATATGGCAAAAGCTAGCATTGGGGGGATGATGGCATATAAGTTTTTGGCAAACAAAGCCGGAAGAAGCCAAAACTTGGGTTTTATCTTACGTGATTGTCAAAAAAATTTGCAAAGTGAAATATTAAATTATATAGATGGGGGAGATTGTCAAAATCTTCTAAATCGTTTCCATTGCATGCAAATACAAAATCCAATGTTTTTCTGTGCATAACAGGTAGATCGAAATGGTAGATTGACCAATCTGTTTTGGAGAGATAATTTATCCAAATTTGATTATGATTGTTTTGGTGATTTGATGGTTTTTGATACTATATATCGTACTAATAGATATAACTTGATATGTGCACCTTTTGTTTGAGTTAATCATCATTAGAAGAACACTTTGTTTGGTTGTGCATTTTTATTAAATGAGACTACAAATTCATTTATGTGATTATTTAAGGTGTTTATGAAGTCTATGGGAAATAAGGCTCCAAAAATTATTTTCATTGATCATGACCAAGTCATGGCAAAAGCTATTCGAATAGTGTTTCTGAACACTCAACACCGCTTATGCACTTGGCACATTGGGAAAAATGCCAATCAAAATATTCCATATTTTTACTACAAGCCAAGATTTAAGGATAAATATTTCTCAAAACTTATGCATAAATACAAGTCATAGGATGAATTTGAATTTACTTGCAGAAAAATGGAAGAAGAGTGGGATACTGAGAATAACAATTGGCTTCAAAGGTTATACGACATCTTCATTTTTTGTTTTTGGGAATTAACGTAGTTGAAAAAGGTGAAAGAACCAATCCATCTTTACTGTGAAATATATTCATGACTGGAACAAAGTTTAAACATATGATGTTTTAGTCAAATTTCTTTTAATGTCTTATTTTTCTTGCAATGTTGATCTAGTGATGTACTGTTACTTATTTTCTTTGTAACATATAGCGCCCTCGATGAAGAATCAGGTGAGATACTGTTGGTATTCGTGGTCAGGAGAACTGGAAGCGATCTTTCTAAGAAATCTGTCATGAACTACTTAGTTGCACATGTTTCTCATCAAGTGAATTAGATCTGCACCTTCTAATGAAAGAATTAAGAAGGTGGTTAGGATCAATATAGACTAGATTATGAGATCACTTTTTGCTTACAGTGAGATTTATTGAACTCGATCAATTGTGTGTTGAAGTGTAGAATGGATAGCGTCTTGTCATTATAGTTCTTGGTATGCTAATTAGCATTGTTCTGTGTCAGACAAATTTAACGTCTTTACAAGTGTTTGATGATCTCCTTCAATTGTCAAGGAAGAATTGTTTCTTCATTGTTAAGCACTTTTGGTTCTGGAGGAAATGGCAGGTCACGGTTCACTTTGTGGTTTATATCTGGGGATCATGAATGTGAGAAAGTACTAAGTAGTGATGTTGAATATAGGGGGGGTGGCCTTTGAGGAGTCCAATGGAAACTTGGACCTACTTACCTGATAGCCGGATGTTTAACCTACTCGAAAATCCTGATCATGCGAAGTTCCCTGTCGGGTCAGCTTGTGTGTGATCTAATATGTTGAAGTTTGGCAAGAGTTGGTACTTCGAAGATCAGCGAGAAGATTTTTGGCTGTCGCTTAGCTGACGGTCGTCAGTGAGAGCCTCGATAGGAAATAATTAAGTCGTGATCTTAAGTAGGTGGTTATGGTCATGATTGAATGAATTCCCTTTTGTTTTTCTGTCGTTTGGTATCTTCGTCAATCGTCTATTCGCTGATCCTGGCTCCTTTGACCTTCTCCTGGTGGACCTATTCTTTGCTGTCGAAGTGGTCGACAACATGGATATCACGCAATCGCTATCATCGGGTTATCATATCACGTCAAGTACGCGTACGGTTTCTTTAAAAAAAGGAAAGTATGCTCCATAAGAGTAGTAGCGCGGAAAGAAGTTCTACTCCGAATCTTTAAGTATGAAAATAACCACCCCGGAACGTGAGTGCATTTGAAAAACCCAGACGAAAGAAAAATGATCAACTAAAGCAGCAGTTTTTGAGATTGAAGTCGGACATGAACTGAACCAACGGTGGTTTAAGATCAACATCCAAGAGGCGTCTAACCCAAATGGTTTATGTTGAAAATTATTCAGCCAGATCTCTTCATAGAATCTTGCTTTCATGAAACTGCATTATAGATGTAGGATTAAGGAAGTCTTTAGAGCAAAAGCTGTTGAATCTTCTATTGTAGGTTGAAGGCAAGCTTGAAGTTCCTTGATTTTGCTTCAATCTTTGAAGATGCTACTCTCTGACCTTTTTCTTCTTTTCTACTAGTATTCTCCCTAGCTGATCAAGCTAAAATATCTTTCTTTCTTTGTTTTGACACTTCAGAAAGATAGATCATTGTTTTGAACCGATTGTCCTCAGTTCTCTTGATTTTGGAACTCAACTGTTGGAACCTGCGGCTCATATTTAATGTGTGTTCTGACCATTCTCATGATCGACTTAGCTACTCTCCTTACTGTTTTAATTTCAAGTATTCATAAGAGTTCATTAATTAATGGAGCCTGTTTCCTCTCGTCGAGATGTAGCTAGCCGCTTGTTCGAAGAAACCTCTCTCGGATCAGATGGTGCATAGCTGCAACGCTTACAATATTTGAAAAGACAGAGCGTCGCAATTTCCATGGTTTACGGAAAGAGATCTGAAAAGAGAATAAGAGTAACGGCTCTTACAAAGAATAAAAGGTGATCAATATAGTGGGCAGCTTCTACTCAAGACCAGGGCCACTTTGCGTCCCTCCAAACAAAACATCGATCAACCCTACTTTTGCCAGATGAAAAATCCAAAGCAGTTTCGATAGGCGGTGAATCTTTCATTCCATCTAGAGGAAATTATTTGCAACATCGAAGTGCTTGATCGCGTTTTGCTGCTTCCTCTCTATATGTGGGGTTTGAATTGCGTGGGTGCTTGATGAATGACACATTTTTCCACCAGAGCTTAAAAGCCTGAAAAAGGAGAGAGACAGTGAAATAGATAAATGGTGTCGAATAGCTCCAAATTCAAAGATATTAGTGATCAACTTACTAGTGTTGACTAAAAGCAAGAGAGAAAACTAGCTAAAGATTACATCCCTGAAATTCAGGTCACTTCGCAATTCAACAGTTCATTGACATTAGTTAGGTTGACCTTCATTGACCATCTCGGCAAACTAAGCATCTCAAAGCGGTGACAAGACCCAGAGTCAATTGTATCCTCAAAATAATATGTACACATTCAAGATTATAAATAACAATCTTAAACAGTGGCAATTGTGCCCGTGCTCCCACTAATCTTGTGGAGAGAATTATTACCCAACTCAGGCCACCAACAACAAATGAACCATGAGTGTTTAGTCATTGACAGGCCTTCAGCTACAAGCAATCATTGCATCACACTCACAAAAGGCACTGTATGCCAGAGTTGTCTCCTCATAGACTAAACCAGATGTGAGTGGAACTATTGCATATGGGAGTTAAAACCATGATCATGAATTAAAACGCAACACAATAGAACTCAGACTAGTAAAATGACTTATCTAGGGACAAATTCTTTCAGTTTTGGCACAATGGTAAGTTGGTCAAAACAAAGTCAAAGAAGCAAGCTTATGAGACTACAAGATAGAAGCAAACAATGAGATTTTTGTCTTTATAATGTAGATAAGATGTTCACTTGGAGGTGTTGCATGTGATTAAATCCTTATGAAACTCAATCGGAGTTCTGAAAGCACATTCGGAAGTATTCCCGACTTTCACAAACTCCACCTTTCTCACGAATTTGACCCCTGACCACTTTGTTAGGTACTACATCTATATGAGATAATGGTCTTCCCCAACAAAAATTAATCGTACCTAAATGTTAGGCATCTCTCCTCTTAATAATTTCACCTGGAAGAATTTGATCTTCCATAGGTTTACCCAAACCAAAGCTGACAACTAGAAAATAAAGGCCTAATTCAATTCTAGCATGACTTCAAGAAAGTGAAGTTAAAAAAGAAATACCCAAACAAGAGGAAAATAAAGGGTTTGACCATCTAAGTTGATAAAAAAACATATAGGCAGACTGTAAAGACAATTTCACTCACATGCCAATATATCCATAATGCCACCTTATAGGGCATCAACTAGAAGAATGTTCTATGATTTGACACAGTTGATGAGGAACCTCTTTTGGCTTGCAAGGTGGCTGTGAAGTAGTTATCAAGCTTGGGATGCTGAACTGAAATAGCCACAAATAGATTGTCCCTGGGAATGTTCATCTTGACCCCTCGAAACACGCAAGACTAATCAAAGATTGAACTTGGAAATAAGTAAAATACTAGTCATTGGCCTTTTTTTTTTTGGGTAGGCGAGTCCATGGTGAGAGAATCAAAGGGAATCCTCCAAAAATCCAAGAAGAGTTGAGACGTCAAGGGAAACATATTGGTTTTTCGTTGAGGTTAATGGAATCATTAGTTCTTGAAAATTTACTCGATGTCGGTTATCACCATCCCGGACAGCCTTTTAGCAGGAAACCACTCTGACCTTTAGTTCAGAGCCTAGAGACACTCAGAAATGCCAGTATGGTAACATTTCTAAATATTCAAACTGCATTTCTCAAAGGATCCTATCAGGCCGGAGAAGAGAGAAGTTTAGAAAGATATTGGGAGCTTTTTACAAAACACTCACTTTACTTCAAAGGACTCTTTCCAAACACATTACATCATCCTTACCTTTTATAGGCAATAGAAGTCACACACAAACAAGGACCATGCTCACCGGTCCTAAAACAAATAGAGGCCCCAAAAACTTCCGGTAGGAAATTATTTGCACGATATGAACAGTGACATTGAATAGTAATTTCCCTAGCTTATTGTTATAGTAAAAGTGAATAGTACTTGCTACAGTGACTTGTACGGTCAGTAGTCTCATCCGTTGCGAGCATTGTAGTCATAGTTTGAGCCGTCCAAACTATGCATTGCCAGAAGATGTTTTTCATATTTTTGCTCAAGTCCTATAAGTGAATCTGGGGAGAGAATCTAGTTTGACGAGGATGCTTCCTCTTGATTTTGGAAGGAGCTTGTATTGTCAGTAGGAATGTTTAGCTGAGGCCTTAGCATAGTAAGATGTGTCCATATTTTGAGATAAGGACAAAGATCATTGATCATAAGGTTCTTGGGAAAGAGGACCTCCCCATTTAGCATAGGGTTTTTGAGAGGGCTGTGCAATGTCATCTGTGTTTGCCATTTCATGCTCCTGTGATGATGCAACTTGTTTGAATTCCTCGAGTGCTTCTTTGTCTTCTGGTGCTAGGCTATAATGATCCCATACAGTGGGTACATTATAATTCCATACATCTTTAGGAATGATTTTATTTTCCTGGCACAAGATTCTTTAGAGTTCTCGGGTGCTCATAGCAACCAACAGGTCCTGGATAAGATTTGTGAATCCGAGTTTCTGAACTATGTGGTTGAGGTTTATAGGATGTGATATTTATAATTTGAGGAGCATTGGTAATGTTGCTGTGACAAAGGCTCATGGTCGTCGGAAAAACAAAATAGTATGAACCTCAGGGTTTGGTTGTGTGGTTCTCAGTTCTTTTTGCAAGAGATATTTCCAATGAGTAGGAGGATAAAACCAACTAAGGAAATCTAAAAGATTTTTGTCACTCTCCTTCTCAATGTTTTCTCTACCGAGTCAAAATATTCTAGTGATGTTGGCAATGAATCTTCTGGTTGGAATTTCAATAGCTATTGAATACTTATTGGTTAAGTACCATAATAACCACCAAAGTTGGTCAGGGAAATCATCTTCCTTCCAGATTAGAGGATGTATGAATGAATAGTCCGAATTTAATCTAAAATGATAAAGAATCGAACCTCCATTGAGTCTAAACAGATCCGTATGGCATTGCCACATGAGATTATCCAGATTTTCGATGAGACTATCATTCTGGATTTGTTCCACAATTTCCTGGGGATATCGCCAGCTTGGCCAATATTTTATTTTCTCAATTTTGTACTTTTCATTGTGATGAAGAGTATGAAAAGCATGCCTCATGATGTACATATTAATTTCCGCTGGTGCTTTTGGTCTTAACAAGAAATCAGCAAGCATATTCTTTTTCCCGGCAATATGTTTGGTTTCAAAAGAGTATTTTAAAAACCATTCAGCCCATCGAAGCAGTTGAAAATTTGGAACTTGCTTCGTTTGAACTTGGTCATTTGAGGAAAGGATGCCATATCAAATTCTACCAGGAAGTGATGGCCAATGAGATGGAATTCGAACTTTCTTATCCCATTTTTCACTGCCAATATTTCTTTGAAGGTGGAATGATAATGCACTTCAGCTTGGGAAAATTTTCCACTTTTGTAGGCACACAGATGTCTCTTATCATCAATCTCTTCAAATAGAATGGCTGCCAAGTATTCATCACTAGTGTCAGTCTGGAGAATTCTCTTCCTTGTTGATGGGATTTGTAACGGAGGAAGAGTCTGCATAATCTCCTTAAGTTCAACGACTGCTTTAGTCTGAGATTTTCCCCAAGGTGGAGGATTTTTCTTCAACATTGCCTATAATGGAATCAATTGTGAAATTTTCCTCAGAAATTTCAACAATTCTTGAAAAATATGCGGCCTTGGAAGGAACAAAGGCATACCAAGAAATTCAATTTTTGTTTAGGCAATGTTCATATTTCTTTGAGAAAGCATGATCCCATACTTTTTCACAATTTCTGTGAACTGTTCAAGAAGTTGGCAATGTGACTGCTCATCAGGATTGTAGAGTAGGATATCATCGATGTATACTGCTGCACTTGACAGGATTGATTAGAAAATTCGACACATAGCCTTTTGGAATAGGGATGGTGCCACTTTTAGACCAAAAGGAAGAACTTTCCATTGGAAATGTTGGTTCGGGATACAGAACCTTGTCTTTGGGTCTATCTTCAGGATGGATGCCCAGTTGCCAAAATTCGGCTTTGAGATCGAATTTGGAGTAGATGTGGGCCTTGGATAATTTGGTAAAGAGGGAGTTTTTGGAGGGTAGAGGGAATTTGTCATCTTGGAGAAAAAGATTAAGAGGTTGGTAATTAATTATCAATCTCATATTTTCTCTGTTTTGCTTATCACGCTTATTGACATCAAAGACTTCACAAGCCCATTGAGAATTGAAGATTTCAATAAGGCCTTGCTATGATAGTTTCGAGCATTCCCTTTGAGCTAAAACCATGTGCTTTGGCTTCATTCTCATGTGACTTGCCTTGGTTGAATTGATATATTTATTCTTTTTGAAAGAAATACGAACAAAGAACTCTGGGTTTTCCCACAAAGGATGAGAACACTTTTGGGCAAATTCAGAATGAGATTCCGAACATGATTCCAACAACTTTTGCATGATGGGATCTAACGGGCTCATTTGGATAGAAAAGAGTCTTTGGATATTGACAAATTCAGAGAATTGGTCATTATATTTAAAATCTTTTCTAGAAATGATGCGAAGTTGAGAAATTTGAGTTATGATATCCCAACTAATGATCAAATATTTGTTGGGAAGATTGGAACCAAAGATTTTTGTGGTTATGGAATACTTGGAAAACTGGATGGTTACTGGGGTAGTTCTTACATTCATAGAAAAAGTATCTCCTAAGGCAAAATTGAAATATCGAACACAAGAAGTCTAATATTCTTCAGAAAGAACTTTGGTGTCCAAGATTGAAGAACTTGCTCCAGTGTCTATGAGAGCAAAAATAGTGATAGGTTTGACAAACTTTGAAGTGAAGATTTTCACAGGGAAATGGGGACAATGAATTTAACTTGAAAATATGTCAGTACTTTGTTCCGAAGAAGTGAGAGATATGTGAAAAATATCTTCGAATTTGAGTTCGAAATAGTTTCACTAAAAGTTTGGTAACAAGAGATGACACAAAGAGTTTGTTCATATGATTCTTCATCAGAAGTGAATAAAGGATCGATATCATCATTTTCAAGAAAAATACCTGTTTCATTCTCTATATGATGTATCGGATGATTCTGACATTTTTTTTGCCTGGGGACAATCTTTGGCAAATTGCCCTTTATGATTGCGATGAAGCATCGATTTGACTTCTTGTGGCTTGAGCGGTCTTTCCTTTTACTTAGGTATCGCCATTTCTTCTTTCTTCGAAGTGTTTAGAGCCATACCTAAATTTCTTTATGTAAAGCTTCTTTAAGTGCTTCTTTTTTCTGGAAGATTTTCCACAAGAACCATCACAATCTCGCTTGGAGCATTTGATTTTTAGCTTCTGGCAAGAGCAGGCCATATCAAGTTCTTTGTTATTGTCGACATAAGTCTGGATTATTTGGTGTTTGATACACAATTCTTCAAGGCACAAATGGATTTCCTGTTGGATTTCTCCTAACGGAATATCTTGAATCCTCTTTTATTTGCCGAGAAAAGTTCTCTCAATCTGTTGCGACAATTCTTTAGCGATGGAAGTCAGGAAAACATGTTTCAAGTTTGGATCAACTCCAATACCATAAAAGAGTTTAAGCATTTCTTGATAATGCTTATCAAGATATTTTTTCTGGAGAAAGCAGCACCTTCTTTCAAAAAGTTATCTCCTTTTGAGCTCTAGAAGGTCATAAGGTTTTCCCACAAAGAAATGATATAGAAGAGTAATGGCATGACTAAAGTCGGTGAGAGTAAGAATTAAAGTTGGTCTTGTTCTCGACACGCATTGCCACCAATGTTTGACGCTACCTATAAACCTTGTGACAAAACTAAGAAGGACATCATACTTATCATGGTTGGTAAGTGCTTGAGCATTTAACCAAGTATGAAGTTTCTCAAGTCTTTCTGGCCATTTATGATAGGGAATATCATAAATAGTAAAAAAACTGTTTTGATGTATTAAACACATGCTGAGTGGGATTGTTTGGCTAAACAACCTCTCGGTTCAGAAGGGTTTGATTCCATATCCTGGTCTGGAGGATTGGCCATGAATATTGAAGAAGTTACTGGTACAATAGGAAATGAATCAATGGTAGGGATTGAGAAGGATGAAGAGGACGAGAGGAATCTAAATCTGATTCAGTATCAAAAATGTTTGGAAAAGCTGGTTCTGCTGGAAACAGAATCTGATCTGTTGGAATGATAGGATCAGGTTGTTGAGTAACAAGATCAGGTTGTAGTTCCTAATTGCCCAAATCTCTTAAGAAAGATTATAACAAGCGAGGATTCTTTAGACTTCTTCTCATTTCCCTTCTCTTTCCTTATTCAATCCAATTCTTTGAGGCAGTTTCGCATCTCAACTGCATTTGTCTTATCTTGTCTAATAGGAATATCCGTGAGTGCATCAAAGATAAATGTCTGAGGTGGTGGAGGCAAATGCTTTGTCCACACTGTGGTAGGAATTGGATTAAAAGGATTGAACCTTCCTTCTTCAAGGAGCTGGATCTACCTTTTTAGCTTTTCTATTTCTGCCTTAGGACTTTTGAGATAATGATATCCTAAATGTTGTCCAGATTCCAAGGCATGAAGCCTCTTTTGGAAGTCGAAAAGCATCTTCTTGGTGGTTTCATCATACCTTCGAAGATCTTGTTGCACATTCACAATCTTGGAATTAATTGCTTTGAACGCATTGTTATATGTTAAAAGAGTCTCCGATTGCCAATTTAGGACGGCTTCAGTATCAGGAGTCCTTTTCTATCTTCTATGTGCATCCACATTAGTGGGGGCAGGTATCTTAGGGACATGCTGATATCTGCCTTGTGGATCGATAAATTCTTCTAGAGCAGGAAACAAGAGTTTGGAACTTTCTCAGGTAAGAAGGGGAAAGTCTGTCTCATGGAACATAAAAAATGGAAGAACTTGGTGGTGTTTCTACTGGAGCCTCAAATGGGTAGGAATGTTTCTTCGCCCACTTTAGAATTTGCTTATAAAACGGGGAAAGGGCTGGTTTCTTTTGAGGGGGAGATGAAGGAGGTGATGGTGGCAGTGTTGGCGAAATGGAGGGGGAAGCAGTGAATTATGGTGATGGAGTTGGTGCATGGGAAACCATAAATTGAAATTTATCACACTCACCAAGAGTATAAACGGAGGGATCTCCGTTCAAATACCTTTGGTACATAGGATCTTTTGGCTTCTTGTGCTTTTGTTGAGGTCTTGCATATGGGTCTACCTCGTCAGGAGAGTTTGTGCAGTAAGAACATTGACAAAAAGGATCCCAGAAATAGTGATCATATTGGTCCTTGTAGTAATAAACAGGGTGTCCATTGCTTTTGAAATACTAAACAAGTTCTTTTGAATCTGGCTTGGAAATTGACTCAAGAATACATGGTTCAATCATAAAGAGGGTTAGGAAAATAGAATGACTTTATTCATTTTCCTTGCCAAATTTGATGGAAACAGTTCCATCTTTCTTTCGGATGAACTCGGAGTCTGATGATTGGAAATGCTTGTTATTTTATGCAACTTTTCATAGTTGGTGATCCAAGTTTCTAGAAGGAGCTTGGCCAACTTTTCCTTCGGGATCTATCTGGGTACATGAATACAAGATGCTTGATTATTCTGCATGAAAATGAATAAAGTATATTCATTTCTATTGTGGAAATTTAAATCAAGAGCATGGTTCTGCACTCGATAAACCATCTGGTAGTGCAGTGTTGCAGCAACGGAGTCGGGAGCTCCGAGGTGTTCCAAAGAAGTGGACTTGGACCTTCAAAAAAGAAAGTAACTATGGATTTGAAAGAGCAATATTGAAATTTGGATACAAAGTCACAAAGACTGTTCTAGCATTCAAAGTGGTTTGGACAATACCATTACAAGTATGCTGGTATTCTAAGAACCTAGTATCCAACAACGCAATTCTTGCCACAACGAGCAAACCTTTGCAACCATGAAAGGTAAGAGCAAGACGAACAGTTCCATAATGGACATGAGAATATCATTGTTGAATCCACTGCCTAGGAAACTCTGGAGGAATCTGGAGAGTAACAAAATAATACTTATTTTCAATGGCAGGAATAGGATGTTGGTCGAACTTGGAGGATTGAACGCAGTATTTTACTTCCTTTGGGGTTTGGTGAATGAGTTGGCGAATGGAGCGGATGGGAGAAAAAGATGAGATGGGTTTAGTAAAAGCATAATAGGGGTTCATCAAGGGAAGTTCAGTTTTAGAGATCTTGGTTTCATCGCTAAGAGAGTCTTCATAGAGATAGTCTATCTTGGAGGTATTTGAAACACGGAAATTTGAAGGGGTTAGAGAAGATGGAGATGCAACGAGAGAAACAGGTGCTTATAGTATTTCTGGATCTGTCATGATGTGAAGAGATCTTCTCAGCACTGAATTCACCTACTAAGCGCATGGAACGGATATCATTACAAACGAAACCATAGCTCTAATATCATTGAATGGACCTAGACTTAGAACCGGAGAAAACGGAATCAGTTTCCTGCAAGTAGTCCCACCACTACTAGGGTCAAGGTCCTCAATGCTAGCTTCACTCTCCCTATCCCTCCCCGACCGGCTGATAATATAAGTCATCACTAGTGCTTGAGATGCATGACCTCATATTTGAAACACACACAAATTCCTATAAGGGTTGATATATTAAATTAAATAAACAATATTCAGAGATCATGTTGAATTATGAGGAAACTTTCGATGATCAACTTGTGGTCCTCGATCTCACAAATAAAATACTCAAATTTAAACCAATTCGGTCAATATTTGACCTTTGAATGGAATCTCAAAATTTAAGCTCTGTTTGGTTTTCTTCTCCTCTGTTCTTCGACCAGCCTTCGGGGTGGGCGGACGATTTTTGTTCTCTCTTTCTACTCGCCTCGGGCACATGGACACCCTTTGCTCTCTCCACTTTCTCACGAGTTTCTTTTTTTTTTTTACTTGTCTCGACTTCTTTTTGTTTCCTTTTGTTTGCTTTATTTAACATAGGGTTAATACCCCAAAAACCCCAAACCGGTACACTTTGTGACAAATTTATCCAAAACTATTTTTTTTACCACCAAAAACCATAAATTGGTATACCTTTGACAAATTTAACCCAAACTGGAACACTTGTGACAAATTTATCCTCTATTAGTTTTCGTTAAATTTTATTATTAAATTATTAAGTTAAATGACACGTGACATTTGACCGATATACCAATTTAAGATTTTACGCTCATTTTGTCACATTTTACAATTTTTGTGATTTTTTTTTGTGGTATTAATTCAATTTACCAAAGGGTATGTTTGTCACAAATTTACCATTTTAGGGTTTTTTTGCAGTCAAATAAATTAGTTTGGGGTAAATTTATCATAAATGTACTAGTTTATGATTTTTTATAGTCTGTCGGGGTAAATTTATTACGTATACCAGGTTTGGAGTTTTTCATGGTAAAAAAAATAGTTTGGGAGTAAAGTTGTCACAAATGTACTTAGGTTTGTGATTTTTCAAGAGTAAGAACCCTTTAACATATTGGCCTTTACCAAAAAAAAAACCCTTTAACATATTGGCTGGCCCCACAACTGAGGCTAATTTTGACCCAAATTCGATTTCGAGAAATGTCATTAAACCAATTTGGGCCCCTGTTGGCCCATTTGCAAAGTGCCCGCGAGACCCGATCTGATGCGATATTGTTTCCGAACGAACCCGCAAATGGTCCAGATTAATAGAATAGAATCGCCCATCGAGATCTCTGTCAGATGCAATTAGCTGTAAAACCTGCTGCAGCAGCAAAGGAAAAAGAAAGAACAAGTCATGCAATTGGGCCACGTTCCCACATGCTCGATTCGAATTCCGCAGATGCATACGACAATTCCGGCCTCCCTCCTCCTTCGTTCCATCGAGATATTCTCGATGACGAGCGGTGGTACCTGGCCAAGACCGATCAAACGTCGAAATAGAATAAAAACGAGTCTGTTTCAATTCCCGGACACTTGATAGATCACTCTTAACGCTGCTCTATTTCCATCTTGTGGTGCATGGGTATTAGCTAAGCCGACAACGCCGAAGCTTTTCCAATGTCGCAAGAGAATCCCTTCGTCCAGTTTCCGCCTTGTTTCCATGTTCGCTCCCTGCGCAAACAGCCGCAAGTTTCTGCAGATTTGACAAGCCAGAAGTCGGTAAGATTTAAGCAACCTTCTATCCTCATCACACCGACTCAAAGATACGCAAAATGTCTTTCTCAACCTGGTTGCATTGCTTACAAAACACATGGACATCGAGGCCTCTATCGGCAAAGGGTTGGCAGCAATGTCGTCGTGAAGTTATTACCAGACAAACATTTTGACTTCGGGAAATGGTCCGAAGTTTCCACGCCCAATTCCAATATTTGGGTCCATCCACATGCATCTCTTCGCCTCTCGCGACAGCGTATTCAGATTTCAAGCACAACTCAGCGTCATCATGATGGCAGGAGTGCATTGGCAGTGCCAGAATCGCATTCAGGATGTTCCCAATGTCTAATTTCAGGCAAATACCTAGGGTTCCTGATTGCCACGTCAACCACCAAATTTTGCTCCATACATACATACATGTGAGTCAATACTCAATATGTATATGATTCTATGTATGAACTTAGCATAAGACCTTCGAATAGTGGTGGTCCTTAAAGTAAGGACATGGTTGCATCGTACCCCAAAAAAATCAAGGACACCTCCTGCCTATGTTGATCTCGTTTATCTACGCTAGTATGCATCCTCGATCATTTTGATTTGGACTAGTGGGCTGTGGGCAAGAATGCAAATTTTCTTTTTTCCCTCGCAGCAAACGTTAACTAAAATCCCTTGTTTTGTTGGAGTTGTTCCCATGTCTTCACAATGTGAATTTCTATCATGTACATAACTCGGGTAAACACCCAATCCCTCAAATCTAAGATACGCTTTTTTTATTTTTTGCATATATTCATTGGTAGTCATAAAAAAGATATGCAGTTACCTAAAATCTATTTTGCTCCCGTATACGAAACTTAAGATAATATTTTTAGAGTAAACAAATTAGATAAAAAAATGAGTCATTCAATTCAAATGCTCAATCTCTATATTACCGCAATCTCTTTTCGGTAATAAATCGCTGCATGATCTAGATGAGTCACGACTACTTAAACCGAATACATGTAATCAATTTTAGGGTTGAAGGTTTGAAGGCATTATCTACCAAGGAGGAAAAATTGTTCAAAAAGTATTAAATCTATTGTACATTTATCAATCTAGTCTTAAAACTTTTCATATTTTATTAATTGAGTTAAGTTGACCAATTTTAGCTAAAAATTACGATGCAGATACCGATGGTATTATGTATGATAATTGATGCGGACAATTCTCAACAATACTTTATTTTTTTATAAATTTAATTATTTTTTTATAAATTTAATTATTTTTTTCTTCTTCCTTTTGTTGATGCCTAGGAGAGCTGGCCTCGCTTGCCACAAGCGAGAACAGGACCCAGTGAAGGTCAGCCTCACTTGGGCCTTGCCCTAGCTCGATTGACTTTCACATGTGGCGAGTGAGGCCAACTCACTTGGGCATCGCTTGAATTGGAAAAATTATTATAGTATTACTTAAAATTATTCACTCTTACCTAGAATGATTTGTGTCTACGTCGGTAAATTTCAGTCAAAATTGACAATATATAAAATGATTATAATTGAATTGACAAAAATATAATAAATTTTAGACTTTTTATACCATATTCCCAACGAAGGACATGGCTTTTTGGCACGTATTCCCTGATGCTAAAAAAGCACCGCCTCTTCGGAGGGGGGGACGTAATGCAAAATTCATCTCTCATTTTGGGGATACTTTCTAAATAACGAGGAATCGCGGGTTACGAACCGACTTCCTAAGTTTTACGCAAGGAATACGAATAGCTTTACAAAAGAAAAAGGGGTAAATAACTAAACAAATACTCACGCAGTAGAGAGAGAGAGAGAGAGAGAGGGAGGCAGGCATCAGCAAGTTCTTCCTCAAAATCGAACTCCTGAAATCGAGTTTCTCTCCGTCTCAGGTACTTCGATCCTTCTCCTCCTTCTCCAACGCCTTCTCCCGAACGCGGTACTGCCCCCCAAAGTCGATCTTTTTCACTTGACCTATCGAGCGCGAAACGAGCTTCGATTTGCGCCCGTTGGGCCGCGCAATTTGAATTTGCATGTGGGCTCCCTCGCATCTAGCCGAGGCGGTCGTGATGGGGGGGATTTATGCCGACGCGCGATGTTTATCCGCGTTCTCGCAATCGCCGCCGGCGCCTGTTTTGTTTTCGGCATTGTCTCGCGTGGGCTCCGCGATTGATTCGATTGCTGAAGTGTGCGTTGAGGATGGTGTGTTGATTGGCGCTGTGACAAACGAGTGATGTTGGTGCAGGACCCGGTTTACGCCGTATTGGTTACGGCGGAGAAGCTCCGATGGCGGGAAAGTCGACGGCGAGGCCTCGGAAATTGCCTGTGTACCTTTACATTCCGAATATAATCGGTGGGTGGTCGTGGGTTTTGTCGATTTTGGTGTTGGGTCGATTTTGATTGGTTGCTTAGATTCTAAGTCTGAAGTGGTCTGTGGGAGGTTGGAAGAGTAGGCTTATTTGAGTGATTCCTGCTGGTGCAAATGCCAGGTTATGTAAGAGTGCTTATGAACTGCGTGGCGTTTGCGATATGCTTCTCCAACAAAAGGCTATTCTCTGTTCTCTATTTTCTAAGGTTGGCCTTCTTGAATTTAAATGTCGGGTTTATGTTATGATGATGTGAATGGAGTTCGAAAGGTTGGAGTGAGTTGACAAGCCTGTTTTTTCACAGCTTTGTATGTGATGGCGTGGATGGTTGGTGCGCTCGCAAATTCAACCAAGGTGCTCACTCTTGGAGTCTCCTGATTTTGATTTAATTTTTCCATTATTGCAAATTGAGATATAATGTTTGCACAATATAATTTCAAAGTTATGAAGTGATTGCCATATTACCTGGTAAAACTGCTACTAATACTAGGATCTGTCATCAGAAAGATTCCTTCCTCTTCCCTCTTTTTTCCCTGTTAGGAAATTATTTCATACGTGAACCTTGGAATGGAGTTCCTGGATTGCTTGCGGCCAAGTGTGCATGTTCCTGAAACACTTATATCATGATAATCTCACCCTGCCTTTAAAGTTTTACATGATTCAGAAGTTCTTAAAACGCTACCTTTATTAGAGCATTGATTTCATTTTCTTTGTTAATACAGTCTCGACTTTTGGAGCTGTTTTGGACATGATAACAGATAGGTTAATGCTCTTTCCTCTTATGATGCGATTTTCTTCTGAGCTACTAAATCACTAATTTTGTCCTATCCTGTCCTTAGAACTGGAAGGTCTGATTATTTTTCTTCAATTAACTTTATTATGTTGTTTGGCTTGATCATCTTTTTCACTCCAGGGTAAGCACTGCTTGTCTGCTGGTACTTCTTTCCCAAGTGTACAGGTAATTGAACCCAAACATCCTGCTGTGAGAAATAAAGGAAAAACAGGCTTTCCTTGTTCTGATTTTCTTTGCTACAAAAGCTACGAGTGACTAATTGGGGGAATTTACGGGTTTACCGGTGGGATGTTTATGCAGGCCTGGTTTGAGTTTCCTGTTATTGCTTGCGCTAGATATTTCTAGCCATTGGCTGCAAATGTACAGGTAATTATTCTTCTTCTTAATTTGGGCTCCCTTGACATGTCTTATGGTATTGTGCAATGGTTGTCTGCTTTGCTGTTTTCTCAATTTTCGGACTGCAGTACTTTCTTGACAGGAAAAGTTAGTCACAAGGATGTGAAAGACAGCACTAACTGGCTTTTCAAAGCTTACTATGGAAATCGAATGTTTATGGCATTTTGCTGTGTGGCATGTGAGGTACTTGTGATGGGTTTGTAATTTGATTTGGATAAATAGTACCTGGATTTCCTGATTTGCTTCTGCAAAATCATGTAGGTGCTTTACATCATTTTATTCCTTCGCGCGGAGAAGCAAACTGAAGATTTGATTGATGTAAGTCCTTGCTTGTCAGTTGCACTAAATTTTCTTGATGCCATTCTTTAATTTCCCAGCTTTTTTTTTTTTTTTTCTTATCAGGTACTTATGACCTCAGCCAGACAAAGTCCATTTCTCTTGCTTTTGCTGGCTCTGAGCTTATTTGGATGGGCAATAAAACAAACTATCAATGTTATACAGGTAGAATAGGATTCTCCAATTCATTTATGATTTCTGCAATTGTTTAATGATAAAGTAATGTAACTTTATTCTTGTTAACTTTATTTGTGTATATTGACCATGCCAGTCATTATTTTCGATTCCTTGGTATTGTTGTGTTGCGCCAGAACTTTATCTTGAGTGTTAATACTTCTGTTTTCTTCTCAAAGTCTGATTAATTCTAGATAGAATAGCTCCAGGAGTCATAGCATTATCCAATTTTTTTGGCTTTCCTTTCCTTTTATGGACCTTCGCATGTATACATGGTCCTTGACTACTGCTGGCATCACAATGCAATAGCACATTACCTGTCAATTTTCATCACCTGCCTCTGCCGCTAAGTGAAGTTTCTCTTTAGCACTCATAATCCAATTATAATGGCAGTATATTCTTTCCTTTCCTTTCCTTTTCGTGCATCTAATCTGGTTGTATTTAAGTTGTGATAGCATTGATAAGAGAAATTATACCAACTTTTTTTTTTAAATTGTAGTTTTGACTAATCGTTGCCATTTGAAATTCTTGTCCTTTTTTCTGTCTGATGTAGATGAAGACAGCAGCAGACGTTTGTGTGCTTTATGACATCAACAAAAAGCAGGGTTCTTAGTTCTTTTCTCTGCATGATGATGGGAGCAGCTTTCTAAAGCTCACGCCTGGTCCGTGCTCGATTTTGCCCATTAGAGATCAGATTTGTAACAATTGTTTATCTTGTATGCTTTTGCTTGGCCAAAAAACTTGTGTGCTTCAAAAAGCTTCAGAAACAGATTACTCGGTTCTGCATAACACATGCCTTTCTCGTGTAATCAATAGCCTTCCAATTGCATAATTAACTACCTGACAATGTCCATTGTTGTGAATACTGAGCTTTGTTTTGGTACAGATTCCTTTCTTTTTGGAAGCATCTGCTTTTTCAACTTCCTTTTGGAATGTTCTATATTTCTGTCTTTCAATTACAAACGATTATAACCAGATAGAAGTGGTACAGATGCCACAAGGCCCCATTCTTGTAAGTATAGTCATCTTTCTAATTGCCTTGTTCATATTGCAATTTTGAACTTTCCACTCTGCATTTCTTTGCTTCTGTCATCTGGAAAACTCTATGAACTTACGGTAGTATCAAGACCTGAAACTTTTGACGCATTTTCATTGCACCTTTTGCATTGTCTCTTTTGGTAGTTTTTGCTTTAGGAAGCTCAGATTCTATAGTTCGCATTGGTTGTGTTTGTGTGATCTTATCCCCTTTCTAAATAGCAAAAGGCCCTTCTAGGTTGTTTCGGTCAATTTGAACCCTCGTGCATTGGTTCATTGCCTCATTTCTTGGTGAGCCTTTTTGACTAAGTTGTCTATTATGGAGATTTGAGTTCGAGTAAGATGCTCCTAGCCTCCCACTAGACGTTATCATATGCTTCCGGAGCTCACGATAGGAAAGTTAGGTGACACTGATTCAAACCTTATGCGGATGCTATTCTTCAGTCTTATCAGATGAGATGTGAGATGCAAAGCTAGTTTCTGTGAAAGACGACAGCACTGGTCGAAAATTGGGAACTGCTGTTGAATGAAGTGGATGCAAATAGAGACTGCGGCAGGAGTTGACTACACCTGGGGTTGACAATCCCCACCGTGACACAAAGTTGGTAACAGAAATACTAGCCCGACCCAACACGGTTAACAAGAAACTGGCACAAATTAACACTTTCATGATTACGTAGAAACTTTCCGTTTTATGACACTAATCGACGTAAATATGATGACGCCACATGAACCGCCCATGGCAAAATTAGTTCTCTCAATGCATATTTTCAGCTGGGCTCAAACCGTGGGGTTCGTGTAGAAAATCAGTACATCACATTTTCCATGGTATGAGAGCGACGTCAGGTTAGGTGGAGGATATTGTCTCATGTGAAGCTTTTGAGTTTAGAAAGACAAAATGAGTGGCAAGATGGATAGGACACCAGAGAGTTTGCTCTACAATGTCTCTGAACATATAGAATCTGCAGCCGATAAAATTAAATGGGTATTGATCAAAAGGTCACTCAAATAGATTGCATTGCTATCATTTGCTGTTACATAATACCATTCAGAGGCCAGGGATAATCAAATTACAACCAAACATGTCAACACACCGGAAAAAAAGAACAGTAGATCAGTAAATTTGCTTCTATACTGAGATTACAACTATAAAAAGCAAGGATTTCAATGCTTGTTAAATAAATATGATGCAATGATGAATTTCCGCCGAAAACAAATTGAACCTTTCTCAGATCTTTCTAATGCTACAGAAGAAGCTTCTAAGCCAGTGCTGCCACTAAGAGACCGATGGATCAATATAGGCTGTAACCAAAAAACTGGCTAATGATGATCGCAAGTCCGAGGGCAATCGCAACTAGCGAAGAGGCCCAAGTGAGCTTTTCAGTTATCCTAGGAATCCGTTCCTTTAGCGCCTGACTGCATGAGCCTATAAACACCGTGTAACTTCCCATTGCAACCACCGTTCCAACCAAGAACATGAGTAGAAAAGCCGCACTGGCCAAGCGAGAAGGCAAAGCTAGTGCGGGCAAGACCATCATCAATGCATCAGGTTGTAGACCATGAATGATCCCTGTGGCAAAAGTAGCAAATCCAATCTTCTTCTTCTTCCCCAACTTGGGGTTTTCGAGTGTTTCGTAGAGACTGACATCACACTCCCCATTTTCTAGGGCAACGCATGGGGTGGGGACTTCTGAAGCCTCCCTAATTCCCATAGCACCAATAACAAGTAGTGTGAAGGCCACAACTCTCGTGCCCCATGTTCTGATTATTTCAATATGCAGCCGATCTTTCAGAAGTATAAACAACAAGCCGAATAGTACCTGTCCCGCATCATGGCCACAGCCCCAAAGGGCTCCAACAGCAGCACTTTCGATACGTGTTCGACCAATAGAGAGTGGGGCCAGTGCAGCAAGGTGGTCGGGCCCTGATAATGTGTGCAAGCACCCAGCAAAGAAACCTGTCCAGGCACTAGTAAGTAATTCCGTGCGAATAAGTCTTGTCCCAACAGCAGCAGCTGCTGCGGGTCCTCCTGTCTTAGCAGCACTTTGAAAAGTTGCAAAGGCGGGTGATGCAAAGAATGGGTGAATTAAGGCCACAATAAGGGCGGAGAGTAGCACAAAAGTTCCAGCATTTAATCCCTGAAAAAAACGAAACTGATTTTGAGCTTTTTTCATGTAGATGAGACCACAGAACTTCGAATAGGAAATCAGAAGGAAGTAGTCCAAACAGTCTATAACAAAGATTTCGGCCCTCTTAAAATTTTTCATGAGAACACGACACGAGGAACGTCATTAACCTGCAATCAATAAGAAAATATAGTTCCAAACAAGTTATTGTGAACATCTCTTCCTCCTGACCAGAAGGTATCATTATACAGAAAACCACAGGCAACAAGAAGAGCAGCCCACTCTTTAACACCAATGTCTGCAATAATCTTAGCTGAAACAGCTCGAGCACTCCAAATGACAAGCTAATGTAACATTTACCACCATGCCAGCATCAGAATAAACTTCCCTTATTGTTCCTTTGGGAATGAGCAAGCATTGCATGGCAGTTGGTACTTTCCACATAATCAAATGTTCTTCGCAGGAGTTATGACATGACTAGAAATAAGAAGGTTTGAGAGGTGTTGAACAACCTGTAGTGCTTGTTTAATGTCCTTATAATTCGTCCACGGTTCCCCATAGCAAGTTAAGTTCGAAAACACCAAGTTTCTGGACCTTATTGACAATTTCGTCCATTCTAACCCACTTCCTTTTTCAGGTTATGAGTTGCAAAAGTTTATGAATGATGGGTTGATGGAATAAAAGATATACTGAAATAGGTCAGAGCAGTTCACCATTAATTTCTGCAGATAACCACCAGATCTTTTCATGATTATTGAAAAAAAATCTGGCATAAACTTCCTCAAAATCAACCACATGACATCTCTAGAAGTTCTGACAATTTTTTTTTTTTTTTGGTATCACAATGGTTGTGCCAGAGCAGATATCAACAATGTCCAAAATGCTACAGAAAATCATGAAAAACGAGCCTCTGAGGTGATTGGCCACACTCCTTTTCTTGTGGCTAGCTCTGAATGCAGGATCATATTAGTTGGTTAATATCTAATAATAGCCACTTCAAGCCTAGCTTCCACCTCAAATCTTTTCCATAGATTAATAGCATCAAATCCCCTTATCCGATCGCAACTCTCATCCACTGCAAAGATCATTCCTCCCTCACTTTGCAAAGATAATCAATAGCAACCTTCATTGTACTCCCAAATTCTTACCTACTGCGAATTCAATTCCATGTAGCCCTTTGTTCTGATCGAACAGGTAGGTATGCGCAGACGGTTGAATACTACAGCGTAACTATCCATAGCTATGCCCAGAATTCCTTCTGAAAAATAATTTAAAGAAATCTAAACTCTATCCTTCGTAAATCGGATAATCCCGCTTAAAACAGAGATGCACGCAGCAAATTACTTCGGTAGAACAGAAAAAGGAAGACTGGAAATGGATCGCCGCTCCCAAAACCACACGACATTCAGATTGACCTCCAAAATTGACCAAATTTACGAGACAATCGGACACGAGAAGCGACCGAAACCATGAATCTACACCGAGATCCATTACCTTGAGCTTCCGAGAATCTCCAGCCACGGTCGGCTCGGACGGCCGTGGCGGAGCCGGCGGCGATTCCTCCGGCGAGCGGATCGAAGAAAAGGATGGGGAGGACGGCAATCTATCCAACGGTTTCCTAGAAAAGGAAGGAGGCGGAAGCGGACTCCCGTGCTTGCACGAGACGGAGCCCGGCGGCGGCCTGGAATCGGGCCGCGCCGGCGAGGAGGGGCCGGGCCTGGCGGAGTCGAAGCGGCCGCCGCCGAGGCGGGCGGCGGAGAGGGAGGGGGAGGGGGAAGGGGCGCGGCGGAGGATCCGAGAAGGGAGGGAAGGGGAAGAGGAGTAGAGAAGCCTCTCCATGGCTATCTCTATCTGTCTCTCTGTCTGTCTCTCTCTCTCTCTGTTATCTCTCTCTGTGATAAAAAGAGAGATTTTGCAGACTTTCCCAGGGGGGGAAGAGAGAGAAAGAGAGGATAAAAGGGATTTTGGCAAGTCCAGAGATTTTACCTGAAATGAAAATGAGGGGAAGGGGGGGTGGTTGGGGATTGAGCTTTAGCAACTCCTTAAATTTGGATTTTTAAAACATGATTTGTTTGGCCATAATCTGATTTTAATTACTGGTCATCGGAGATTTTCTTCCTTTTCCTTCGATTCCTTTTTGGGTTTTGTGGTGATTATTGGTGATGATAGAGTTGTTTTTTTAAGTGTGCATGTACGTGGTTTGTAGGTAATTGCAATTTGGTTGATTGGGTTTAGTGCTGGTTGAGGTGGAAAGCATGGCATCTTCAGACCCAGACGACTGGATTTTGAGATTTAGTTCCAATTTGTCTGTTTTAACCCGGAAGATAATGGAATGGAATGCCATGCTCAGCCAAAAGACAGTGCCAAGATTGTCTTGCTTGACCAAAGCGGTCCACTTGGTAAAATAGACGATGCTAACAAGTATTATTTAAATCCTCAATAATGCTCGGGTGCTTAGCAAATACTTAATTAGGAAAATAACCTATTTTCCAAATACGATATGCCAGGATGGAAAGCATGAGTTTGTTTTATATTCTATTTGTGCATGGCAATGGTTATATTTTTCTCCATTTTGATCGAATGATAATACCGGTAGAATCTACAATTACACAATAACGCAATCCTTATGCTTTTTATATTGAGAAAATATATACTAATATGAATTAGGATTGCATATTGAAGTATTAGATACAAACGGATTCATAAGAAATCATAAATCATTTTGAATTATAGAAACCTAAGCGATCGCATCGATGCTCAAGTCATGAACAACGGGAGCAAATTTTACATTAACGATCTGCATCAGGTTGCGGCAAATTTCAATCGCGCTAGTCTTCATATCATTTCATAAGGTATAAATTAATGTAATTTAGATTTGAGTGGTATAAACTTTTGAAATCATTGATAAATTTTCACAACATATTGTCTTTCCAAACAAGTAATACTAGCTTGTCGAAAGCTTGTCTTCTCTACTCAAATCATCATTTTGATATTGGCAAATTGCTGAGTCTTCTTTGGGGTAAAGGTTGGCGAGGGAGACGAATTCCTTCTTTTTTCAGCGAATCACCCTTGAATTGAGAACGTGTTGATTGCACGTTCAGGCCAGATCTGGCGAAAAAGTTTAGGTCCAAGTCAACACTCCAAACACATGGCGGGCTTGTTGTCCATTCACATTGATCGATTAGTCTATTGACCAAAAAAAACTTGCGGTCTCAATGGAAGCCACAACACCAAAATCGAGCCTTCCACGTCTCAAATCTCATCATCGTGAGTTTTCCAATGGACAATCTTTATTTGAAAACGAAATCCACAATTGCGATTTAAATGCCTGACGCTTTCGTGTTGATTTTCCTTATTGACCAAATACAACACCAACTGAAAATCACATCTAAATATCTTTTCACGTCTATTGATGATTTTATGCGTTTAATCACCTGGTAATGTGAATCAGATGATAATCATCGTTGATTTTCTCTGTTTAATCACTGGCCCCGGACTTTTTCCACGAGAAAAAAAGGGTTGAAGTAACAAATTTTTTTTTTTTTTTTTTTTTAAGAATTTAGTGATTGTGGACATTTTCTGGCCTAGCTTTTTTGTTCATCAACTCTTACCAACCACGCTCGCCAGGCCGGACCCAAGAGCTCGTGACCTTCGCATGCTCGGCCAACCCAAACGCGTGGCCCCCCCGCGCTGGCTTGTGCCCGACACGTGCCACGGAGGCTGTTCCCGGGCCTCGTTAATTGGGCCTCGCTCGAGAAGAATAGGCCCGTCGATGAACCACCGGGGATGGGGATGGTGGATAAGCTCTGAGCTCCGACAGCAAGCCCATACACTACAAGTACACGGGCCTCGGCACTGAGAGAGAGGCCCACTATCCTTAGGAATCTGGGCCGCGTGGACCCAATTGCTTTGACTCTCGAACGGCCCGATATGCCGAAAGGACCGGATGCAGCGTTCAACCCAACACCATTCGGGTCAGGCTAAATTGTTCGGGCGCCACTGATCAGATGGGCATTCAAATCCAGGTTCACTCAGATCCTAGATCTACCCCGATTGCCTATATCAAAAAGCGAATAAAGCTAGCTTGAAACTCGGGTAATTAAAAAATTTCCATCAACCAGTCATGCGAAATTTCCAAAGAGTATCTAGTTCAGACATTTCATGTGATTTTTTTGATTCAAAGGTGAAATCCCTCGATGAAATAAACATGAATAGTCAAAACACATTAATCATGCTAGGAGCACGATTTACGACACTGTTTAGTTTAGACAGAGCTTTGGATCTTGGAATTAGAACCATGCCCATGGGTGGCATTCTTGCTCTACCCAAATGGCTTTCACAAGGACAGTTCGGATCACAAAAGAAGGATAGATGCGCCCCACACGTGTCGCCCTTGCGCGAAGCTACTTCAGCTCCTATCTCTTGCCGGAAACGTGAGGTCCAAAAGCCCCAACTCCCCGACACCAAAGTAGCCCCCTCCCGATTCCATCACACACTCCAGATAAAATCCCCGTCCAATCCCCATCGCCCAAATATGAACCCGGTTGAACGCTATCAAATGGAAGGCCGGGGTCAACGGTCCTACCGATCGACGGCTGTGATTCGCGAGCGCCGGGCAAAGCGCGACACGCTGCGTCTCCCGGGTTCAGCAGCGAAGTATAAAACCGGGTGGCCAGACGTTCGAACGGCTCTGCTGTCGTCCTTCGCAGTGCGGTGAGGAACTGCTGAAGTGGAAGCGAAGAAGAGGTCGGGCATGGCGAAGCCAGTTTCGATCGAAGTGTGGAACCCGAATGGGAAGTACAGGGTGGTCAGCACGAAGCCCATGCCCGGGACTCGGTGGATCAATCTCTTGATCGAGCAAGACTGTCGGGTCGAGGTAGATTGAACCGCATGGAATCTTGCGACCATAACTCGTTCGTCCCATACGGCGATCATACCTTTGTTTCCATCATTAACGGGCATTTCTTGTTTTGCGTTGTTGACCAGATATGCACACAGAAGAAGACCATCTTGTCCGTGGAAGACATCATCGCCCTCATCGGCGAAAGGTGCGATGGAGTCATCGGACAGGTGCTTTCTCTCTCCGTCTGTCTATCCCTTCCTGTCTGGGTCGTTTTTGAGGTTGTCCGAGAGAAACTCGCAGATGTTCGCTTCTTCCACGTAATTTTCTGAAATGGGTCTCTGGTTTTTTTTTTTTTTGTTATGTTGAAGTTGACGGAGGATTGGGGAGAGACACTATTCTCCGCGCTGAGCAGAGCAGGAGGAAAAGCTTTTAGTAACATGGCGGTTGGTTACAACAACGTGGATGTCAGTGCTGCGAACAAGTACGGTGTTGCTGTTGGAAACACTCCTGTAAGTTTTACGTTGCTCACTTGATCGAGAGACTATACATCTTCCTTCGTTTTCTTCTGACCCGTCTGATTGGATGAGGTACTAGTTCAGTAGTGTGTTCATGGCTTGATGATCAGTCGTAGGAAATGGTTGTTCATTATTGTCATCATCTTTGGTTTCATCGGATGGCGATTCATGAAATAAGTTGCAAGATGGGGCATGTTGAGAATGATGCAATTGTTTGACCAAAAGAAATCAATGCTGCAATTGGGGTTTACTAATCAGCACACGTTTTTTCAAAGCTAAAATACGAGGATTAGACTGATAAAGTTTGGATCGAGGAATAAGAGCATAGTACGAGTACGATTCTCTTGGCATTTACTTGAGGGAACCTTCTTCATGTGCCGTGATATGGTTATGGCTGCTACGTCCTGAAATACCCAAAGATATATCAGATTACCAGATTTTACAAGCTTTGGCTCTGCCTTTTACCGATATGATCATTTAGACAAACGACACGAAGGGTAAATGAGATATCTGGAAATATGTGATTAGAGTTATTCATATAAGCAAAGCACCTTATACAGTGTGAACTCTGAACTACGATTGCCAATTATTGCTTATTAATCTAATGTAAGCATTTGTCTACTTCTTGGATAGGGTGTGCTTACAGAGACGACCGCAGAGCTGGCAGCTTCGCTTTCTGTAGCAGCTGCCAGAAGAATCGTTGAGGCAGACGAGTTCATGAGGGCGGGCTTATACGATGGATGGCTCCCTCATCTGTAATATCGCAAACCTCACTTCTCAAAGTTTTTATTACTTACTTACATCCTCAAAGTTTTCATTTCATGTGGTAGGTTTGTCGGCAATTTGCTTAAGGGGCAGACTGTTGGAGTGATTGGAGCTGGTCGTATTGGATCTGCATATGCAAGAATGATGGTATCCAGCTAATTTAATTCCTCATATTAGTCCATTTCTCTTCTAACCTCTTAAAATGGATTGGATCTTCCCTTTTCTTTTTAGTTCAGATAGGTTTCTTTTCGGAATATTTTGGTCCCATCACTGAGTTGGTTTTCTGCTTAATCTTATACGACTATGAAGTGATCTTAGCCACTTGTGTATAATGCGAGAAGTCGTTTGGATGGGTTTACATAGCTTATTGTGATTTTTTCCTTTACAGATCGAAGGATTTAAGATGAACCTCATTTACTATGATCTTTACCAAGCCACTCGCCTTGAGAAGTTTGTTACAGGCACGTAGTGAGCCAATCTATTCATGCCAGTCAAGTTCTATCCCTAGACTCTAATTTTTGCGAACATAATTTGTGGTTTCAGCTTACGGTGAGTTTCTAAAAGCTAATGGCGAACAGCCAGTTACCTGGAGAAGAGCTGCAAGCATGGATGAGGTTCTCCGGGAAGCTGATGTGGTGGGATTTCGTTTTGCCAAAAACTTTACTTTCGGATTTCTGTACAAATTTCCATCAATCTGCATTTTATCATGAAGTTGGGTTGTGTTTCTAGATAAGTCTTCACCCAATCCTGGACAAAACCACTTTTCATCTCATCAACAAGGAGAGCCTTGCGACCATGAAGAAGGTTGCTATAGTTTGTTTATTGCCCGTCTCCTTCTTCTTCTTCTTAAAATTTGATTATGCGAGAATTTAATTACTTCCCTCATCACAGGAAGCGATTCTTGTGAACTGTAGTAGGGGACCAGTTGTTGATGAAGTAGCGCTTGTGGAGCATTTGAGACAGAATCCCATGTTCCGGGTTGGTCTTGATGTCTTCGAGGTAACCAAAGCCCCTCCTTGTTCATCCTCAACTCCATCTCTGCTCTCTACTATCATCACCACTGATGTGCTTATGCACAATTCATTTGTAAACATGATCTGGGCAGGATGAGCCTTACATGAAGCCAGGACTTTCGGACATGAAGAATGCCATTGTGGTACCTCATATTGCTTCTGCTTCTAAGGTAATGACTGGTAACAACAAATCCCCAGCGCCTATTTTTTTTTTTGCAATGACCGTCTAAGGCTCTTCCTGGTAATTGTGCAGTGGACTCGTGAAGGCATGGCTACCTTGGCTGCTCTGAATGTCCTGGTACGTAAACTAGTAACACAACCTCACTATCTGCTCGCTTGACCACATTTGGCTTGACAAATTCAGTGAGATGCTGACCAATTCTATGCATTCAGGGAAAGATTAAAGGGTATCCAGTTTGGTCGGATGCAAACCGAGTTGAACCGTTTCTGAATGAGAACGCGCCACCTCCGGCCGCATGTCCAAGCATCGTCAATGCAAAAGCCTTAAGTATGAAGCGCCTTCTTTGTAACTTTTGGTGAAAGGTGATACATTTTTTAAGTTTAGTCTGCTGACAGTCTTGTGAATCGGTACAGGTTTGCCTGTTTCAAGGCTATGAGCCTGAAGCTCGATCCTTGATGGCCGGCTGGAGAGAATCATATGATGGACAGGTTACGAGGGTTCATAGGGCTAGGGAATGTTTTGCATATGAGTCCTCTCTCGCAGGAAGTGCTGATAAGCGTACACTCCGTTTCTATCGTAATGCAGATGCTAGTTTCTGTCAATTCAAGAGCTTATAAATGCATTTTTCTGATCCATTTGATCCTTATATAGAAGTCGTGGTTCTTTGGGAGTGATGTATGCTTGGCCTTTTGTCATATCATGTCATGGCGCACACGATCGAAGCTTGTGATGGGCTGATTGGTATGATCATTTAGAGTCATTCGATCCCATTAGATGGCATTTTTTTTTTCCGTTCATGGCAATGGAACCATGTCGCAATGGCCATCCCGAGTATGTAGATCTTCGCTTCTCGAGCATTTCTCTCCAAAATTTGAAGATCTCGTCAATGGAGAGTCGAATCCTTCAAATTAACATTGAAGCGTTACCAAACTACTACTCAACTTCTCTCAGTGTGCACATCTTTCTAAAGCATGGTGTCAAAAGATCAAAAGACTTGAGCGAGCCAGAAGGAATCACTTCCGAAACTCCGTCAAAAGCAGTGAGGTAAAAAGAAAAAAAAAAAAAAAAAGAAAACCAATGATGGCGGATTTGCTGGAGCCCGGTGAGGGACACCGGACCCTCGCCGGCGGCTGGGCAGGGCGGCTGTGGCCACCCCAGGCTAGCCTACCCGTTCGCGCCTTCTTTCTCTCTGTGTTGGGGTTTCTCTTCTTATCTTATATATATATTTTTTTCTATTTTCCTATATTTTAGTCCATGTCACCGTTGTGGAGACAAAGAAATCCACGTCATCATTAATAAGTACAACCAAGCTTGCATGGTACTGATCTTGTCACCAATTCCATTTGCTTGTTTAGCATAAGGATGATTGCACACATTTGCATTGTCTTTGATCCAATCAAAGTTAGTACCTAAATTATGCAAGTATAGAACTGTAGTCTCACCTCAAGAGGCTATGTTGAGGATTATTCTTCTAAACATTATGTGTTATTGAAGGGTGAATGATTAAGTTGAGTTCACGTGCTATCGGTTTCTCAAGAACCAAAAATTAGAAACATAAACTCTCCCGTGAATCGTGAATGTATCGACACTTTCATCTTCCCATAAAAAATTAATATCTTTTTATGACTTTCGTTTGAAATTTATGTAACTGGACATCTCTTTAAAAAGTCTTATTTGATCAAAATATGATCAAATCATGCAGCTGAGAAATACGTGATAAATGTATCCCTCCTCCTGTTCTCTCCATGATCAGGACAAGGTTAAACTGAAAAAAAAAAAAAAAAAAAACCAAAAGAAAGAATATGCCCTATGTCTGTTTAGATTATTTCTACCTTCCGATTCTTGTTTAATCGAAATTTACGACTTACGTTAATTAAATCCATTTTAAATATGAAATATTTAAAACTTTCGCAAAAAATAGAAAACATTTACAAGTAAATTTAAGTTAAAATGTATTATAGTTTTTAGATTTTGATGGAAAATATGTCCTCTCGATTTATTCAAGGATGCATTGCAGTTACAATAGAAAAGAACTTTTTTCCTCTTAATATTTAGGAATTAATAATCAAAAGATGCATAAAAAAATGTTGCATCCATCCAATAAAAAAGAAAATCGAGATTAAATCGAATTTCTTTCTTATAAGAATAATCTCAAACAGACCCGACTGAGTCTCTCTATTAAATTCCTTCATTAATTTTAGAGCACTCAACGCTAGCTCAGCCTCTGTTCCAAAAAAAAAAAAGAAAAAACAAACGCTAGCTCAGCCCTCCTCTCTCTCTCTCAGCAACTTTCTCTCTCCTCTGCAAGTCCGTCCGTCTCTCAACCATCCGCGAGACGAGCCGGCGATGTCGTCGTCTCCTCCGCCCTCCTCCGCCGCCGCCTCGCCGTCGTGCCCAAAGAAGATGATCGCCCTCCGGAGCTCCGACGGGGAGACCTTCGAGATCGAGGAGGCCGCCGCCCTGCAGTCCAAGACCCTCGAGAACATGATCGACGAGGACTGCGCCGGCACCCCGATCCCGCTCCCGAACGTCACCGGCAAGATCCTGGCCAAGGTCGTGGAGTTCTGCAGCAAGCACGCCGAGCCCGGCGTCGACGACGAGAGCCTCCGCGCCTGGGACGCCGAGTTCGTCAACGTCGAGCAGGCCACCGTCTTCGACTACATCCTGGTCCGTACTCCCCTCTCCTCTTTCTCTCGATTTCCGATGGTTTTCTTTGGGGGCGGAGTTCGGTTTCGTGGTGGTGATCAATGTTTTGGTTTCTGAGGAACCATACATCCTCAAATCTTGGAAAGCTTTGATTTTTTTCTCATTTCTCTCCAAGAGCCTGCGAAGTGTTGTTCAATTGGGCGCATCCGATTCTTTTTCCTCGATCATTGTTTGGTTGTCCATGCCTCTCTTGTGCGTAACATACAATCAGAACTCGGAAGAGCTGATGATGGGAACTTAATAAGAAGAAAATGATGAGGCCCCTTCTCTTGTTTTGGTAGATTAGATGGCCGAACAGCCAAAGTAGATTTCGGGTTACGACGTTTAGGACTAAACCAGAAGATACCAACTTTGTCTCCGGACGAAAGATGAGAAAATTCACCTTCAGGGGTTTGCAGAAGCATGCAGTCCTCTGCTTCGGAGACTGTTCTATGCTTGGCGAGCCATGGGGCAGCTTTATTTCCTGGACTCATGGCTCAGCTTATGAAATTCGTCAAATGAGCGTTGCATTCTGCGACTCTTGTCGTCCCCTTGGACGGCTCCACTAAACAATGAGTCTAGTTTAAGAATAATCCTTCCATAACCCAAACGCCAGACGTGGTTATGTCCGAACTGGAGGGCTGTCTTCCTGGCTCCACGATGATGGAGGAACAGACAGAACCCTGAAAAGCCCATCATTTTCTCCCTTTCAGAAACACGCCTTCTGCTCCTGCAAAACCTGGATTACCCCGTTAAGTGAACTAATTCCGTTGAACTTGCACATTCCTTTTTAAGTTCTTGATTTATCTTAGAACGTTAAATTGCCTCGAAGCCCTCTTTGGAACCTCAAGATTCAAAGCCCATATGAACAAACGGGATATTGGATCCAGATTCAGCTTTGGAGTTGGTCAGCTGAGTGTTCACTTTGTGCTCCTCAACGCCGACAGATTCCCTTTTCCTCAATTCTTTTAGGTAGGTCTGACATTGCTACTCACGAATTCAGTTAGGTTGGTTTGAGATTACTACAAGTCATTCTTTTATCATCTGCAAAATCCATGAACATTGCCTTGCTGGCAATACTAAGCCTCGAACGGTTTGTTATGCTAGTTTAGCATCAGCTTTGTTCGAAATAGATCTCATTCAATTTGAAGGATGAATCAAGTCAAGTAATTTCTGTTGTTTATATTTGGCTCTTATCGAGTACAAGTATTTTCACCCAGATAACTTGACATGAATGGCTAACATAGGTTCCAAAATGTGCTTAAGTCCAATCAACCTACCACCTTTAAAGAGCTTTTGAATGTGATTTACGATGTGAAGCTATAGCTTACTTTTTTAATGTTTGTGCTCATCAGTTTATTCTTGCATCCATTCAGGCTGCAAATTTCCTGGAAATTCCAACCTTGCTGAACTTGACATGCAATGTTGTGGCGGACATGATCCGGGGCAAAACTCCGGATGAGATACGCAAATTTTTCAATATCAAATCCATATTCTCACCGGAAGAGGAAGAAGAGGTGCGGAGGGAGAACCACTGGGCGTTCGAATGAAAGCCTCAGCGAATTCCTGGGTTTTTTCTTATGTTAATATTATGAAAGAGTTACTGCTTCTTTTCATTGCCTTATCTACGGATGCTTGTTAACTGTTTACTCCACACACTGGGGACTTTCATAAGAATTTTTCTGACGTAATACAGACAAACATTCGAGCGAAAATTTCACAGATCTGATAGTGGAGGTTTGATCTTCCAGCCTATTCTTTGCATCTTATTGAGGACTCTGTGAAGTAGAAAAAGTAGCAGCTACTTTGCCAAAGTAGAGCCGCAAACGTCGCTGGTTGGTGCTGCTGATTGATGCATTGAGCATAGGATGATGTCCCTTGTGCCCTTGCTTTGCAGGAGGCATGTCATGGTAAGGAGAGGGAATGAGTTCTGCAATCTACTGGTTGTAGCGCAAGAATTCAAAGCACTCAAGACGAAAGTATCAGGTGATTGATGGTAACTGAGTGCCTCGTGCACCGGGTGGCGCCTCTTCATTATGCATATGGAAAAATAAAAATCTTGTGCACTCCGTACTCATAAAATAAGCCGATCGCGTATATCTCTTCAATCAGATCGAGATGTAAAGGCCACCGGAGGTTGATGATAGTAATTGACTTTTGGTTGAAGAGATCGGGATGTAAAGGCCACCTGAGGTTGATGATAGTGGTTCACATTCGGTTTGTGATGAAGAGGAGAGACTTGCGGGGAATACAGAGGTTAAGTTTATAGCACGTGGAGAAGCATGCCGTATGAAGTTTCAGTTTTCAAGATTGGGACCCTCGATTGGCTTCTGACTTTTTCGGCTTACATAAAGCGAAAAAAATTATTCCGTTAAGTGTAATATGATCAAATTTGAATCATTAAAAATGGTTAATTCCATGCAAATTAAATGGAGAGTTTCTATGTAATTCAAATATGAGTTTCTTCAAATTTGATGGTCGGTACTTGTTTGAGGATCTTTATTAAGCCTCTTGAAGTTAAATTATACATCACCGTTTATGTTTGGCATATTGAAGAATGCAATTATAAAATTAAATCTAATGATATATCACTTATCCAACGGTAAATAGTAATTTTATACTAATGATTGATTTGATAATTGCTATTTGATAAAATTATCTATTACACTGGTAAAATCCTAAAACCTACCAATCATAACAATTCTTTATTAGCCGAAAGGTATCATTCAATATTCAATGTTCAACTATTATCAAATAACATTTTCTTTTATTTTTCAGCATTAAAATGGTCAACACTTAAAATTCTCAAATTAATTTTCCTCTATATAATTTTCAATCTAGCATCACGGGCCGATCGTTCGGGATCGAGATTGTGTGGTGACTTGGGCTCTCTTGGATTGTTTAGGATTGTTCCAGTGCTTAAGCCAAACCTTGCTTGGATTGATCGCTCACTCGCTTGCCCACCTGGATCTTAGAAAGAGAAAGTTTCTAGAGAGAAAAGTTTTGAACAAGAGAATGGAACTTTAATTATGAAATTGTTGGATGATTACAATGAGGGGGAGAGCACCCCTTCTTATATTTGAGACACTCAAATTACAACAATTGATCGTCTTTCGATCCAACGGATGAGATCATGTCTTCTAACCTACTACCCCGACATTTATGTTGAGAGAGTCCTAGGTCTTCAATGTAATTATTGTCTCGCCCATCTCTAAGAATGTTTTGGAAGCTCTTGTGGGAACCTTCGGTGATCTCTTCCTTGATCATGGTCTCTTGATAGCGGAAACCTCGTGACCATGACACTAGCATATACACCCTTAGGTGCCATAATCATGGATATGCATTGATTACATAGCAGGTCAGTATGCCATGTGTGATCTAAACATTATAAAACCTCAAAATTTTGCAATCTTGGGATCGCTCAACTGAGGCACCTCAATTCCTTGGATTTTCTCGAGTCGGCTACCGAATTGACTTGTAAAAACTCTTTTAAAAAAGAGAGCAAGAGAGGAGTCGGTAGCAATCAATTTTATGTGACCTAGGCTGACTAGACATCCTCAATGCCTATGTAGTAATAGAGAAAATTAAACTACATAAGTGACATATGGAAGGAGACTAATTTATGAAATCCTAGCATTTTAGATCTGAGGCTTAGGACATATTGGGAACGGTCGGCGCCCTCACAAGGCCCTTCGACTACCACTTTTTCCAGGTTATAGAGTAAATAAATGCCAGAGCCGATAAGGACATTCTCTACGTAGACGTGACTAGATATCAGCAACTGAAAATTTGCCGATGGAAGGTCAATCAAGATTCTCGATTCTGTAATTGATAGATGGGAAATCTATTGGTGGCCGGCGATGTTGCGGTACCCTAATCGCCGCCGTCTTGTGATGGAGAAATTCAGGACAACTGCGGGTCGCAAGCTGTGGCTGGCCTGACTTATCCCACTTAAGCCTAAATCCCAAAACTATGGATGGTGGGCCTAATTTCTAAAATCAACTCAGATCTCTAAGATTAATGAATGTCTGATGAACACAATCAAAATTTATATCTTGGAAGCAGCTTCTTTCGAGATATAAATTCCTTTATAAAAAAAAATTGGAGAAATATGAAATAAAGAGTGTGTTTAGTCGACTAAATTTTTAATAAGAATAAATCTAGATATAAGAAGATATAAAATTTAGAAATCTTTTAATAAGCGAATTATAGTAATAAAGTCGGATATTTTTTTTATCCTGTCCTATTCATTACTCAGCAGAAATGGAGATGGTAAAGGATCATTCCTACACGTATATACCTGATCACGGTATGCTGAAGCTGAAGAAGAAAAGAAAGGAAAGAGAGGGAGATAATATATCAGATGCCCATTGGAATTTATTGTTCTTTATGTTAAATATGAAGACTTCCTCTGCAACTCTTCAGCTACTTTCTCTGCTAGTCTTTCTCTCTTTCTCGACATCAAACAAGTCGAACATGTCGGCCTCTTCCTCCTCCTCCTTGCCGCTGTGCCCAAAGAAGATGATCACCCTGAAGAGCTCCGAGGGAGAGACCTTCCAGATAGAGGAGACCGTGGCCTTGCAGTCCAAGACTCTCGAGAACATGATCAAGAACTGCGCTGGCACCCCGATCCCGTTGCGGAATATCAGTGGCAAGATCCTGGCCAAGGTGGTGGAGTTCTGCAACAAGCACGCCGAGGTCGGCGTCGACGCCGAGAGCCTCCGCGGTTGGGATGCGGAGTTCGTCAACGTTGAGTACCCCACTCTCTTTGACTACATCCTGGTCCGTATTTCTATCTCCTTTTCTCAATTTCGATGGTTTTCTTTGGGGTAGAGTTCTTTTTCGTATTGGCGATCAGTGTTTGTTTTGCTGCTTGGTTTCTAAGGAACGATCCATGCTCAATCTTGGGAAGTTCTGATCTTTTTTCTTCTCTCTGAGAGTCTGCGAAGTACTGTTCAATTGGGTGCTAGGAATTGGCAATTTGTGCATTCTTTGAGCGCTGACCTCTACGCCTCCGTTTCTTCATCTTGATTATTGTTTGGTTGTCCAGGCCTCTCTTGTGCATAACATACAACCAGAGGTCAGAGGACCCGACAATGGGACAATAGTGAACAGAAAATGATAAGACCCCTCTCTTCTTTTGGTAGATAAGAGGGCCAAACAGCCACAGGAGATCACATATTAAGACGTTCTAAACTGAAACTCTTGTCTTCGGTCAAGAGACAGAGGTACGGTCCTGCCAGCACAAAGATGGAGAAACAGACAAAAACCGAAAAACCCCTTTCTCCCTTTTAAAATCATGCCTTCTGCTCCCGCAGAGCCTGGATTTCCCCACCTTAGGTGAACTGGCTCTGTTGATCTCATACCTTCCTTTTAATTTGAGTTCTTGATTTACCTTATAACATTAAATTGCTTTGAAGCCCTCTTTGGAACCTTAACATTCAAGGCCCATAAGAAAAAACAGGATATTGGATCCGGATTTGGCTTTGGATACTCACTTTATCCTTGTCAATGCCAACGGGTTTCCTTTTCCCCAATTCTGTTTGGTAGGTCTGACATTGTTACTCACAAATTCAGTTAAGTCGGTCCAACATTACTACAAATCTTGGTCTGCACCATCCATGAACATTGACTTGGGGGCAGTGCTAAGCCTCGAATCTATCTGTCTTTGTTCGTTATGGATCTCATTCCATTTGGTGGATGAATCAAGTCAAGCGGTTTGTTCTTCAATGGGATCTGTTGTCTGTTCTTTGTTTTGATCATGTACAAGTATTTATACCCATAGAACTCAACATGAATGGCCAACATAAGGTCCAAGATGTGCTTTAAGTCCGATCGACCTGAACCTTTGAAGAACTTTTATATGTGATTTATAAGTTGAATGCAAAAGTTTGCCTTTTTATGTTTTTGCTCATCAGTTTTCTTTACATCCATTCAGGCAGCAAATTTCTTGGAAATTCCAACCTTGCTAGACTTGGCTTCTGCGGTAGTGGCAGACATGATGAAGGGTAAAACCCCAGCTGAGATACGCAAAATTTTCAATATCAAGGATACATTCTCACCCGAAGAGGAAGAGGTGTGTAGGGCGAACCCGTGGGCATTTGAATGAAGCCTCGGAGAATTCCTGGGTCCTGTCATATGTTAATATTATGAAAGGAGTTCTGTTTCCTTTGCTGCCTTAATATGGATCGGACATTGGCTCGATGAATGTTCACTTCTCACGCGGTGAAAACTTTTGTGAGTTTTTCTGATATGATACGGAATGAATGTTCAAGCAATAATTTCACGGATTTAGTACTTAGTAAGGATTTGATATCCCAGTGTGTGCTTGCATCTTGGTGAGGACTCCAGGAAGCAGGATGAATATGAACTACTTTGCCAAAGGAAAGCCATGAACGTTGCTGCTGGTTGGTGCTGCTGATGCCTTGCGCAAAGGATGAGATGTCCCGTGCCTCGAACAAGACTTGAAAGCTAGAATCCCTGGAAAAACGAGCCATGTCATGACAAGCGTATGGAATTGAGTATTGAAACCTACCGATCGTAGAGTGAGAAGTCCAAGAAGACTGAAAATTTGATGGAAGTATCGCACAATCGATTGTGACCGAGTGCCCGATGCAGCGCCTCTTCCTTGTGCATATGAAAGATAAAAAGCCTTTTGATGTGCATTCCACGCTCATAAAATAAGCCTGTCAAATATATCTTTTCAATAAGCGTGAAATGTAAGGACATCAGAGGTTGATCAGAGTTGTTGACCTTCGGTTTATGATGAATAAAAGGAGAGACTATCAAATATAATTTTTGATCTCGTGTGGCATAGCTTACAAGAGAAATATTGTATACATTCTCTATCTTCAGTCCAATCAAATGTTGTACCTAAATCATGCATGTCTGGTATTACAATTTGAAGACTAGTGACAGCAAGTAATGAAGTTTCTACTAACCAAACCTTAAAAGGTGTTTTTTTTTTTTTTTTTTTTTTTTTGGTCAGTAAACCTTAAAAGGTTATTCATGTGTTTCTTGAGAGGTGAAAGATCTAGTCAATTGCACGCTAACAAGTTCTAAAGAAGCTAAAACTAGAAAAATGAACTTACATATGAATCATATATAGATCGCATAAAGTATCGAAACTCTCATCTTTCCATTAAAATCAAGATTGTTCTCATCATATATCTCTCCAAAAGTTCTGTTCCTTCAAAATATAATTGAATCGTGCAACTATCTCATTAAGAATTAGATACATGACTGAGAAGTACATGATCTACATATCATTCTCGCAATTTTTAATATGATCCCAATGAGATTAAACTTAAAAAGGAAAAGAAAAAAAGAAAGAAAGTAGGATAACTCAGATATCTAATGGGATTGACTTGATTTTTAATCTTTCGCTTAATTAAAATTTCCTGACTCACGTATTTGAATATTTTCTAATTTTGAAACGCTTTAAAATTTCTGCAAAATACAAATATCGACAGTACTTTTTTTTTTTGGGTAATTTTGAAAAATATTTTATATTTTAACGGAAAGGCAGAATAATACAAACGGCCCCGGTTAATCTCTCTATTGAGTAGATCAGAGGTAACTTTCCGTACATTAAAAATCCTTCGTCTTCGGCAACGTCCGCCGAGTCGACGACACAACCCCCGTCTCTGTCTCTCGGACAACATCCTCTGCAAATCTCTCTACTAATTGCTTTCTCTGCACGTCTCTCTCTCTCTCTCTCTCTCTCTACACGACGAAGCAAGCCATCCATGTCGTCTCCCCCCTCCGCCTACGCCTCCTCCTCGCCGCCGCCGTGCCCGAAGAAGATGATCACCCTGAGGAGCTCCGACGGGGCGACCTTCGAGATCGAGGAGACCGCCGCCTTGCAGTCCAAGACCCTCGAGAACATGATCCACGAGAACTGCGCCAGCACCCCGATCCCGGTGCCGAACATCACCGGCAAAGTCCTGGCCGGAGTCGTGGAGTTCTGCAGCAAGCACGCCGAGGCCGGCGTCGACGACGAGAGCCTCGGCGCTTGGGACGAGGAGTTCGTCGCCGTCGATCACACCACTCTCTTCGACTACATCCTGGTCCGTACTTGTATCTCCCTTTGTCAATTTCGATGGTTTTCTTTGTGGTGGAGTGCTGTTTCGTATTTGCAACGATGTTCGTATTGCTGCACTTTTGGCTTCTGAGGAGTGATCGGTGCTCGATCTTGGAATTCTTTGTTTTTCTCTCTTTCTAAGAGTGCAAGTGCTGCTCAATTGCGCGCATAACACGCCATTAGGCAGCTCGATTCCCGTCTCTGCAAGCATCCCGAATCTGCATTTGCTGAGGTCACGAACTCATGGCTCAGCTGATGAATTTTCGTCTCAAGAGCATTGCATTCTCCGGCTCTTGCCGCCCCCCTCGAACGGCTCCGCTAAACAATGAGAGCCCGATTCGACTATTATAATGTTCCTGAAACCCAAACACCAGAGATGGTTAAGTCCAAACCGAAGAGTTACAATCCTGCCTGCTTGATGATGGGGAAACAGACATAAGAAACGAAAAGCCCCATCGTTTTATCCCTTTTAAAAAGCACGCCTTCTGCTCCTGCAAAACCTGGAGTCGGGTGAACTAGTTCTCTTGAAATTATACCTTCCTTTTAATTTAAAGTTCTTGATTTACTTGATAACATTAAATTGCCTTGAAGCCCTCTTCGGAACTTTAGGACTCAAGAAGCCCAAATGAACAAACAGGACATCTAGATTCGGCTTTAGATTAGTCAGGTTAATACTCACTTTGGCCTTGTCAATTCCGACCGGTTTCCTTTTCCTCAATTATGATAGGTAGGTCTGGCGTTGCTACTTACAAATTCGGTTAGGTCGGGCTAACATTACTAAAATCTTGCTTTGATCATCTGCACAATCCATGAGCTCTGTCTTGAGGGCAGTGCTAGGCCTCGAATAGTCAGTTATTCTAGTTCAGCATCGGCCTTTTTTCGAAATGGATCTCAATCTGTTCGGCAGGTGAATCAAGGGAAGTAGTTTGATCTTCAATGGGATCTATATTGGTTATTGTTTGCTCTTATAATGTACAAAGTATTTATACCCAGATAACTCAACATGAATGGCCAACATAAGGTCCAAGATGTGCTTATTTCCAATCAACCTGCACCTTCAGAAGAGCTTTTTAATGTGATTTATGACTCGAAGGTTAAAGCTTGCTTTTTAATGTTTGTGCTCATCAGTTTTTCCTTGCATCCATTCAGGCGGCAAATTTCCTGGAAATTCCAACTTTGCTGGACTTGGGCTGCCAGACTGTGGCAGACATGATCAAGGGTAAGACTCCGGATGAGATAAAAAAAACTTTCGAGATCACGACCGCATGCACACCGGAAGAGGAAGAAGAGGCGCGTAGGGAGAACCAGTGGGTATTTGAATGAAGCCCCATAGAATTCAGGGTCTTGTGTTATATGAGACATTGGCTCGTTAAAAGTTTGCTTCTGGCAAAGTGAACTCTTCGGTGAGTTTTTCTGACATGATATGGTTGAATGTTCAAGTGAAAATTTCACGTATTCAATACTTAGGGAGGGTTTGATCTTCCAGCATATTCTTGTACACGAGGACCCTGTAAAGTAGAAGTTTTGAGATACATGTATGAGTTGTTTTAAAAAGAAAAATCCCACGTCAAATAATTAGTGTGGCGTGGACTAATTTATATATTTTAGTTGACTCATAATTTATTGACTTAAACTTTCTGAGTAAAGATAGGTCCAATTAGATATATTGACGGGTTTGGATTTGGTGATCAAGTCTAGATCCTGATGGCAATTCCCAACACGATGGGATGGAGATTTAAGTTGAGAAGAAAGATACCTAAATTAAGGGGAGTATACTTAATACTAGGCTCGGACTTGGGTGAGAAAATTGGTCAAAAAATCTTAAACATATTGCATTTTTGCCAATTCTTTCTAAACCTTTTAATTTTACCGATTTAAGTCTTAAAATTTTTTATGTTTCACTAATTGAATTCATCCGATCAATTTTGTCTGGAAATCGCTAACGTAAAATTCATGTAGTGTGGGATAAGTTAATATATCCTTGTTTGGGCTGGGATATGGGTGGGAAAATTGTTTAAAAAGTCTTAAACCTAAATTCAATTTTATATTTTACAATTTTACTAATTGAGTCCTAAACTTTTTCACGTTTTACCAATTGAGTTCATTTAACTAATTTTGTCCAAAAATTGCTAACATGAACACCGGTCATCCAACATGACACGATCGGCGATCACATTGACTTAGGGGTAGCACTAAGCCTCGAATCTATCGTCTTTGTTCGTTATGGAACTCATTCCATTTGGTGGATGAATCAAGTCAAGTAGTTTGTTCTTCAATGGGATCTATTGTCTTTTCTTTGCTTTGATCATGTATAAGTATTTATACCCATATAACTCAACATGAATGACCAACATAAGGTCCAAGATGTGCTTTAAGTCCGATCGACCTGAACCTTCGAAGAGCTTTTATATGTGATTTATAAGTTGAATGCAAAAGCTTGTGTTTTTATGTTTTTGCTCATCAGTTTTCCTCGCATCCATTCAGGCAGCAAATTTCTTGGAAATTCCAACCTTGCTAGACTTGGCCTCTACGGTAGTGGCAGACATGATGAAGGGTAAAACGCCAGTTGAGATATGCAAAATTTTCAATATCAACGATACATTCTCACCTGAAGAGGAAGAAGAGGTGTGTAGGGCGAACCAGCGGGCATTTGAATGAAGCCTCGGTGAATTCCTAGGTCCTATAATATGTCTGTATCACTGGTTCAATGAAACAACCTCTCACCTTTAACTCTAGGTAAACGCTCCTTATATGAGGATACTTGTAAGAATTAGGGTTAGAGAAGAGATTTGAGTACTATTTATGGAGTTTTTAACTAGATCCTCTCATTACGGGTCAGGCTCAACTCGGCCCACACTAGTCAGTCCCATATTTATACTAATTAATAAACCTTCTATTTCACCTTAGTCCAAATTCTGTAAAACAGTAAATTACAATGTCAATTAATGTAGTCCACATTAGAAAAACTCTTACATTCTCCCACTTGGGCTGTATTAATTGAAATTGTATTGTATGTGCGCACATTGGTCTATAGATAATTTTTTATAGTCAATTCTATTTCATAAAGTTTCAAACATCGAATCATGGTGGTAACTGCATATATACACACACGAGTGCTTTTAACTTTATTGATATTGATTCAATATGGTAGTATGACATATGGATAACATCTGTCATAGAGATCCCATTTGTCAATCACCATTCTCTTACCTTAAGTGGCAAAAAACTTGTGCCACTAGATAATGTGTTTATGGTTCTAATGAACTCATATATGTCTTGTCCTTATGGTTAACATTTCTTTATGTATAACAAGACATATGTATAAGGCTAATAATTAGATACCCCTAACATTCACCAGAGGTTTAAGCAATATATTGAGACTTTTAATAATATATATATATATATTCAACATAATAACAATTCATTCAAAAATATTTTATTGAATGCAAAAGTTGACACATATATATTAAAGTGTTACTAAATTGTAACAGAAACTTTATTCAAGAAAAAAAAAACACAACTTCCACTAAATAACAGCATTCCGAGATGTTCCTAGGCTCATGCTAATGACATGTCGCTCAAATACACACGGGCGTAGGCCTTTAGTTAGTGGATCTGCAACCATATCATCTGTAGGAATATGATCTACTGCAACGTCACCATTCTGCATTGATTCCTTTATAGTAAAAAACTTGACCTCTATATGTTTAGACCCCTCAAGACTTCTGTTGTTATTAATAAACAACACTGTAGAAGTATTGTCACAATATAGCTATATGGACCTATCTACAAAATCAAAAACTGATAATTTCCTAATGAGGTTCCATAGCCAAATAGCTTAACTAGCAGCTGAAAAACATGTTACAAACTCCGCTTGCATGGTAGAAGAAGATATGGATTTTTATTTCTCGCTCTTCCATGATACTGCACCTCCTCCCAACATAAATATGTATCCTGTCGTTGACTTCTTATCACCTTAACAACCAGCAAAATCTGCATCTGAATACCTTGCTAATTGGAAGTCTGGGACATATCTATAAATCAGCATATAATCTCTTGTTTTGTTTATTTTGTTGCCTTAATATGGGTTGGACATTGGCTCGATGAATGTTTACTTCTCACGCGGTGAAAACTTATGTGAGTTTTTCTGATATGATACGGAATGAATAGTCAAGCAATAATTTTACGGATTTAATACTTAATGAGGGTTTGATATCCTAGTGTGTGCTTGCATCTTGGTGAGGACTCCAGGAAACAGGATGAATATGAGCTACTTTGCTAAAGGAAAGCCATGAATATTGCTGCTGGTTGGTGCTGTTGTTGCCTTACGCAAAGGATGAGATGTCCTGTGCCTTGAACAAGACTTGAAATCTAGAATCCCTGGGAAACCGAGCCATGTCATGACAAGCGTATGGAATTGAGTTTTGAAACCTACCAATTGTAGAGTGAGAAGTCAAAGAGACTTAAAATTCGATGAAAGTATCGCACAATCGATTGTGACCAAATGCCTGATGCAGTGCCTTTTCCTTGGGCATATGAAAGAGTACCGGACACTTGGAGTGCTAAAACTTAACACGAAAAGATAATTAAGTGTTAAAAGTTAGGAAAGTAATACTTAAGTGCTAAAATTAGAGTAAATAGATAACTTAAGTGTTAATTCGACCAAAATGCCGATATGGCAATTTTCCGGCGAAATAAATGTAAAATGGCAACGTTTTGCAAGCCGATGTGGGTAGTCAATGTAAAAACGATAGTTGTTTTTGTGGTGACATGGTAAAGAAATAATATAAAAACTAATTAAATTAAATTTTAAAATAAATTTATTTAAAACATTCGAAAATAACAATACAAATATTAAAAAATTAATTTAAAAAAGGAGGCGGGCGGCGAGGGCTCGCTCTTAGCTGCCCCCTTCCCTTTTTTTTTTTTTTTTAAGTTTTAGTTTTTCTTAAAATATTTTAACATTTTTATTTTTAATTGTTTTAAATAAATTTATTTTTAATTTAATTTAATTAATTTTATATTAATTTTTTTACCACATTAGCACCAAAACGACGTCATTTTTGTATTGTCTAGTCATGTCAGCGTGCAAAACGTCGCCGTTTCGCACTTACTTAGCTGGAGAATCACCATGTCAACATTTTGGTTGGATTGACACTTAAGTAATTCATTTTGTTCCGATTTTGGCAATTAAGTGTCATTTTCCTAACTTTTGGCACTTGAGTCTCTTCGTGCCGAGTTTTGGCACTTAGGGTGTACTTCTGCCGCATATGAAAGATAAAAAACCTTTGATGTGCATTCCATGCTCGTAAAATAAGCTTGTCAACTATATTTTTTCAATAAACGTGAAATGTAAGGCCATCGGAGGTTGATGAGAGTTTTTGTGATGAATAAAAGGAAAGACTATCAAATATATTTTTCGATGTCGTGTGGCATAGCTTACAAGAGAAATAAATGCTGATGATCGTATAAATTCTCTATCTTCAGTTCAATCAAAGGTTGTACCTAAATCATTCGTGTTTGGTATTACGATTTGAAGACTAGTGATGGCAAGTAATGAAATTTCTACTAACTAAACCTTAAAAGGTTATTCATGTGTTTCTCGAGAGGTGAAAAATCCAGTCAATTGGATGCTAAAAAGTTCTAAAGAAGCTAAAACTAGAAAAATGAACCTACATATAAATCATATATAGACCACATAAAGTATTGAAATTCTCATATTTCCATTAAAATCAAGATCGTTCTCATCATATATTTCTCTAAAAGTTTTGTTCCTTCAAAATATAATTGAATTGCACAACTGCCCCATTAAGAATTAGATACATGTCTAAGTGGTCCATGATCTACATATTATTCTCGCAATTTTTAATATGATCCCATTGAGTTTAAGCTTAAAAATGAAAAGAAAAAAGAAAGAAGGTAGGATAAATTAGATGGCTGATGGGATTGACTTTATTTTTTTTTTTCGCTTAATTAAAAATTCCTGATTCATGCATTTGAAATTTTTCTAAATTTGAAACGCTTTGAAACTTCTACAAAATACAAAGGGCTAATACCCGGAAAAATCCCAAACTGATACACGTGTGATAAATTTATTATAAACTAATTTTTTGATCATGAAAATCCTAAACTGGTACACCTATGATAAATTTACCCAACTGATTATAAAAAATCATAAACTAATATGTTTGTGACAAATTTACCTTAAACTAATTTATTCGACTACCAAAAACGCTAAATTGATTCATTTATGATAAATATATCCTCCATTAAATTAGATTAATATAAAAAAATTACAAAAATTATATAACTATGATAAACAAAGAGTGAAATCTCAAATCGGTATACTAGTCAACTGTCACGTGTCATTTAACTTAATAATTTGACAATAAAATTTAATAAAAATTAATTGATGGTAAATTTATCACAAATATACCGGTTTTGGGTAAATTTGTTAAATGTGTATTGGTTTAGAGTTTTTGATAGAAAAAAATTAGTTTGAGATAAATTTATCATATATACCGGTTTAGGTTTTTCATAGCATTAATCCAAATACAAATATCGATAGTAATTTGTTTTGTAATTTTATAAAATATTTAATATCTTAACGGAAGGGCAGAATAATACAAACAGCCCCGGTTAATCTCTCTCCGAATTGGTTCTTCTCCACGTCTCTCTCTCTCTCTCTCTCTCAACGACGAAGCAAGCCATCCATGTCGTCTCCTCCCTCCGCCTCCGCCTCCTCCTCGCCGCCGCCGTGCCCGAAGAAGATGATCACCCTGAGAAGCTCCGACGGGGCGACCTTCGAGATCGAGGAGACCGCCGCCTTGCAGTCCAAGACCCTCGAGAACATGATCCACGAGAACTGCGCCAGCACCCTGATCCCGGTGCCGAACATCACCGGCGAAGTCCTGGCCAGAGTCGTGGAGTTCTGCAGCAAGCACGCCGAGGCCGGCGTCGACGACGAGAGCCTCGGCGCTTGGGACGAGGAGTTCGTCGCCGTCGATCACACTACTCTCTTTGACTACATCCGGGTCCGTAATTGTATCTCCCTTTGTCAATTTCGATGGGTTTCTTTGCGGTGGAGTGCTGTTGGCAACGATGTTCGTTTTGCTGCATTTTTGGTTTCTGAGGGGTGATCGCTGCTCGATCTTGGAATCCTTTGTTTTTCTCTCTTTCTACGAGTGCAAGTGCTGCTCAATTGCGCCCATAACACGCCATTAGGCAGCTCGATTCCCTCCTCTGTATGCACCCCGAATCTGCATTTGCTGAGGTCACGAACTCATGGCTCGGCTGATGAATTTTCGTCTCACGAGCATTGCATTCTCCGACTCTTGTCGCCCCCCTCGAACAGCTCCGCCAAACAGTGAGAGCCTGATTCGACTATGATAATGTTCCTGAAACCCGAACACGAGAGATGGTTTAGTCCAAACCGAAGAGCTACAATCCTGCCTGCTTGATGATGGAGGAAACAGACATAAAAACGAAAAGCCCCATCGTTTTATCCCTTTTAAGAAGCACGCCTTCTGCTCCTGCAAAACCTGGAGTCGGGTGAACTAGTTCTCTTGAAATTATACCTTCCTTTTAATTTTAAGTTCTTGATTTACTTGAGAACATTAAATTGCCTTGAAGCCCTCTTCGGAAGTTTAGGATTCAAGAAGCCCATATGAACAAACAGGATATTGGATCTAGATTCGGCTTTTGATTAGTCAGGTTAGTACTCACTTTGGCCTTGTCAATGCCGACAGGTTTCCTTTTCCTCAATCTGTTAGGTAGGTCCGGCGTTGCTACTCACAAATTCGGTTAGGTCGGGCTAACATTACTAAAATCCTGCTTTGATCATCTGCACAATCCATGAGCTTTGCCTTGAGGGCAGTGCTAGTCCTTGAATAGTCAGTTATTCTAGTTCAGCATCGGCCTTTTTTCGAAATGGATCTCATTCTGTTCGGCAGGTGAATCAAGGGAAGTAGTTTGATCTTCAATGGGATCTATATTGGTTATCGTTTGCTCTTATAATGTACAAAGTATTTATACCCAGATAACTCAACATGAATGGCCAACATAAGGTCCAAGATGTGCTTATTTCCAATCAACCTGCGCCTTCAGAAGAGCTTTTTAATGCAATTTATGACTCGAAGGTTAAAGCTTGCTTTTTTATGTTTGTGCTCATCAGTTTTTCCTTGCATCCATTCAGGCGGCAAATTTCCTGGAAATTCCAACTTTGCTGGACTTGGGCTGCCAGACTGTGGCAGACATGATCAAGGGTAAGACTCCGGATGAGATAAAAAAAACTTTCAAAATCACGACCGCATGCACACCGGAAGAGGAAGAAGAGGTGCGTGGGGAGAACCAGTGGGCATTTGAATGAAGCCCCAGAGAATTCAGGGTCTTGTGTTATCTTTACTATTGTGAAGTTCTGTTTCTTTCGCTGCCTTACGACGTATGAGACATTGGCTTGTTAAAAGTTTGCTTCTGGCAAAGTGAACTCTCCGGTGAGTTTTTCTGACATGGTATGGTTGAATGTTCAAGTGAAAATTTCACGTATTCAATACTTAGGGAAGGTTTGATCTTCCAGCATATTCTTGTACACGAGGACCCTGTAAAGTAGAAGTTTTGAGATACATGTGTGAGCTGGTTTAAAAGAAAAATCCCATATCAAATAATTAGTGTAGCATGAAGTTATTTATATATTTTAATTAACTCATAACTTATCGGCTTAAACTTTTGAGTAAAGGTCGATTCAATTGGATATATTGACGGGTTTAAATTTGGCGATCAAGTCTAGATCCCAGTGGCAATTCCCAACGTGATGGGATGGAGATTTAAGTTGAGAAGAAAGATACCTGGATTAAGGGGAGCATACTTGATACTCGGCTCGGACTTGGGCGAAAAATTTGTTCAAGAAATCTTAAACATATTGTACTTTTGTCAATCCAATTCTAAACCTTTCAATTTTGCCGATTTGAGTCTTAAACCTTTTCATGTTTTGTCAATTGAATTTATCCAATCAATTTTATCTGAAAATCGCTAATTTGGATTTTGTGTGGTGTGGGATAAGTTAATATATCCTTGTTTAGCCTTGGACGTGAGCGGGAAAATTGTTCAAAATGTCTTTAAACCTAAATTCAATTTTAAATTTTTCAATTTTGCTGATTGAGTACTAGACATTTTCACGTGTTACTAATTGGATTCATTAGGGTAATTTTGTCCAAAAATTGCTAAGATGAACACTAGCAATCCAACATGACACGATTGATCTTGACATGAATAATTTTTAATAATATTTTTTTCTAAATTTTTATTTATTTTTTCCTTTTCCTCCCCCTTCCTAAACCTAGCACAAATGAGGGCCACCTTGCCCTTTGGCTAGGGGAGGGCATTGTGACCCTCGCCTGGTTTTGGGAGATGGCCTAATGGCCTCACTTGTGGCTAACGAGGGTGCCCTTGCTTGTGGCTAGCAAAGGTTTATTGACAACCTTGTCGGCCTAGGGTGAAAAATAAAGAAAAAGAAAGAGGAAGAAGAATTTTTTATAAAAAAAAAAAAAAAGACAAAAATTAAAATATTATTGTCGCGACCAATTTTTCTAGGTGTGAACCACTTAGGGTTTGGCTAATGGATTGTTAAGCCTAGACTTAACTCGGGCTCTCCCAAGCTCATACCAATTCGCGACTTATGTTCAAGTTCTTAACATGCAAATTTTTTAAATTAGGAGTCGCCACTAATTTATTTTTGGTGGGTCGATTAGAAACCCAAGTAAAGTAACGGGAGATTCACTTTACTCCTACGAACCTGAGACTATGGGTACATGGACTTGGTTACATTAGATTCCTCTAATGCCCTTTCGGTACCTTTCTTTTTATTTTGAAAAATGTTTGGCAAGCAGTTTGGATTGATTTTAAATTTATTTCTTAACATGTGAAGTGATCATACGGGTGCGCAAATCATCAATTTAACACCCAGATAAAGCAATGAATAAATTGCAGAAACTTACCTCAAAGCAACGAAAGCATCTGCCTTGTTAGATCAGAATTCACATCAACAATCCTAGATATGATTTCTAATTAACACGCAATTTCTTTTTTTCTTTTTTATTTTCATTTAATTAATGAGAATCGTGCTTTATGCAATGCATGTCACTAATTTAACATGAAATGATATCACATGGCAACATGACTTAGTTATATGACCTAAGTGATATGACATAAATAAGCATGTAGTCTATCCTGAAGCATGAGATAGATTTATTCTAAAAAATATTTTTTGTATTTTCCATGAGATTCGAAATTAAAGAAATGCAACACTTAAATATGCAATCTAAATTAATCTAATGACCTAATTCTAATAACGGGCAATTTCTAATTAAATGCATCTAACCAAAATCACTAAATGACGTGCATTGTATGAAACTAATTCTATATGACGTGTACATGATTTTTATTTTCTTAATAAGCATGCAATCTATTTAAGAGAAATTATCTAAACCTATAATATGCAATCTTAACATGCAATGACGTGCAAAGAATGCCATAATTCTACATGACATATGCATAATGACTTTTCTTTGTGTTTTTCCTTTTTTTTTTTTTTTTAAAATTAATAATTGCCAAATAATTAAACATGCAATTAAAATCTAGCAACCTAAATTGATTTATTTGAATTTGGATTTTTTTGATTTTTTTCTTAAATTTGAAATAAAATTCACATTCTAAACATGTAAACTCTAAGACATGCAATATTCTAACTCAAATATATCTCGAGATAAACAAGGTAATTAAAACGAGACAATTCATTCAAAATCATCAAAAATCGCACATCATTTGGATCAAGAGATAATATTTCGCTAATAAAATCGATAAATTGATCTTAAGCCTTAAAGATCAAATTATCAATTTTACTCCCGCTTGATTAATTATTTCATCTAAAGCCTTATAGATGAAATAAAAAGCCCTGGCGCGGTTGCGAATCAGGTGATATATTGGGATTTCCAATTATGCATAGATAGGTATTTCAACCAAAGAAAACACCATATAAAGAGATAATAATAAAGAAAATAAGAAAAAACCTAAGCTTGCCTAATAAAGTAAAGCAAAAATACCTAATTTAACTCTCTTTTTTTCCTTTTTATTAAAAAAAAAAAAAAATGAAATCTGGGCCGCTGGTTCAAGGGTCCGATGAGGGGTTCCGGTGAGGGAGAGCTCGTCGGCTAGGGTTCCGACGAGGGTCTCCGGAGAGGGCTCCGGCGAGGGGGTTGTCACGGTTCGGCACGGGGCTGCGTCGCGGGGGCAGCGTCAGGGTGCTCGGATCACGGGCTTCGGATGGCGGTGAAGCGGACGAGCGGAGGTGGTGCAGTGGCGCGGCGTCGGGATCGTCGCGATGGAAGCGGCTCGGGTGGTCGCTCGGGTGAGGAGGTGCAGCTACCGGCTTCGAGCCTGAGCAGAGGCGCGGAGCAGAGCTGGGCGGAGAGCTGCAGACGCAAACAAAGCAGGAATAGCAGCGGCGTCGTCAGAGCGGAGGGGCTGCGATCCGGCTCGGGTCAGGCTCTGGGCGTGAGCGAACGGTGCTCCGGCGGCAACAGGGCAGAGGCGGAGCCGGGGCATCGTTGCTGGTGCGGTAGGTCGCCCAGAAACGCGGCGTCGGCAGAAGCGACGGCAGACGCGACGACGGAGCTTACGGGTGAGACGGAACTCCGGTGTCGCAGATCGGGCAACGGCGGAACGACGGTAACAGGGGCGGAGCTTTGGCTCGCAGCAGCAGACTGGGTAGTGGCGGAGCAACGGTGACAAGCGGTTTGACTGGTGGTCGCTCAGGCGGGCCGCAGGAGCACCGGTGGCCGGCACGGGGAATGGGCAGTGGCGGCGGCACTGTGCAGGGACGCGATTCCAGCAACCGGCAGAAGACCAGCACCCTGAGGAAGAAGACCAGTCTTCTTTTTTTTTTTTTTTTTTTTTTTTTTTCTGACCTGTCCTCTCTCTCACGTCACTCTGCACTGCTCTCTCTCTGCTGTACTCTCCTGCAAACCGGTTGCTTTTCTCTTTTCTTTGACCTAGGAAACCGAGAGAGGCCACCACTTTTGCTCTCAAACTTTTCGAAATCTCTCAGAATTTTCTCACGTAATTTGCTCTCCAAAATTTCGAAAATCCTCCCTCCTCAACGTACGGCCGTGTGGATTGATATGTGTGGCCTCCCCCAAACAAATTGCACGCGAGGTATTATATAGGTCTAAAAAATGTATCTCTATCGTATATGTTTTTTCATTTTTGTTCGCGCATGATACCTCTAAATATATTGTTGAAATATATCCACCTAAGAATATTCCCTTTTGTATTTTTCACATATTCTATCCAAAATTTTCCTTTTTGCTCGAAAATACATTCTTTGGCGTATATTGCCTAAAAATATGAAAAGCTTGAACTAATATGTGAAAAATCTTCCTTCACCTAAGAAATTAAAAATAAAACAAAATGAAAATAAAATGCTTCTAAATTATATGCCATGTGATTAATATTAACTAATATATATAATATATATTAGGGGTTAAAATTAATCCCTAATTTTTAATGCGATAAATGAATAAACGGGTCGCCAAAATTTAGGTGTCAACAATTATTAAAAATTATCTACATCAGATTTGTTGTGTCATGTAGGATGACCGATGTCTACGTTAGTGGTTTTTGGGTTTAATTAGTTTGATGGACTCAATTGACAAAATATAAAAATATTTAGTATTCAATTGACAAAATTAAAAAATTTAGGACTAAATTGGTAAAATTAAAATATCTAGAATCAAATTGACAAAAGTGCAATATATTTGAGCTCTCTTGTGATGATTCATAATTTATTGGCTTAAGCTTTTGAGTGTAAGTGAAGCTCGAACTTGGGCTCCGTAATTTCCTTAAATGAAGATATTAGGCTTGTTTTGTGGACTCCCAACAAAAAAGAATAGAGCTACTTTGTGAAAGGAAAGCTTTGAAGCGTTTGGGACTAACTTTCCCAATTATCTTTAGGGTCCAAAGCCCAGTTGCTCAAATATTGAGTGTTTGGGAACACTTTTAAAACCCACATTCAAGGAATGTTGGCCTTCCAAAGGCCGAAAACCCAAGGCTGCCTTGGGCTTTCAGCATTTTCGGAATGCCTCGGACACTGTTCATCTTTTTCTTCGTCAGAGAGGCCAGCGAGGTTGCGATGAGTCGGCAACAGGCTAAAAGAGGCCGGCATGGTCACGGCACCCCGGCAATAGTTGCCGACTAGTCGTGCGACCCATATTTGGGTTGCGGAGGTTGCTTGGGTCGTGGTGCGCAACCTCCGCCACCTTGCCGTGACCCAAATCTAGGTTCTGGGTCATGATGGTCACAAAGGTTGCCTGGGTCATGGCGAGCTCTCGTGGCGACCTCCGGGGACCCACGACTTTGCCACGACCTAGATCTGGGTCGCGGAGGTTGCTTGGGTCGCGACGCACGACCTCCTCCGCCTTGCTGCGACCCAGGTGGTCACAGAGGTTGCCAGCTCACCGCGACCTTTGGCGACCCACGACCTCACTGCGACCCAAATCTGGGTTGTGGAGATCGCCTGGGTTGCGGTGCGGGACCTCCTCCACCTCATCACGACCCATATCTGGGTTTTGGGTCGCGGCGATCATAGAAGTTGCTTGGGTCGGGGCGAGCTATCGTCACGAACTCCGATGACCAACGGTCTCGTCGTGAGGTTGCTGGAGGTCACTGCGACCTAGGCGACTCACAACCTCGCCTGGGTCATAGCGAGGTCGGTTGCCGCAACCTTTGGTGTCCCACGCCGCAACCTCAAGTGGCCTTTCAGGCGACTTTTGTCTGAAATTCACATCATCATACATCTCTTCAAAAGTTTTGTTCCTTCAAAATATAATCGAATAGCGTAGCTACTGTTGGAGGTTTGTTTGTTAAAACAAACAGAGTGTTTTCTTTGTCTCTAAGAAAAGTGGGAGAGAATGTGCTAATTTAAAAATGCGGGTTTTTCTTTATGTACTTAAAGAATGATTGGGTAAGGCTAGACCCCACCATACTCGCGTGCGGGTGCCCGATTTTGGCGCACTTAGCGTGTGCGGTTTAATCAACACTAATCCCTTTGTGTTATTAATTTTTTAATAAAAAAATTATAATTATTCCGAATTTTATTTGTGTCTTTTCAATACAACCTTTGGAAAATTACTTATTCGGTTTTAACTTTTCCCGAAGGGTTGCAATTGTTCGTTTTTCAACTTCTTCCGAAGAGTCACATTTGTTTATCCGAACAATTTTTTAAAGACGTGTTTGTTTGCAATTTTCACGAAGAGTTGCAAGACTGTTTCATATATATACTTGTCATTTTCGGATAGAAAAAGTGGTTATTTTCGAGTCTTCTTTCTGAAAAACAGTAGCCAATTTTTCGATTGTTTTTTAGAGAGACCCTGAAGAAATACTAGATAGCAATACTTGAATTGCTATATAATATTCTCATCCGAGACTTTGTTGTATCCTGGAGGATTTTTGCCAGTGACTATTAGTAACGTTGTGGGGCAAATAAATTATTAAAGAAAGTGATATCACGCTTCAAAATCCGAGTTATTTTACTCAATCCGATTTCATTATTCTACCCAATTTCGAAGCCATATTTCCAACAGCTACACCATTAAGAAATAGATACAAGACGGAGAAGTAAATGATATACATATCAGCAGTTTTCTATATGGCCAGTTTTCTATGTGGCCCCAATGAGTTTAAGCTTACGAAGGAAAGGACAAAAAAGAAGAAGATAGAACAAATTATGCCGGACGTGATTGATTTTATCTTTTATTTTTTGCTTAATTGAAATTTCTTGACCCACCCATTTGAATTTCTCTAAATTTGAAACACTTTGAAACTTCTGCAAAATACAAATATCATCACAACAGTAATTTTCTTGTTATTATTTTATAAATACTTTAAATTTCACCGGAAAAGCAGAATAATACGAACAGCCCCGGCTAATCTCTCCATCGAGCGGATTGGAGGAATATTTCCGTATGTTAAAATCCTTCGTCTTCGGCAACGTCGGCGAGTCAACGACACGACCTCTCCCTCTCTCTCTCTCTCTCTCTCTCTGTAGCAACTTCCTCTGCAAGTCTCTCTCCGAACTCCTTTCTCTGCACGTGTCTCTCTCTCTCCCTCTCTCAACGACGAAGCGAGCCATCCATGTCGTCTCCTCCCTCCTCCTCCTTCTCCACCTCGCCGCCGGCGTGCCCAAAGAAGATGATCACCCTGAGGAGCTCCGACGGAGCGACCTTCGAGATCGAGGAGGCCGCCGCCTTGCTGTCCAAGACCCTCGAGAGCATGATCGGCGAGAACTGCGCCGGCACCCCTATCCCGCTGCCGAACATCGCCGGCAAGATCCTGGCCGGCGTCGTGGAGTTCTGCAGCAAGCACGCCGAGGCCGGCGTCGACGCCGAGAGCCTCCGCGCTTGGGACGCGGAATTCGTCGCCGTCGATCAGGCTACTCTCTTCGACTACATCCAGGTCCGTACTTTCTGTCCCCGTCTCGATTTCGTTGGTTTTCCTTGCGGCGGAGTGCTGTTTCGTTTCGGCAATGACGTTTGCTTTGCTGCATTGTTGGTTTCTGAGGAGTGATCGATGCTCGATCCTGGAATTTCTTTTGTTTTGTCTTTCTAAGAGTGCGAAGTGTTGTTCAATAGGTGCTTAACACGCCATTAGGCAGCTCGATTCCCCTCTCTCATAGCTCAGCTGATGAATGTTCGTCTCTTGAGCATTGCATTCTCTGGCTCTTGTCGTCCTCTTGAACAGATTCGACTGTAATGTTCCTAAAACCCGAACACGAGATATGGTTAAAGCCAAACCGAAGAGCTACAATCCCGCATGCTTGATGGTGGAGGAAACAGACAAAAACGAAAAACCCCATCATTTTATCCTTTTAAAAACACACCTTCTGCTCCTGCTCCTGCTCCTGCTCCTGCAAAACCGGGACTTTGGTGAACTAGTTCTCTTGAACTTACGCCTTCCTTTTCAATTGTAAGTTCTTGATTTATTTTTTAGAACGTTAAATTGCCTTGAAGCCCTCTTCGGAACTTCAAACAGGATATTGGATCGGGATTTGGCTTTAGATTAGTCAGGTTAGTATTCACTTTGGCCTTGTCAATGTCGACAGGTTTCCTTTTCCTCAATTCTGTTAGGTATGTCCGACATTGCTACTCGCAAATTCAGTTAGGTCGGTCCGACATTACTACAAGTCTTGCTTTTGTCATCTGCACGATCCGTGAGCTTTGCCTTGAGGGCAGTGCTAGGCCTCGAATAATGGGTTATTCTAGTTCAGCATTGGCTTTGTTCGAAATGGATCTCATTTTGTTTGGCAGGTGAATCAAGGTAAGTAGTCTGATCTTCAATGGGATCTATTGGTTATTTTTTGCTCTCATAATGTAAAACCACTTGTACCCAGATAACACAACATGAATGGCCAACATGAGGTGCAAGATGTGCATATTTCCAATCAACCTGCACCTTCAAAAGAGCTTTTCAATGTGATTCATGACTTGATGGTTAAAGCTTGCTTCTTTATGTTGGTGAAAAAGAAAATGTTGGTGCTCATCAGTTGATCCTTGCATCCATTCAGGCGGCAAATTTCCTGGAAATTCCAACTTTGCTGGAGTTGGGCTGCCAGACTGTGGCAGACATGATTAAGGGTAAGACTCCGGAAGAGATACAAAAAGTTTTCAATATCAAAACCTCATTCACACCGGAAGAGGAAGAAGAGGTGCGGAAGGCGAACCCGTGGGCATTCGAATGAAGCCTCTGAGAATTCCGGGTCTTGTCTTGTTATATTGTGAAGTTCTGTTTCTTTTGCTGCCCAACTCCGTATCGGACATTGGCTTGTTGAATGTTTGCTTCTGGCAAAGTGTACTCTTCGGTGCGTTTTTCTGACATTTTATAAATGAATGTTCAAGTGAAAATTTCACGAATTCAAAACTAAGGGAAGGTTTGATCTTCCAACGTATTCTTGAAGATGAGCGACCATAAGCAACGATCGCTCTTGTAACCAAACCTCAAGAGGCTATGTCGAGCTTAATTCTTCCAGACATCCTATGTTTCTCGAGGGAGAAAGGTTTGGTCTGTTCGGCTTCGGTCCTCACAATTTCTAAAGAACCCAAAACTAGAAACACGAGCCCACACTCGAATCATCTGCAAATCAGAATAAAAACATCAGAAGTCTCGTCTTCCTATAAAAATCTGGATCATTGAATGTCTTTCCACTGAAATTCATATCACTCCATGTCTCTACCAAATTTTTGTTCTTTCAAAGTACGATCGAATCTTGCTGCCATTAAGAATATGATACATGTCTAAGATATAAATTATTTATGTGTCACTCCCAGCTCTACTTGTTCACAATGATGTTAAGTTGGAAACAAGAAGAAAAAAGAAAAGATGGAATGTGTTATTTGCATGTTTGGATCGATTTTATTTTGGGTTAGTTCCACGAAAAACCCATGGATATGGCCATAATAAATTTATGCTAAATTAATTTTTTAGCCACTAAAAATCTAAACTAGTATATTTGTGATAAATTTATTTTTCGTTAGTTTTCGTTAAATTTTATAGTCAAATTGTTGAAATTGATGACACATGGCAATTGATGAAATACCGGTTTTTGATTCTACCCTCCGTTAAATCGATTTAATGAAAATTAAAGAAGGATAAATTCGTTATAAATGTATCGGTTTGAGATTTTTATTGATCAAAAAATTAATTTGAAATAAATTTATCATGGCTATATCAATTTACCGTTTTTCGTGATATTAACTTTTTTATCTTCTTTACCAAAAACTTGTTAATGGAGGAAGACCTCCTGGGGATAAGAAACATAGGGTAAAGAGAGAGCCAAAAAAGATCTTTCATATATAATCCCGTATAGTCTCGAATGTTATTAGTTTTGGTGTGAATTTTTTCAAAATGTTAATACTAATACGTATCACTAGATATAATTTTTTTATTATGTTATAAATTTATAAATTTCGACAGAGAAAGCAGAACGATACAAACAGCCCCGACAAACCTCTCCATCGAGCGTATCGACTTATCTCTCTATTAGAAGACGATTCCCGTATATAAAATCCTTCAAACCAACCATGTCGTCTTCTTCCTCCTCCTCGCAACGTACCTGAAGAAGTCGATCACCCTGAAGAGCTCCGACGGAGAGACCTTCGAGATCAAGGAGGTCGCGCCTTACTGTCCAAGACTCTCAAGCACTTGATCGACGAGAGCTGCATTGACGTTCCCATCCTGGTGCCGAACATCAAGGGCGGAACCCTGGCCAAAGTGGTCGAGTACTGCACCAAGCACACGAGGTCGGCGTCAACGCCGAGGGCCTCCGCACTTGGGATGCCGAGTTTGCCAACGTCGTGGCCACTACTGTCTTCGACTACATCCAGGTCCGTATCCTTACTTCCTTTCTCAAGTTCGAAGGTTCTTCTTTCCGGTGGAGTTTCTGTTTCGTAGTGTTTGCTTTGCTGCTCACTTAGTTTCTGACGAACGGTCGGCGCTTGATCTTGGAAAGTTTTGTTGCAGAAAACAAGCCAATCGCCTGCAAAATTACATCGCATTTGCTCTCACAATTTCTCGTGAAATAACCATTGGACGTCACAAAAAAATGTCACAAATCTCTTCACAAGTTTTGTTGTTTCAACACGAATGGCAAACACAAGGTCCAAGATGCGCTCGAGTCCAATTTACCTGCACCTTGCCTTCCAAAGAGCTTTGAAATGTGATTCATGAGTTTGAAGGCTGAAGCTTTGCCTTTTGTATGTTAGTGCTCATCAATTTTTTCCTTACGTTCATTCAGGCAGCAAATTCCATGGACGTTCCAACCCTGCTGGACTTAGCTTTTGGGGGTCGTGTCCAACACGATTAAGGGTAAAACCCCGGCCGAGATATGCAAACATTGTTGGAAATTAATCCAGAGAAAACACACTGTTAGTTGTAATCAGAACATCAATGTAACAACTTTATAATATCCTTCCTTTTATGTAAACTTACAAATCTTGAAGAAGAATAAAATAAGATATCACTTGAAAAATAACATAAAATTAGGTGAGGTACGGATAACCGAATCTCCTTAAGGCGATTAGTTCTTGCTAAAGGTGCTCCGTAGATTCACGAACTATGCCTTCTAAGATACAACACCTCGAATCTATTTGAATTAGCACTATACAAACATGACTCGCCGAATTGTTCAATTGAACCAAGACACTCAAAAATCAAGAGTAGAAAAGTAAAAAATCAAAAGAGTTCAATCGAAAAGTGTAAAATCAAAAGAGTAGAAAAGTGTATCTTTTTTGGAATCGAGTCGGAAAAACTAAAAACCATAAGACTTTATAAAGTTCTATACTTTCATCTATTTATAGAGATTTTTAGTTCATGTATAGAAGAGATACATGAATTAAATAGACGCATGTATCCACGAAATTCATGAATCAAGAGATACATGACATGAATTTAAGAGATTCATGAATCCAGAGATACATGAATTCAAAGAGATTCAAACTCAATAAATACATGAACTAAAAGATATATGAATCTAAGAAATTCATGAATTCAATAAAATATGAACATAAAATTTTAGGAAATTTATGAATCCAAAAAAGATACGTGAATAGAAAATACGTATCTTAATTTATTGGCATTCGTTGATCCATTAACCATAATTATAACCATAATTACAACAAACATTTCGATATCCCATCCTCGCCCTTACCGGAAGATGAAGAAGAGGTGCGCAGGGAGAACCCGTGGGCATTCGAATGAAGAAGCCTCAGAGAATTCCTGGCTCTCGTCTTATGCTGATAATAAAGAAAAAAGGAGTTTCTGTTTCTTTCGCTGCTACTCCGGGTCGGATATTGGCTTGTCACATGGTCACTTCTCGCTCGGTAACTCTCGTGAAATCGGTTGAATGTCCAAGTGAAAGTTTCATGGATTCAAATAATTAAACGAAGGTTTGATCTTCCAACGTATTCTTTGCATCTTAGTGAAAATTTCGTGGATCTGCTGATGCCCAAGGATGATGTCCTTTGCCTTCAACGAGGAGCCATGTCGTGATTAGGATAGGGAACAAGTAGTTTTGAGATCTACCGATTCTATTGTGAGAAGTCGAAAGACTCAAAACTCAAGACCTAAGTATTCCATGATCAATGGCAACTGCGTACCCCGTCCACCGAGTGGCGCCTCTTACCTCGAGCGTGTGAATAATAAAAGTAGTGCATTCCAAGTTTATAAAATAAGTCTTATCAAATATATTTCTTCGATCAGTCTCAGATGCGAGGCCACCGGAGATTAATGATTGTTCAATGTATTTCTTTCATTGATTGCGCAGTCCCGCACGAGGAGAAGCATGCCCTTGTGAAAATTGAATTGCAAAATGAAGTATAAATGGTTCGTTTTATTTTACTAAAATGTATTATTTATGAGAAATTAATTTTTAGGAGGAAATTGACTTGATTTTTTTATATTTGGCTGAAATTCGAAAAATATTGAGGAATCATTTTATGTCGCTTTGGTATAAAAAATTTGATGGGAAAAGTATAAGGAAGAAATTCATTTTTTAATTTTAATTTTTTTCTTTTTTGCCGATGACTAGTCACAAGTAAATTTGAGCCTTGCCACAGGTTGGCTAGGTTGACCTTGTTGCGACTCGGGGCCTTTAGGTTGCTAGATCTGGCGAGCTCACTCGCCACGACTCATTGACTCCTCCTTGAGCTTGCCGCAACTCGCCGAACATTGGTGATGTCTCAAAGAGCTCGACCTCGCTATATCTAGGGAGATGGAGCTTTGCTCGAGGTCGGCGATGCTTGAGTTCATCTAGGGTTGGTCATTAGTTGTCATCATGGTTGTCGACTAGCCGAGGAAGAAGCAAAAAGAGAAGAGAAGAAAAGAAAAGAAAATTAAAATGATAAAAAAATTTGACTTAAAAAGTAAAAAATAATTAAAAAATAGTTTTTAAAAACATTTTTGTAAGAACAAATATTTCATTAACAAATGACTCGGGCCCAAGTGTCGAAGAGTTGAGAACTCACATACAGCTTTTGTGGAGACCTAGGTTGGGACTAGAGCTTGAGTGTCAAGAATCTGAGCATGATCTTTATGGACTTGAACTCGGATGCCAAAACATTAAATATCGAAAAATGAGAAAAGTATATTTCGCAAAATATATGGATCATAGGATATGCCACTTCCCAAACAGTGAATATGCGAAATTGATGCACCAATGATCTTTATCGCAATACAGGTTTAATGTTCCAACGGATGATTTTGTCCCCAAAGGTCGCATCGCACCTGTCGGCTTCGTCCACCGTCCTGTCAAAGTCAACGCTCCCTTTGCCTCAAGACAACAAGACAAGGAGAGATTCGACCTGACCTAGGGGAGCCTAGGAGCGCGCGTGGACCCCACTCCATCCCTCATTGGCCCAACTGGTGGGTGGGCCCCTGACGCCACGTCACCCATCCGCCGGCAGCTCGCGAGCGAGACAACAGCTCGACATCATCGGGCGCGTGCTGTCTTTTTCTCTCCCCCGCACGCACGCACGCACGCACGCTTCTCCCGGCGGAAAAGAGCTCCCGTCCCCGCACCCCCTTCCGCCGCGCCTCCGATCGCGTGGCAGCCGCTGCCGCCGCCCGTTCGGCCGTCCGATGGCCGATCGCGTCCCTCTTCTGAACCATGACGACGAGGAGCCACCCGCCGGCCGGCGCAGCCCGCGCGTCGCTTCGCTCGACGTGTTCCGCGGTCTCAGCGTTTTCGTGAGTTCCCCCATCTCTCTCTCTCTCTCTCTCTTCTGGTCTGCCTTACAACACTAGCAGCAGCAGTCGCGTCAATGTCTACTGTCTCGCCGCTTCGTCGCGAATGCTTGCTTCCTTTCGTCGTCGCGTTCTCCTTTTCAGCTGATGAAATGAAGGTCCATTTTTAGCAAGCGTTTGTCGATTGCTCGGGGACTTTAGCTTGACTCTGCTGATTTTCGTTGTTTCGATGACCGAGGGGCGTTTCTGTTTACTCCTAGCATTCGTCTATGAGAAATGGCGGTAGCGCTGATTGTGTCCATCGTCTTTCGTTTCCAGCTAATGATGCTCGTTGACTATGGTGGATCGATTTTCCCGATCGTTGCTCATTCTCCGTGGAACGGCCTTCACTTGGCCGACTTTGTGATGCCTTTCTTCCTTTTCATTGTCGGAGTGTCTCTTGCTCTTGTCTATAAGGTACGAACCCCCTGACTTCTCCCGCAAATGTGATTGATTCTCGCGAGCAAATTACTGAGCTTCTGTGCTGAATTTACTGAGAAACTGAGTAATTCTGGACCTAGTGGTCTGTGGTTGCATTTATGGATTTAACATTGCTCAATACACAAGTCGGTTGATGCTATTGGTGTTGAGAGTGTGCCACTTTTGTGATTCCAGAAAGTAACGAACCGGGTAGAAGCTACATGGAAGGCAGTTGCGAGAGTGTTGAAACTTTTTCTTCTTGGCGTTCTTCTTCAAGGTAACATGTTATAGCTTCCCATCGCACATGGGAAATACCTTAGCTTGTTGACAGCCTCTAGGGATACTCATGATTTAAGCTAGTATGCATTGAGATTTTCCAGGTGGTGATAACATTAAACTTCTTGTAGGAGTGCTAATGGAATTGCGGCAAAATTATGTTGATTCACATGCCAAAGCATTGAAATCATGTGATTAATTTTCAGGTGGTTATTTGCACGGGATATCTTCTTTAACATACGGAGTCGACATTGAAAGAATACGGTGGTTTGGGATTTTGCAGGTCCGTCTGTTGGATGCTCTTTATGTTGGATAATTCTATTGGGTTAGAAAGTAATGAACATAATATAGATCTAATCATTGGACGGTTGAACTTATCAGGAACTTTGCAACTTGTCTAATGCAGTTGACATTCTTCTAAAAATGCTTTCATTGCCTTTTCTCTCTGGCTCTGCCATATTGGGCCAGTTTTACTGATCACTGTTTGTTTAGGAAAACTGCTTCCAAAACAAATGAAGCTGGCTGGAAAAATCTGGCTTGATATTTGTAGCAAGTGTGTTTTTTTTTTTTTTTTATTCGAACTTTTTTTTTTCAATAGGTCTTCCAATTGTCCCTATGAAAAATTGAAGCCATTTATATTCGATGATCACAATGGTTGTAGTAAGATAAGTCTTAAGTACAGAGCCTCTGTAAAGCATGTATGTGAGGGATATGCTAATGAACCGGCATTATCTTCAATTACCATCAATATCAGAGAATCGCCATTGGCTACATTGTCACGGCTCTATGCGAGATTTGGCTTTCACAAAGGACGTCGCGACAATGGCATTTTGTTCAGAGTTATTATTGGCATTGGTAAGGTCCATTCTTTTGTTTTTAAGGCTGTGCCCTTTTACCAGCTGACAACTCTTTCACAAAGGATAATTAACTTCATAATATCTATTCGTTAAATTCATATTTCAAGATATGCAGAATAGAGTGGCCTAAATGGACTGTAGAAAACAAGCCTTTAACAGCGGAAAAATAGATTTTCGGCCCCACTTTGACTTTGCTTCTGCTAATTTGGAAGTTATGTAATCGGTTAGCATAATTTTACAAGAAATAGATTTCCACAAGTGTCATTTCTCTTACAAATGGAAGTTGCCTAGTTTGGTACTTTGGAGACAAATGCATCTGCCTGAACATTGAATATACTCATCCCTGCATTAGTTAGTATAGCAAGTTCATAAATGGTGTGCCCTCAACTAGCATGTGGATTATACAACTTGGTCAAACTGTTTAACTGAGAGCAATCGATTGGCAGATGTAGCCTATTAGCCAGACAAATAGTTCACAATCTTTGTAGAATAAGAGCGGACAGTCAGATTTAAATAGCCAATGTAAGTGTCCTATAGTGATGTGGATTTATTGGGCCTCGGAAAATTTTAGTCTGTCAACTTTCTCTCTATATCTTCCTTCCCTTCTTTTTTGAATAAGAAAGCATGGTTTAATATCTTACATGTGAAGTAACTTTGCCATTTGTCTTGCAGGTCTCTTGCAATTTTTCTGTCAGTAATATACGTGGCTCTATCCTATGGTCTATATGTTCCTGATTGGCAGTTTGAGGTGACATCCTCATCGGGTAGCACTTTTTACTCGGTGAGAGCATGCTTTGCCCCTTTTCTGCTTTCTTCTCTTTCCCTTCCCTGCAGTGAGACTGCTTCCAGCTTATCGCTTGATCATTTCTTTTTCTTATTCAGCATCAGCAAGTCATTAACATTAAACCAAAGTTCATAGAAACCTTTTCATCATTAAGGCCATTTCTTGTAAGCACATTCGGTAGTTCAAGGTCTCTGCATATCCATATAGGTGAAGTAACTAATCCGGATGAAGAGTTCTACTACTTATAATGTGCATTTAGCCCCCTAGTGAGCCCTGGATTAAAGAATTTCATGTTTTTGCCTCACAGAGTCACGCAGACTCATTCTCACACTCAAAAACAGCTTTCTTGGGTCGCGGGGAATCTGTTAGCTTGTTAAAATGGTAATCGAAACCCACTTTTGGAAACACGTACACTGGGGGGCCCTTTGATGCGTGAAAACATTTTCAGTTCTTGTTTTCAATGAACATTGTTTTCCTTTTTCTGTGTTTATGAACCCATGTAGTGCATAAAATTGAAACTTTCCAAAAGGAAAGAGAATTTTGAAACATGTTTGTCGGTGTTTTTTTCAACATCAAAGAATTTTGATAGATGTAAATATATATCTATGCTATATGTAAAGCGTACATATCCACCCTTCAAATTACCAAAATTCTTTTTATCAAATAACCTAATTAAATATTAGATTTTACTTATGAAAAATTGATGTTAGAGTTACCCAACAACTAATAAGACTTTCACTTTCATATAGCTCATACTGCAGACTTTTGAAATTCACATCTCTCTTCTCCATCTTAAAAATAATTGACATACAGTTGAACTAAGACACTCGTGGCATGTCCAACCAAACCAAGACTAATGAACCCACATAAAAATTTGCAAAAAAAGAAAATTACAAATCAGTCATTTATTTTCTCATGCACCGTCTTTTAGTTCAACCTCACCATTTCAGAAAATCTTTGTTGAAGATTCTTGAAGCTCCAACCAAGCTACAGCTTCTTCAAAGCTTTATGAAGCCTCAAAATTGGACCAGACTAAAGAGAAACCTCAGCGAAGCTTTTAAACTTTGTCAAAGCTTGAAACTTCATTGGTTGAAGGAGATCTACAATTTTATTGAAGCTTGAAGCTCCTGTACTTCAAGTGAAGCTTTATCATTAAACAAACAGTTTTTGGAGTCTGAATAAAGAGATCAATTATTGAAGAGGACAGAGATCAGGGAGAAAAGCTGTGGTTTCATTTGAGTTGAGAAAAGTGAAAACAGCTTTCTAATTGTAAAATGGCAAACACCTCTTCCATGTTTTCATTTCAAATATGAAAACAAAATGCACCAAACGCATTTTCATGAGGTTTTCCTTCATTGAAATTGAAAATGGAAATTAGAAGACTCCTCCGGACAAACAGCCCCTTGATGTGCCTTTTGTTTCTGGACATTGTTTTCCAGCTTTTGTCAACAGTAAAGGTCCATAACTTGTCTAGACCAGTTTTAGTTTGACTAGCCGATTGTCTATGGAAGTTTTTCTTTCCAGCCTGTATACAATAGCTAGTTAGAGTTCTTTATGCGACTTGGGTGGAAAAATCCATCTTTACGAGCAGCATAGCTCTCTACTCCGGTTGTTTACTTGACTCTTGCACTCTAGGGGCACACTGAGAGTAGCCAATTACTCAACAAAAGTCAAAACATGGTCTGTTGCAGAATCAACCTTTCAAGATAGTAGTGATTCGCTAGATTTTCTGCTATTACCGTTTCTTGCTTGACTCTGGCTATGTCTTGCACAGGTTAAATGTTCAGTGAGAGGTGATCTTGGCCCTGCTTGCAATGCAGCTGGAATGATTGACCGATATGTTATTGGCAATAATCACCTTTATGCAAAACCTGTTTACCGGAATTTGAAGGTAGAATGCATGCTGATGCTGTTTTGTAGACTAAATTGTACCGTGTATTATAGCCTTGTTCTAATTTTTAAAAACAGGACTGTAACATGTCTACCAGTGGCCAAGTTTCTGATAACTCACCATCATGGTGCCATGCTTCTTTTGACCCTGAAGGTATTCTAAGGTGCCCAACTTTCCTTTCTGGTGTATCCTGTTATAGTGGTCTTGTATACAGTGTTCTCATGTTATGTCTTAGCATTTACCTCAATGTGGGCCTTTTGTTATGATGGGCGATTCCATTTCCCTTTTGCAACCATATATCTTAGAAATACTCAACATGTGGCAAAAAGCTGGTCTATCTTTTGAAAAGCTATCAACGAGTGTGAATGCAAGGTTTGTGGAGGAGCAATCTGCACTTGAAAAATCAAAACTGCATCCCAAGTTGGCAAATGCCATTTTTCCCTTCCAGTGATGGTAGGTGCTAGGTCGAATACTTAGTAGTTTGACTACTGGGAGAAATAATAAGGCACTTTAGAGAGGGTTTGTGCATTACAGTAACCAATAACACGGCTAACTAATGAAGCTATAAAAGAAAATTCACAAAGTCAGCTCAACAATCTTTAGGTGTACTAGATGTAGTTTAGAATATAAAATTTGAACTTTTTAGGTTACCCTAGTATCTTCTTCAGTTTCTCTTCCGTACAGTTACACAATTAGTTGCTTACACCGAGGTAAACAATACTCGGTAGATCTTGCATCTGATCCATTTTAGAAATGTCCTTATGTATATTGTTTCTTCATCAAAGTTCCGCAACATCCTATTTACATTAGCATCTCTTACTGACAGCTCCCTAACAGCTGCCGTAACTTGCATTATTGGACTCCAATATGGTCATGTCCTAGCAAACCTACAGGTAAGCTTCAGGCACACATGTGTCGCTTAGTGTACTTTCCGTTCCCCATCACATCTCTTGTATTTCTTCAATACACCAGACACTACTGTTTTATATCTCATGAATTCCTTTGGGTAAGCATGTTGAGGGCTTGAAAAGGGTCTGAAATCCTGTTGATGATGATAGTTTCTTGGTCGACTCTAGAGCTTGTAATCCCTTAAGTGTGTATTTTATAAGCAATTTTTGTTTGTGTATGACAGGATTCTAAAAGGAGATTAGACAACTGGTTCCTGTTTTCAGCTTCGTTGTCTGTCCCAGGGATTTTCCTTGCTTTAGTAGGTATGAATTTTAAATGGCGCATGCTTCTCCGAACTAACTAGATAGAAAAGATTTGAACTTATATTTAAGTGAACTGTAGATAAAATTAGGACCCTTCAGTAAGTTCTGATGCACAGGGACTCTCGCCGAAACAATTTTTTTCCTTTATGAATGAGATGGCACTAAATAACCGTGCTTTTCTAATTGGGAAAATCTGTCAATACAGGTGTTGCGGTGAACAAATCACTGTATACGGTCAGCTACATGTTGATTACTTCTTCAGCTGCGGGAGTCACATTTTGTGCTTTGTATCTGCTGGTGAGTGTTTTTTTTTTTTTTTTTTTTTGGGTGGGGAGAGGGGCATGGAGGGACGAAATGTGGTTATATGTGATTTCTATACTTCAAACTTTGTTAATAGGTCATCTGTGACGCAACAAGTGTTGCCATGTCTTACTACTCATCATGACTCTTATAAGACACATTTCTGATGAATTTTATGCTAACTCGAAATATACTTTGTTCAGAGGGCTCTTTTTACCTTTTCAAACTTAATGCCGCATCTGTTTGGACAGGTGGATGTTTATGGTTACAGGCAGTTGACTTCTTTGTTAGAGTGGATGGGAAAGCATTCTCTGAGCATCTTTATTCTTGTAACTTCAAATGTTGCAGTTATAGCCCTTCAGGGATTCTATTGGAAGGTCCCTGAGAATAACATTGTGAGTGCTCATAATTATTTTTTGCTACATTCAGGGCACATCATATACATTGTTTTGAGTTGCATTCTCACACATGGAGAAGTTAAATTCACAATAACAGATCAAGTTAAATTCACAATAACAGATCAAGTTTATTCATATAACTAGAAGAAAAGAGCCTTTTCCTGTGAACTTATACAATCTTGTACGACAGATTCACTGGATTGTGACGCTTGTAGTGCGTTCATGATGTTTTCGGGGAGCTCGTCTCCATGGTAAGCTCTTTTTTATTTCGTGTGACTTGCTTCCCAAGTAAATCTAGGCAACTAGTCTCTCCACTGATTTTATATGTTAATTTGCAACAGTATTGTATCAATCAAGCGATGGATTGCCTTCATTGCAGCCAACAGTTGAAGTAGGTGCAATTTTGTCAGTGATATTGTAGTCTAGTTAGTCTTTCATATGGGGAACTATTATTTTTTCGTGAAATCCCTTGACATGAACAACAGATGCTACGAGGCTGCTCTCATTTCCTGTACTATCTTGACTCCATATTGTACTTGCTGAGATTAGTGTACCTATAATTTCTTCCACTTCTCACTTATCTCTGTTTGTATCACCATTAACTATTAAAGCAAGCATTTAAAGGTGTTTATTGTATTTGCAATTTCACTTTAATGGCACTAGCAAGAAAAATCTACTAAAAATACATAGGACCACTGGCATTTTCACAGTGTAATGTCTTTCCACCGCTAGGAAATCACAATGCAGTGGCGAATGGCGATAACTCGTGTCTCTGCTCTTGCTTTATACCAAGCAAAACAAATCGTTCAGTAGTGCGGTCCTACTGGTGAGTACTGGAGTCTCTGCTATTTCAGCTGTGCTGTGTCCTTTCTTTCTTTCTTTGATCTTTTTCCTGGCTGTTTTGTTTTAGAAGTGAGAGGCTTTGCGATGCTTGTTCCTTCTTTGGGAGGCCAATTGTCATGGCCGTACTTGGCCAAAGAATTTAAAAAAAAAAAATTGCGATGCTTTTGTACTTTGTCTTCGTTTATTAACGCTGGATAATCCACCTCGCGAACTGTGGGTATCGTACCCTCAAGACTTTGTCTTGCTCTTCAAAAAAATTTGGCAGTAAGCCTGCATGAGCTTTGCTCTAAGGTTCCAAAGGTTCATTTGGTTCTTTCGTGTCCTTTGACACAGTAGAAAGTGCATCTAGGGATTCGACATTGTTTTCGAAATTGATGCAACAGATTTGAACTCGCATGCGCCTCCCGAAAGCTAAGTGGGCAATCCGTTGGTGCAATGAGCAAAAAGAGCCGAGACGATAATCAAATGAAATTAGCGAAATCCCGGTCCGATACTACAAACCTCCATGCTTGAAACCATGCCGTGGATGAACGTGTTCTAATGTTCGTGACATTGTCTGCGGGTCACCGCCGATGAAGACCATGCCCATGACCCGGATGACATATCGTGTGGGACTTCATTTATGTGAGTTGAGCACATATTGACCCGACATAGACAGCAGCCCCGTAAGTCCCCTATGCACATCACTTAACACATCACTTAAGCGTACAAATATAACTTCTCGGTCGGTGCATTACATATATCTCTCGACAAGAATCGAATTTGCAACCCCACTTTCTCCTCTTCCATTTTTGTCGCACTTACAAGCATATGCCAACATCTCTCGACTCTTCAAGCAAGCACAAGAAGGGGCACACAACGGGCTCCTTTCGCTTGTGACCAAAGAACTCTCCCCTCAAGTTTCTCACAAAGCTACAAACAGACTTGAAGAAGCAAAACGGCGAGTAGGTAAACGAAAATGGCCTGTCCACTGTCCATCTCGTTGTCCTCTCGACATGCTTGGGAATTCGGAATGGAGGAGGAGCAAGTCATCCTAATCCAAAAAGCATTGTCTTAGAAGGAAAGAAGACAAAGGATTCACGCATTGGGACTAAGGATAACGATAGCGTCAGTATCGTCACCTTCAAAAATTCGGCACAGGACCACTTTCCTCGAGAAACGGGGAGTCGTCTGTCCCATCTCAAAGGCAAAAGAGCTATAATTGAGCAAGGCGGTCGTCCTCGGAATTCTTTCGAGAAATCGTAATTAAAAAATCGAACAAAAGGAAGAGATAGACTATTCGGGAAAACGGGGGGTTGCTTTCGAAAAGGTTGGCGAGGGGGTGGTGGGCCACCGCAGCTAAAGTTGGCACCTTTAAGCCATGGCCACATTCATGACCGTTGGTCACGGATAATGAAGCTTTTTAGAACAGAAGAGAGAGAGAGAGAGAGAGAGAGAGAGAGAGAGATAGAGAGAGAAAGAGGGAGGGAGGTGACATGAAACGAGGCCCACGAGGGGCAACAAGAACAATGGAAAAGAGCCGTCGCCAATTCCAATTCCAACGGTTGAATAATATATGCACGAACAGTCTGGAAACATCTTGTGTGGGGGGAGAAGATGGTCCTGGAGCGAGAGAAACCCTAATTGCAGAATTTAAATTTTGGGTCATTTACAATCATTTCCTTTCCCTTGGCTTTCGTAGGGATTAGTTTATTCGCCTCTCCGGTTTGTCGTAGTACGATGCGATTCATTCCTCCGGAAGATAAAAGACAAAAAGGCAGGTCATTCCTTATTAATTATAAAAGAACGGGATCGGACGACTTTACTTTTTTGAAACGAGCAACTAAGCTAAGATAACAGGGAATCGCGACCCTCAAATTGGCATCCGATTGCTCGCGATTTACCTCGCCGTCTTGTAAAATTTCAAAACTTTTAGATGGAGGGCAGAGACTTCGTGATTACATCCTTTAATTGGCATGAAATTCAGAGGCGTTGATAGGGTGTTAGCGTTCCGAGGTGGACTTGCAGGAAGGGCGTGAGCATAAAGGTAGGACCCCGCGGGCGATGGTTTGACAACTGGCGCCACGTGATTGCTGACAAAACCCCTTCGCCCCGCATGCATTTTTTGTCATATTTTCTTCATCCAAACACACAGTAACTTTATAATACTAAATTATAAACAGTAATGACAAATCATTATACTAATTGAAAGATCAGAAGACTGGTTGTAAAATCCCCGTTGCAGAGAATGTCCATTGCGTCCCCGGTGATACTATAAAAAGCAAGATGAGTTCTCTTTAAGGGCACGAAAGTGAACTGCATTATCGAACTGCTGTTTTTTCTTCTTTTCTTTTGCATTTCATGGAATGATAGACAGAAAGAGAGAAAGGATCCTTGATGGATGAGAATTGGGGGACTAAAAAAAACTATCTTTACATTCACATTTCAAAATCTACAAGTTGCATTTCTCACCCACATGTGTTTTCTAAAACTGCTATTAATTTCCCAAATCACTTCCTACACCTCCTCATCATGTGCGCCGTTGTTGCTCTTTTTTGGAGGCCGTCCTAGTGCCAGCTCAAGATCGGATGGAGGTCCTGACAATTATAGTTGAGCTTTGCCATGGAGCTTACACGGCGTGCAAGCCTGCTGTAGAGGCTTACATCTAGTTGACGGCCCTCTCGAGCTTAGGGTTTGCCCTAGCGATCGCGAGCCATGAGCTCGGGGCGAGCTTGTGTGGCCTCTTTGTCGCGAGTTGTGAACAATGTCGTCACAAACAGAGAAAAGGGTGTGGGGAGAGGGGTACGAGTGGCGGGGGAGGGTGTCATTGTCGATGTTGAGGTCGTGCTATGGCATCGATTGATGGCTCAATGTTGTGGGATGGCTGTCGATAGTCGCCATGCTGTGTTACTATGCCTGAGGGGAAAAGGTGGGAGATGGATTTTCGAATTGGAGAGATGCAAAACACAGGTTTCGAAATGTAAACAAGAAAAAAGTGTTTGCCATGAAGAGTAAAAGTCGACAATGATTTTTCACAATTTGTCCCTGAAAACAAGTAACCCAAGAAAGGTCCAGACATGTTTGGCGATGATTTGATTCTTCTCAACAACTCGAAAGGACCTCCCATGTCCCCACCCACCCAAAAGCGTAAATGCTTTAATTAATCACACGATACGCGCAGGACGAATGTCTTGGGCATTTAATTTCGTCAATAATGAAAAGATATTATGCACGTTGTTTCTACTATTACTACTTCAAATTATTTCCACGGTCTCCTAACGTAATTATTCCAATAACGTCATTTCATTAAAGTCGACACATCGAATTCACTCCATTCACAACGTTACTGCTTCAGCCTTGGCGTCCACGCATTACCAAGAAATTATGTTCCTTTATCACCACTCAAATTTCCTAAATATAGGTGGAAACATTCTGTTCAACAAAGTAACTGATTATTCCAAATTTGGCAATGATTTAATATTCAGAGATGTAGAAATCTTATGATTATGAATGATACGTGAAATTTTGATGAACGGAGAGGATACTCATGCGAAATAAACTAAGACAAACCCTAATTTTGATACTATATGTAAGTAAAGAGCATACGAACCTATCCCATAATTAAGCGATGCAAGGCGTTTCAATACCACATCTCAAGTGCAAATCCGGATTAGACATGACACGTGGAATATGGTGAAAATTGGGATAGAGCCTGACTTGAATAACATATTAGAAAGTTTAATCCAAAAGCTTATATCTTTAGATGAAAGTGTGATTTGGTATTTAAATGTCACAACACAGCGCATTGCCTAAATCTCCCGGCATATCATTTCAAACGAAAATATTTTATTTGGAAATCTCTGGAATTTGGTAGACGCAGCACCCCAAATCTCCCGAACGTTGCTGAAGAAAACGAGCAAAAATCCCCTACCAAAACGAAAGGAAACGAAACGAAAGGGGACAACACATAACCGTTGGGAGTCGTGGGGGGGGCTTGTGGGTGATAGTGCCAGGCTGACCAATCCATCCGCTCATTTCTCATCATCCAGGGGCCCCCCCGATGATTGGATCCTTCACATGGCCGCGCTGTACCCTTTTGCCCCCTTTTCCTTCTCATCCACTGATTCCACAGTACCAAGTAAAGTAAAGACTCCACATCCTCATATATAACTATATATGTATATATATATATTGTGTGTATATGACATAATGCATGGGGAAAAAATAGTAATTAAATAAATAGTAATCGGTGGAGTTCGAGGTGACGAATGAATATGTCTAGAAATGAAATGAGAATTCTTTTCGTTAGTGGAAGAGAGGGAAATTGTAATCGAGCATTAATCTTGCTTTTTGTCGTGATTCTTCCCATTATTGGTAAACTGCATTTACCCTCTTGTTCTTCTTTTCTTAAACAATGATACAAAGGCTTTGTTGATATAATAATTTTGAAGTATTATTAGAATTTATAATTATATAGCATGACGTGCTGAAAAAAATGAGAAAACATCAAATTCCCAAACTACTCCCCAAGTAATCCGCCACCTCTCCTCCACCACCACCTTCCTCTTCTTCTTCTTCTTCCTCCTCCTCCTCGCCCTTTAAAAGGGACTCCGCCTCAGAGATACCTCGCAGAGCTGCAGAGAAGGCAAGAGAGCAGAGCTTGTTGTTGTTGCTTTTGCTGTTAGCCGGGCGCCCTTTGCAGAACGAAGAAGATGACGAAGGAAGTGAGCGAGGAAGCACAGACCCACCACCATGGCAAAGACTACGTCGACCCCCCGCCGGCTCCTCTCCTCGACATGGGCGAGCTCAAGCTCTGGTCCTTCTACAGGGCCCTCATTGCGGAGTTCATCGCCACCCTCCTCTTCCTCTACGTCACCGTCGCCACCGTCATCGGCCACAAGAAGCAGACCGGGCCGTGCGACGGCGTCGGCCTCCTCGGCATCGCCTGGGCCTTCGGTGGCATGATCTTCATCCTCGTTTACTGCACTGCTGGCATATCCGGTATGTTTAACGACTCTCGCACGTTCGGTCTCTCTGGTATTTTCATGCTCTGGTGCTCACAGGTGCAAGAACTCTTCAAAGTTTGCATCTTTTGTTGATGGGCTTCGAGGTGTTCTTTGTGCTTCATTTGTATGGCTCTCGTGTTCACAACCCTTCGTTCATTTTCATGCTCGAGTTTTTAAAGTTCGTTAAGTTCGTTTTTTCAAGTGATAGCTTAAGAACTCATGAAAGTTTTGTATTTTATGTGGATGGGTCTTCAGCGGTTTACGTGTTTTCTCTAATGTTTCCGTTGTTTCAAACGCAGGTGGACACATCAACCCGGCTGTGACATTCGGACTATTTTTGGCAAGGAAGGTGAGCTTGATCAGGGCACTGTCGTACATGATCGCTCAGTGCTTGGGCGCGATCTGTGGTGTGGGGTTGGTGAAGGCATTCATGAAGCCCTTCTACAACTCGCTCGGAGGTGGTGCCAACTCGGTGGCTACGGGCTACAGCACGGGCACGGCTCTGGGTGCTGAGATCATCGGCACTTTCGTGCTGGTTTACACCGTGTTCTCGGCCACTGACCCAAAGAGGAGCGCTCGTGACTCTCATGTGCCGGTAAGTACAACTTACTAGCTACTGCTCCTGCTTATAACCAGGTTCTTTCCTCCGAACGGGAGTAGCTGTTCATTTCATAAAGGAGGTAACTTTTCTGATGAGATGGGGTTTGTATTTGGGTGTGCAGGTTTTGGCTCCATTGCCAATTGGTTTTGCGGTGTTCATGGTTCACTTGGCCACCATCCCCATCACTGGCACTGGCATCAACCCGGCTAGGAGCTTTGGTGCTGCAGTTATCTACAACAACGGCAAAGTGTGGGATGACCAAGTAAAGCCTCTTTCTCTGTAAACCAAGCTTTAACTACACGACCAACACAAATTAAGAACTAGCTAAAAAACGTGCGAATCATTTGCATTTATGGCACTTTGGTTCCTCTGGTTTGATGCCTTTTTATTCAAAAATATTGGGGCGCATTTGGATTTTGATATTATTGCCAAGAGATAAATGATTTCGGGCTAGTATTAATTGATGTTTGGCATGTTCATGAGCAGTGGATCTTCTGGGTTGGACCATTTGTGGGGGCACTCGCAGCAGCAGCATACCACCAATACATCCTCAGAGCAGCTGCCATCAAGGCCCTCGGATCCTTCCGCAGCAACCCAACCAACTAAGATCTTTGCGATTTTCCCCTTTTTTATTTCATTTGTTTGTTTGTGTGAATGAGAGAGGAGTATTATGATGAATGGATGGATGGAGATGGATGGTGATGATGGACCCTATCTTAATTTATTGATGCTTCGGTATCTAAGGGTGGGTAGAGTTTGGACCTTGTATCATTATTATTGCTGTTATTATGGTTCATGATTAGTGGTGGAATTGTTTCCTTTATCTTCTTTCGTACTCTTACCATCCCCTATGATTATCCGCGCACCTCCTGTGAAAACCAACCCGACAGATGAATCCCAAGAAATATAACGCGCATCCGCCAACCCTAATCAAGTCAAGTGTAGACCGTACGGAACTTCAATCCTTAAACGATGAGCAGACATTCGGTGTGACCAGAATTGGAGATGAACGTTCCATTTGTCTCTACAAAACACGCTTGGTACTGAACAGGACGAGCAAAAGATGCCCCAGACGATGCAATCAATTATAATGCCGATGAGGGTCTGAGTAGGTCTTTTCTATATTGGGACGAAACATTATCATTGCTTCTCGACTGAGAGGGGCTGAGAATCGCTATTTGATCTTGGAAAAAAAGCCAGGGTTGACGAGATAAGAGTGGGGGGCGGAGAGGCGACACGACAGGTGCGGTCGGTCTTTACTTCGGGACTGAAAACTCCGGCCAACAGGACGTCGAAGTAGACAAAACCCAGAAAAGAAAAAAGAGGGGAGAGGAGGAGAGAAGGGATCCGATGAGCCCCGCCAGCGACGCATGCGCCACGCGTACTCCACTCACGAGGGTCGCAGGCCGTCTCATCACATGGGGGGCGGTCCCCCCCTCTCTCCTTGGGGGTTGCCCTACAGGGTGTGCACTGCCCGAAGAGGAGGGGAGAGAAGAGGGCCAGAAGGAGAGAGAGAGTGTGTGACTTCACTTTCTCCACCTGCAAATCTTCTTTTCCTCTTTTTCTTTCTGTTGTTCAGGTCAGTGGGTTATGAAGAGGTTGGAGGGAATGGTGAAAGGGGGTCTTTCTCTTTTCCTTTCTTTTGCAAAGTTTTACCACCTGCCAGTCGTGACTACCACCACTACCATGTGAGTGAAGTGGCCCTTTTCTCTGATAAAAGTCAGGAGGGGGCTCTCTCAAGGGGCCAATTCATCCCAAGCCCAAAAGCAAAAAGCTTGACTCAAATTTGTGACCTCTCGCGAGAAAAAAAGTGTTGCCGTACCTAAATGACTGTTCGGAAAGCGTTCGTTCGTTCGAGTCTCTGGTGCAGTGGGGCCGTCCCGTGACAAGGGAGAGGCAGCGTTATCTTGCGTCGAGCAACCACACCAGCTCATTCGGTTGTCTATGATTGGTTTCAGTTCCACACCCACCCCGCGCACACACGTTGGTAAAGGAAGAAGAGAGAAGATCCAAAGAGCTGGCACCAAACCTTTGCCAATAATTCCCTAACTACCGTGCGAATCCCATTCCTACAGCATAAAAGAACTCTGTTCATTTTCCCCCCGATTTGGTAACTCTTGGACCACCTCTGCACGATGACTCCTTCGCAATTTGCGGACTTTCGACAAAAGTCATTTCAAAGATCAATACCTGGACATCACCTCGAGTTGGCTCCACTTTAAAAATCCCAGACCCAATTAATCGACCGAGCCAAAATGCATTCACTGCACAACTTTCCCACGCGATTACTTCATGAAATCTGGACTCCAAGCGTTTCATTTACATACCATTGCAAAGGCAAATATCAGCGACCTATTCACCATGCTGACACGTGGGACTTGCGCCTATACAAGTCACATTAGAGATTTTGAGATTGATTCGCAAAAATGATTTGTGACAGAATACAGATTCTAGTTGGATACTTGATTACGGTCTTCTCGCTCAACTAGCCCATTATAATTTGCCGAAGTACTTACTAGACCACTTTCGAAAACCAGTCAAGACATGTAACTCTATTTCATACCCACCACAAGGCATGTGGATTTTCATTCACCAAGGTTCCAAATAACTCTGCTTATGCTCTAATATCACATTTCAAAAGATGGGCCTTAACTCAAAATCCAACATCAGGCGCACTACATAAGGGATTGTTCCATTCAGATGCAAAATCACCTTGCCAGTCAAGTTGCTGCGAAAATAAATTTCTAGAATGGATCTCGGCCCCCACGAACAACTTTTTTGTATCATACGAACAGAACCTAAGTGCCATTCATGTCAAGCTGCAGTCGAAGTCATCTACAAATGAATCTCTTACACCAGATAATTCTACAATTTATGACTCTGCAAAAACAGAGAAAAGCAGCAAAAGTTCTTTGCTTCAATTCAGTGCACTTACACCACTAGGAATCAGATCCAGGAGAAATTCCAAGGCAACAACCATCAAGTACCTCAGTCAGGCAAAGCAGTTCCTCGCTCAAGGTTGTTTTTAATCTCAAGGGTGTATTTCCCAAAGGCACGTTCGATCTTCTTGTTGAAGTGCTCATTCCGGTCATTGATAGAGTCAATGTCTTTCTCATCACGGAATCTCCTCCTCCTACTAAAGGACATGCGCTTTTCATCCCGATCTTTGAGTTCCTGTACCATTTTGTCGATCTTATCCTCTGAAACCTTAGGTGCCTGCACAATAAGGTAACATGAGCTAGTTAAACTTCAAATGAACATATAAGCAGCAGCAGGAAAAAAAAGGCGATGATCATCCTCGATGAAACTTTACCTTGCCATATTGAAGACTTGAAGCTTCACGATAGAACTCGGGATCAGCTTCTTTCATTTTGTTATATTCGTCTAAGTCAATATTTATATTCTTTGTGCGCTTCTTGTATGCATCATACAGAGTCTTCTGGTTGAAAACTGTTAAAGAAACAGGATTAGTCCTTTAAGAACGAATACATCATATATACCTAGGACACATGACTCTCTACAATAAAAATGCTCCATCTAGCATTTTGTTTATTAGTGATGATCCCTTGTATCAGGACAAATGACCAAGCCTAAATGCTCAAGGTGAGGGAAACAACTCTGATGATATTTCATGCAAATGCAGGTAAAACAAGGTTATGTGCTTCAACTAAAACTCATAGGGAAAAAGGAAATACAGCACATCACCCACTCTTATTAGTATCCACACATCAAATTTCATGAAGCAACCAGCCCATGGCTTGATAACAACAACAAAAACAAAAGAAAAGAAGCTACTAGAATGCGTAGGATAGAAACTAGTGTGTTACAAAGACATGCATGCGATAAACAAAGAGAAGCACGAACATAACAGGTTCATCAGCAAATTGAATACCTACCGTCCCAACCGTAAGGAGCAGGATCCTTTTCCCATTTCTTATATTTAGTCTCAGCTGTCTCCTGTGTATCTAACATATATGCCTTTGACATATCAAGGCCATTAGCATCAAGAAGTTTCCCAATCTTTTTCTTCCTATCCTCGAGCCAGTTTTGCTTAGAGATACCCCTCGACTCTGTTGGCGCTTCCATTTTTTTATTTTCAGCCACCATTGCAGTTTGATTAGCCTTCCTCGCCTCATTCTACCAAATAAAAGAAAGACATAAGAGAGGCTATTGATTTCCTTAAAGCACAATACCGGAAAATAAAACGAAACGAAACTTAAATCATTTATGTTGCAAAAGAGATTGGCTCTTGTTTAAGTTAATTACACACCATCTTAAGCCTTAGCTCAAACAATTTCTTCTTCCTTCCTGTAAGTTTAGTGATGTCCCCCTCGGCCACATTTTCCTCAACCGGCAGTTTGTTATCATCGTCGGCAGGCTCTTCAGCATAATCAGTCTCATCACGTGAAGCTACAACCTCATGATGAGGAAGCTTGGAATGGCTGCCCTCCGCTCTAGCTTCTGATGCTTCTGCAATCAAATACATACAGTTTGATACCAATGAAGAAAATCGAAATGACCCTCGAAGTTGCAGGGACTCAAAACCCGGAATTACTAGAACGAAAGTATGATCATTCATCGTGCAATCCCTAGAACAATTCGCAATTCAAGAAATTGAAGACGCGGGAACTTTCTAACGCTCAATTGATCACAAAACATGATGACACCTCCGAAATTCTCCAAAAAGACAAAAACCCTATATTATACCCGCACAACCCCATCATCAAAAACCCTACAAACAATGATGACACCTCCTTGATGGATTTTAATTTGATACAAGCTCAAAAGAAGAGCGATTGACGGTGAGCTACTGGATGTGGCGGAAAGCTCGTAAGCACATACGGAGAACACCTACCCGAATCTCTCCTGTCGCGAGCTTTGGCCTCGGCGATGATCCCGAAGCAATATTCGCTGCATTCGTGGTATGGATTCGGCGCGTTCCGGCAGTCCGGGTGGACCCTTCTCTCTTCAGACATGCTGCCGGGCTCCTGTCGAACTCCGTCTCCAAAGCAAGACCCGCGGGGCAAAACCAAACTAGCTCGTCTGCCGGCGATCGCCGGCGATCTGGATCGCCGAGTGCGGCGTTGCGCCGGCGATTCCGACGTTGAAAGCGAGAGAAGAAGGGATGGAACGAACGCGATTCGAGCCCTAGCTGAAGGAAGAGGAGACCGCCTTACGGGTTTGGGCTCTTTTTCGTTTAGAGTTTTAAGATAAGAATTGCAAATTATTGCATTTTTTTCAGTGAAAAGGAAAAAAAGAAGGGGAAAAATTGGGCCTTATCATTCTGCGATTAACATGAGGATTAACACAGGAAAAACCTTACATCAATATGTCTATAATAAATTCATTATCCGTTAATTTTTCTTAAATTTTATCATTAGGTTATTAAGTTGGATGATATATAATAGTTGATGAATGTATCAATTTAGGATTTTACCTTCTATTTGTTATGTGTACCGATTTATGATTTTTATAATATTAATCCAATTTAATGGAAATTATTTACAAACATACCAATTTATCATTTTTGATAATTAAAAAATTAATTTATGATAAGTTTATTACAAATATACTTATTTAAGATTTTTCGTGATATTAATCATATTATACAGTTATATCAACAAAATAAAACCACCGCCCGCAGCGGCGTAGCTGCTTGGGGCTCTCTCCCCATCACGTAGGGGAGGAGTTCGAATCCCAAACCCGGTGGGTGATCCCTGAAGATCTCGAGCGTTTCCTTGGTAAAAAAAAAAAAAAAAAAAAAATTAACGAAAATATTAATTATGTGAATAATGTTGATTGTCGAATTATCCCATCATTTTTATTCATATCTTTTTTTCTTAATTTTCTTATTATAGTTTGGGGTTTGAGGACCGAAAGGAAGATGGGCAGGTTGGCTTGTGCAACACATCAAACTCACCTTCCACCGGACGGCCGCCCGCCCGCCCGATGACTATGTCTAGTAACAATTTCGAAGTATCGCGTTTCAATCATAATCAAGAGTGTTTCAGAAAAAATCATCATGGGGAGAAATTTTCCATTATCAATCGGTTCACCAATTCTAGAAGCGCCAACGAGATTCAGCTCCTGAATGTGTTAGCACCTGATGCTTTGTGGACCTGTCATGCAGATTATCACTGTGAATTTGACCTAATGCATTTTGCTTTTGCATTCTGATGCTCCATAACCGTGAGCGAATCATCATTAAGTTTTGTGAGAATCCTGCATAGTTCGTGCTGGCATCTTCATTTTGCAGATTGAGAACCGCATGAAAGAAAAGGAAGGCGATCGGAATGAACCAAAGAGAGAGAGGGAGTGTAGAAGAAGAAAGATATAAATGAAAACACTTATGCATACAGCAGCAACTGGATGAACGAAACAGTACATAACCAGAAAGGAAACGTTGATTTAAGTACAATGATGTTGTATATTTTGCGGCATAAGTATGAAGAAAAAGAATCAGAAGATTGAAGGTTTAACCTATATCCCAAGTAGTTCTATGCGGCCAATAGTACATAACATTCCAGGAAGTCAGCTAGTAGCAGAATCTGCAGGCTCATAGGAGTTCCTCCAACAATGACTTGAAATGGTAGCTGTCGATTTGGGAGTTCACGGATGAAACCGATTTGCTCAAATTGAAGGACTCAATCTCGAGCTCACGCAAGCGGTTTCTAGTTTCAGCTAGTTTTGAATTTGCTTCAGCAAGCTCGGCTTCTTTCTTGGCCAGATCGGCAGTCTGGAACTCCAGTAATTTCTTCATAGACTCGAGGCCTTGATCACACCTGGTCTTCGCTGCCGTGACTGTCTGATGCTGAGAAATCACCTCAATGACATCTGAGATTTCATCGAGTATCTTACGCAGCCAACCAACATCAATATGCGAAGTCTCCAAGTCCTTGAGAATAGCCAGCATCTCTTTGACCTTGGACTTGGTCAGGTGCAAGAATGAAGTGGATTGCAGCTCCTGAACAATGAAGCAGACGGACTCCAAATAATAGGACCGCATCGAGATTGACTCCAACACACAATTTTCTGCTATATCTCCATATTTCTTGAGAATTGCTTGCAGAATGGAGGAGACGCTGGACTTCACATGGTATTTACCAACTGGGACACGGGTTTCGGACTTCACGGACTGGACATCTTCTTCATCGCTGTCTTCAAAGGAGTGACCCACATCTGAGATGCTAGAGCTCATTGAACCACCATTGGAGTGTGGAGCGCCTTCTGCTGGGTTATCAATGACAACACTTGGAACAATTTCATGCGTGAGTGAACCATGAGAGTTTTCCTCCTCTATCTCTTTGGAGGATGTAGAATTGGCAGCATATTCTAAACTTTTCGTAGGAGGTTCCTTGGCATGATCAGGCTGCTCAGGAAGGAAAAAGAAAAACAAATTTATAGGATCAGAAAGAATCACCTGTACAAGTACTTATGCATAGAGAGAGAGAGAGAGAGAGAGAAATGAGAGAGAGAGAGAGAGAGGGCGGACCGAGAGTTGAAGCACTGGGGTGACATTTCCAGAAGTTGGCATTGAATGAGAAGACCTGACTTGTCCCTTAAGGAAAGAGAAATCTTCAGGGTGAATTTCTCCGGAATATGGAATAGGAGAAATTGTGTTGTTGTCCTCCAAGTCCCTCTTTTCAGAATGATAGTGTAGAGGAGATGATGGAGCAATAGTCGGTGTTGTAGAAACAACAGGGCCAGTGACTTTGTCCTGCATGTGGGAAGAGTTGGGCTGAGGATCCGGAGCCTTTTTTGTTCTCCTGCTCAAAGTCTGGGAAGCATCAACCCCATTAGATCCTGCAACTGAGGAAAATATCTCCAGATTCAGCCATGCAGCAGTAGAATTGGACACTCAGAATTTGGACCATATTCAAATATTCAAATATTGCAGATATGTGCACCATAATTTCAACAAGGTGTGACCGCATGAGCATGTGTCCTAAATAACGGGAGATACAAAGAGAGGATTCTCATCTGATGCTGTCTCTCTTTTTGGGGCCAACAACAGTCATCTGTTAAGTAACTTCCTCCGGTACTAACAATCATTTCTAGCTTTAATCATCAAAAGCGTAGTAGAATTCTGCTAACCAGATTAAGAATGATAAAACAAACTGCTCTGTTGTGCAAGGGAAGAAAGGCACGTTTCCTCTAGATTTCCTACATTTTACTGGAGCGCTAGTTGTTTATACTGAGAATAACCTGCTTCTTTCTTGTACCGCCTGGCCTCTGTGTGAACTCCCTTTTTTGAGCAGGATTCACTGCAATCATGGTAAGGATTTGATGCCTTAGGACAAGCACCATTCACTCTTCTCTCTTTCTGCACAATTTTGCTACGCTGCTCTCCAGCACCACGATAGTCTGAAAAGCAAGTTTCAGAGAAGAGAAAAAATGATAGTGATTCAGACATATAGACATATCCACCATGTAATGAATTTGACTGAAACAATCGGAGGTCATAATCAATGACTTTTGAAGTTCACTGAGATGAAGCGACAGCTTTTGTTGCCAAACATAAATGTTACTAGTAGCAAATTAACGCGTAAAAATTGCTTTACTTGAATTGCTTGGTCAGATTATGCCTGCCTATTTGGAAAATGATGCATCTTACGGAATGCACAGACAGTGTGGTCAAAGTCCCATCAAAGTGGTATATCTTCTCAAGACAACGTTAACACCAGTTCAAAGTTCAAAATATTTAGCATGAGTATCACTCTGTATACTGCAAGTTAGTACAGACGAATCAGCTAAACATGATCTCTTTCCAGAGAACTATATTGAAAGGTGTCGGACTAACTTTCTAGACATTTTCCATCCTCAAATGCAGCAAGGAAGAAAGAAAAAGACTGGATTGCAATCTTTTGGCCAAATATGCAAAATTACTTCCATCTAAAGTTCCTCGACTCTCACCAGAGTAGACAAGTCTCTTATAGACACAATATGACTGATTTTCCAACTTTATCACGTGACAGAGTCACAGTTTTGTCTCCATTGTTATTTGTTGCTTAATCATGAAATGGAGTATGTTCACTTAAGGAATCATCAGGCAACGAGCCAAGGTTCTCTATCATTGTGGCCAAGAATGAATAACCTTACAAGTATCCACTAAATATAAATTCCCACGGGGTTTTAAATAACCATGAAGAGGTTTCCCTTCCACATTTCACATATAACAATCACATGTTTATCTGGCATCACTTTCCTGTCACTTTCCTGATCTACCATGCACAGTGATAACTCAGAGACAATTAGCCCAATGAGAAAAAAGGATGAAACATACAAATTTTGAAGTTTACATGCTCTACCTAGAAAAACCAATGAAACCAAGAAAAATAAAGAAAATAAGTCACCTGATTGATTTGTACTCTTGTGAGGCTTGCCTTTGCCAACCTTCTGATAACACTCTTCAACACATTGGTGATAAGGATTTGATGAATTTTTGCAATCCGGGTGTACTCTTCCCCTCTCGGACATCTTGCCAGAGATCACTAAGGCGACTGCAGAATAGGAACTAGATCAATAAATATCCCATCAAGCTAAGAATTGCAGTCAGATGTTTTCAAGTTTGCAGTATTTTCAATGTACATAACTATGTCTTCCAGCTATTACAAACAAAGGCTCACATTTCGTCCTATCAATGGTTATCCCGAATGAATTTAAACTTTACTGAAATTGAAGAGAAAGGCCTATTCTGAAGTTTCACAGCAGTGAAAAAATCACTTTTTTTCTTTCAGAGTCAAGTCAAATAGTCCGTTCGGTCAATCAGGATTGCGTGCAGATTATGCTCAATCGGATGAAAACAATTAACCAGTGAACCCTTTCCTTCACCGACAACACGGTTAAGGCTCACCGACATCTTCATTATCAACAGAAGAAATCTCATTTCCATCTCATGACCTGCAGGTAACTCTCATCAAGTCGAAAGCCGAATCTTTTCACACGCAGAAGAATCACTAACATGACCAGTCACCCCCGACAGAGCCACCAACCAAATCAAACACTTCTCCTTCACCGTCCACCCAAAATGAAAATCGCTCGATCAAACTCAACAGTCAATCCAACTGATCAGAAACAAGCAAGCACCACGGCCCAAATTCACAAAAAACAAAACCATCTTCGCCCCCGTAAACAAACCCAGAACCAAAAACCGCGACTTTCGCCGGAAACACGATGGTGATGAGAGAAGCCAGACACCAACTTCGGTCAAATCAAAGAACCCACATGGATGCAGAAACAGAGAGACGAAACGGGCGTGTACGCTGCAAGAGAAACGACGAGAGCTCCAAGCAAAGCGAAGACGAGGAGATTACCAGAGGGAGGGAAGGTAGAGAGAGGGAGCTACGAGCGAAACAGAGGAGGGTCTTAATTTCGATTAGTTGGTGCCGGAAAGGTTGCTGCTTTTTATATAATTTATCGGGGGCTTGCAAAATTTGACTGACGTCCGTTGAAATGTGTGTAATTCAACGTCAACCTTTTTCATCACGAAATTTAATATTTTACTCGCGAAATACAATTAAAAAGGGGGAAATTTTCTTCTTTGAACAGCCAAGGAAAATCTTCAAAAGAAAAAAAAAAATCGGAGAAAATTCTTGTTCCTTCGATGTAAAAGTCGCCTCAGAAGCTTCTGACAAGATTTAGACGCGTGGCCAAAAAGGGTGTGCTGTGTAGTGTGGACCCCGCATGTGCCGAATTTGTTTTTGGTTGACTTTTTTTGGTTGTTCTGGTTTGCGTTTTTGGACGCATCGGGTTGGCGCACACTCCCATTTTTGATCCGCCCCTCAAGCGGTCGTTCCTATTAGGCCAGTTCATGCTCCATTTTCAGAGCACCAACCGCATTGCCACACGTGAATATCATTCTTGTTTTGGCAAGAAATAGGCTAATTCCTTTTTAAAAAAAAGTTCCGACTTTATGTCTTATCTCACGAACTTCTTCTTTTCTTTTTTTTTTTAATTTAAAAAAGATATCAAATTTTTACTTTAATCTCAACTCTACTCGCTAGTCTAACAATGCGAAGGCGAATGAATTACTGATAATAACCCTTTTACTCACCCTAAAGTCGATAGTCTTGAAGAAATCAATGACGATTTTTGAACATTTGGGTACATTTCGGACTGAATTGAAAGCTCGGGATTTTTTTTTTTCAAAGAAATAAAAGCTATATGGTAGAGTTAAGATTGGATTTAAAATTGGAGGTCTTTAAGGAAGGCTATATGAAGGTTTAAAAATGGCATGTGTTGTTAGGTGCCTTGTTAAGCCTATCTAAACCTGGTATTGTTTCTCTCATCTCTTTGAGTTAAAACGAAGTAATAAAATAAAAACATTGTTGTTAACTAATAATTTTATATATGAAAAATTTATCGAATCTATCCTCCGAAATGAATAGGGTGTATGTAGGTAGATAGACGTGCTCATAAATGAATCTCTCCTATATGTCTACACACTATTCCAATTTGAGTTCTATATTTACCATCACGTGGCACCTATCAATCTAAAATAACCAAAATGAGAATGCTTGACATCTTTGGAGTTTATGGTGGCAAACAGCCCACGTTGGACTTCTAGTTTGGAACTGTCGACCGAATCGTTTCACCTCCTCCTTATTTGGATCCGTTCACCTAACTCTTCTTGCCCATCAATTAAAAATCTAGGGCTTCTGACAGCATATTGATTTTGGTCAATATTGAAAGAATATGTGCCACAAAACTGTACCTTATTTTCGGTCTATTAAAAGAAGAATTACCAAAGCTTCTTTTCTCACGGGCAAAGTGTCATCACGCTCTAATTTCACCAATTTGAATTATCATATTTCATCCTCCCATCTACTCTAACCACTTAAATTTGAATAGCCAAATTGTATAAAGTATCGTTCGATATCGATTTTTCGCACCGATTCACTCCTGTAAGATGTTGATCAAACATCTCACAATTACAGCACCTTTATAGTCATAACAATTCTTAGCAAATTATATCTGACTTAGTTTTGAGATACCGTGGCTTTAAAGCAAGCATCACCACATTCCAAACACGGAATATATATATATATATATATATAGCTAGACCGGAAATGATGGGTCAATCGGGCAAAGTACCGGAGCCGAAAATTGTGGCCCACGCTGGCCCATAATTGGATATATATCACGTCTTATATGAAAAATCCAAAGGATTTAGGCAGGTTTGGGACAGCCAAACTCAAGAAAGGACTAACTTGCCCAACCCGGCACATTTATGTCCCCGGGCCAATTAGGCCGGGGTGGGGACGTCGAGCCCGCTTAATGATCAAAGTGTACTCACCCCCAACAACCACAAAAGCAAGACATGGCAAGCCAAACCTGTGCTAAAGGAAAAACCATCAAAGGCAGAGTCACTGAAATCGTTTGAATTGTTGGTCATGGGTTTGCTTTCAGTCTTTGGTATGAGCTCTGTTTCGAGCGGTTGACGATGGTGGTCGACAAGGACAGGAAACCCTAGCTACTTAACTTTTCTGCAAAGTATGGATTATAATAACGGGCCGAGGCAGCTGCTCTTTCTTGACCCGGAAACGGAAAAGAGATGTATCCGCTTCCATGAAAGCTACCTCACAAAGCCTTCTGTTATTGCGCGATCTGTTTGGACCACCTCGAACAGGTTCCTAGTGGATGCTGGCCAGGGAAAAAAAAAAAAAAAAACAAGAATATGCTCCCAGGAAAAATAATATGCTCCTTATTTTTTTTCTTTTTTCTTTTTCCTTCCCAGATTTTCATGGTTCACGTTCTGTGAAAATCACAGGTATGATTCTAGAACGATATGACAATTGAAATTTAGCAGTGCGCTTGGTCACGAAACACTCGAGTAATTTTCGGTTGACTAGGAATTCAGAAGAGAACTTTACGTACGAAGCACCCTATGCAAGCGCTAAGCAAAGACTTTTTTGGTACATAGATTCACCCATTTCCAAGTTCAGCAGCTGGGAGGAACCTGGGAAATTCACCTAGAGACTATATGACTCAAATGTCAACATTTACAGTAAGTAAATGCTTCAACAACTAGCAAATTGGACACACCTAAGGTACATGAAGATGCCCTCAAAGCAGTTCCCAGTAACTAACTTACAAGATTTGGGCTACCGACGATTTGTAGTCGTGCTCGGCCTTAGACTGGATGGAAAGCATTGTTTCCTGCAATTTAGATGATTCTTGCTCGAACTCGCTCAGCCGGGCTCTGGTTTCGGCGACTTGTGCCTTGGCAGCTTCCAGTGCCTTCTCCTTCTCAGCCAAATCTTCCAATTGAAGTTCCAGCTCTTGCCTGGTTGATCCTATGTCTAAGTCACGGTTTCTCTTCACGATCTCGATTTCACGGCACTGCTTTTTGAGCTCGAGCATTTCGGTAATCTCATCGAGCACGCTGCGGAGCCAGCCCACATCGATCCCCGCAGCTTCCACATCCCTCAAGATGGCCTGCATCTCTTTGATTCTCGACTTGCTTAGCTTCGAGATCTCGGTGCGCTGCAGCTCTTGAATCACGGAGCAGATGGTCTCTAAAAAGTAAGAGCGCATCGCAGCCGACTTGAGGTGGCAGTTGGCTGCTATATCTCCATACTTGTCGATAACCGGCTTCAGGACCGAGGAGGAGCTTTCTTGCACACGGTAATTCCCGAGGATGTTGGAATCAGAAACAACGGGTTCATGGTCTTGCTCATTCACCTCATCGCTCACTTCAGAAGGATGGTCGACAACCGTGATCGTAGAAGCCATGGACCCAAATGCAGCATCCCTTCCATGTTCTGCAGAGTTGTCAATTGTAACGGAATTCACCTTGTCTTCATCGAGCTCTGTAGTGGTCTTGGTTTGTCTAACAGATTTTTCATGCTTTGAGGGCTTTTGCGGAGGCTCAGGAGGAGGAGATTGGAGTTCTCCTGCATCTCGAAGCTGATTTGCTTTGACACGAGCCTTTGGAAACACGAGTTCGGCATCCCACGACTCCACCTTCTTGAAAGACAGATCTTTCGCGGATAGGTTATCGGAGACGTCGAAATTCTTCAGGACGGGTTCGTCAGAGGGCTTTCGATCCGACTGCTTCTTGGTCATGCTGAGTTTTCTGGGAAGAAAGAGGATGAAGGATCCTGGCATGACAAGTAAGAACCATGTATGTTTTCTTCAAAGCGTCGTATGAACAAGAGAGCAGATAATTGAATGAATCGATGCAAAGATGGCCACTCCTCAGATCGACTTAATGAAAGATCAGTGAATCTCCATGTAAAAACTGAAGACGAAATCAGAGAGCATGGAAATACCGCTGTACTGACTTAACCAATTAAAACAGCAATCGAACATCGAATTTCGGAGATGATACTAACCGGAATTCTTCTTATTCAACTTCTTTGTCGTCTGTCCTTCAGATATCTTTTTCAAGCAAGCGTCGACGCACTCGTGATACGGATTGGTGGCGTTTACGCAATTTGGATTCACTTTCCTCTCGGCCATGCCGTCGCAGCGGTCAGATGCGAATTCGCTACTTCAGCAAGTAGCAAGATTAGGAAAGCCACCCTGTAATTCAAGAAAAAGCCTATAACTGAATACTGATCAGAAAGATTTCAACTGCTCCAAATTATTCTTTTCTCGATATTATTTAGAACCGCAAAACACATAAAGAGATCAGCAACTTGTTTTTCTTTGGATGAAATTTTTATCTGGTCATGCTCTGCTGGGCAGCTCTGAGTTAAAAACTTATAATCTCGAACCTATAATCATCAGAAAAGGATTGCCCAAAACAGAAAGATAAACGATCTTTTACAGTTTCTACTGACCCACTTCGACGCTTAATGACATGAAATCGTGCACCCGAATCGATACGTCCCAAAAGGATCTCCTAGTACTCGCGACACGCGAGGACATCGCGTTTTTCCAGCAAGAAACCGGAAAACATGCATGGCACGCGCGAGAAAGAATACAAGATTTGGCAACACAGAGAAAGCCGGCGGGATCAAAGCCAGGGCAAGAAGCGCGAAGGATTCAACAGGAACAAGAAGAGGAAACGGAAACCCAGAAGCAAAAAGTCGACGAAAGAAGAAGAAAAAAGAAGGACGGAGCCAAACCAGACCTGTTGAAAAAGAAGCAAAGTCCGTATCAACCGCCGCTCTCTCTCTCTCGCTCTCGCTCTCTCTCTCGTGCCCCCTCTAGTCCCGAGGCTTTTTTATAGGTCAAACTTCAACTTGTCATCCGGGGGGATCGGAGAGTACGGCGACGAAACCCAAGCGCAGTTTCCTGCTCGGACGCGTGCTTTTTGTACTGCGCAAATGGCGACGGCAAGGAGGAGGAGGAGGAGGAGGAGGAGCCGTCCGGAACCTTTGAAAATTGCGTTAAATGGAAATAATACGCACGGCCAAGGAGGGGAGCGAGAAATCATTTTTTTAAAAGAGAAATAAAAATAGGGGCGGGTCGCTGTTCGCTGACACGTGGCGCACGGGTCGTTCTTGTGGATGACAGCCGGGATGCGCGGCTTCACCAGCGCGCCCCCCCTTGCCACACAGAGTTTATCGTCCCCAGGTCTTCTCGCCGTGGCCGAGTCGGGGGGCGGGACTGTGACGAATGGGTACAACTTTCGGATGCTCTCGGAATACGATGTACCACGAAAAGATTCCGTTGGTCTGTCGAAAAAAACAAAACAAAAAAAAAATTATAAATAATTGTTTATATTACTTATTAGTTAAAAAAATTCACCATCTGTGAAAATATTTAGATATTGTGAATTATATGAAGAAATACAGATGATCATTTTTTAGAAAGAAAATATTTTTCAACTCATTTGTTTATCTTGATCTAAATGGAATCTAATCGTAAATTTATCGTTGATTAATAATTGTTACCATTTTTAATTTATTGAGTTAATTTGTGCTATACATAATCAGTATTTTAAGAATAAAATATTTAAATAGATATCTCGAATCGCTTGTTGACAAGTTTTGATAAATCTTTAAGTACTTGTAGATCTCTATTCAGTAATTTAAGAGTTAAATATTTAGATAGATGTCTTGTCACTAGTTAACAAGATTCGATGAATCTTTTGGTTCTTGTAGAGAATAATGTCACTCATTAATAATACTATGTCTAATCAATATTTTAAAAGTTAAATATATTAAATAAATATCTCGAGTCACTTGTTAACAAGGCTTAATGGATTTTTCGATTCCTATAGAGAATGATATTTATCTTATTTCGTTCTTTGTAGCTAGAATAAAAATCCTTCTCTCTGTAAAGTTAGTGAACTGTGCATTTTTTCCAAATTATGCTAGTAAGTACTTTTGAACGTCTGTAAGTATGCTTGACAAGAAAATGTTGAGAATTGGGTAACCAACTAATTAGGAAAATTTTACAGTATCTTGTGCATAAAGATGTTATTCACAATTAGTCTTTTCAAAATCGATCATTTCAAAGTAAACATACCTAACGGATTTATCGAGAGGGAACTCGTTATCATAGACTCTTTGGAACTAATTGACTTACAATTGTGGCATAATTAACAACTCTTTAACTTCATCTTGCCATTTTATATTGTTGTGTTATCAAATTCTAAGTTAATTCTTCACTATTTTGATTAATGAATCTCGTGCTATTGATATTTGGACGAGATTTTTAAAGAAATATTCTATTGAAACTATATGTTAACGGGTATCTATGGAGCACGTTTGGAGTGATTAATTTAAAAAACCTATTACGATTTTTAAAACATTAATCGTTTTAGTGAAGTGTGTAATTAATGTATTAAAATTAATATGTGGTGTTTATTTGATTTCCTTGTCGGTCCGCGTCGACAATAAATGCGCAATGACTGATTTGAACGGACGGGATTATTTCACGCGGAACTATTATTAGTCTCTTTAAAGATAGGGCGTGTATGGACGATTGAGCGTCTGAAGGCCACGGTGAAATTATGGCCAAGGAAAAGGTCAACCTGTGATTATGGAAGATCGAGAGCATACTTTAGAGCCGTATCTTTAGATACCCGTGATAATAACGTGAACATTTTGACATCCAAGGTTTTCAAAGTTCTCAAGCAAAAAAATAATTGATCTTTCACGAAGTTTCCAGCTTTTTCGTACATATTCATCAAATAAGATGACAAGATCGCAAAATGTACCGAGCCAATCGCAATAATAGGAAAATAAATGAAATTTAAAATAGATCACATGGTTTTTTCGGTATGTAGATATATTCATGAAAATGACTTTAGACAAGATAGTTTCATAAAGTTCTTAATTTTCCGCCCCCCCCTACTGTCAAATTATTTCCTTGAGCTAATGTCTGCTATTTCTTCTTCTAATTGGCCCCGGGTTTAGATAATTTGTAATCATGAAGATTTATGATACAAAGAGAAACTCAATATCTATTTACCTTTATCATAAAATCGTCAATTTTCATTTATTTGATAATTTAGGAAAAGTAATTTCTTTTTATTAGAAAAGGAAGTGATTTCCCCTCCAATCTAAACTTATTGTTTTCCATCTACGGAAAGCGTTTTTATGGACCGATTAGTTTTCATCATCCAATTATTAGAAAGTCGGAAAACAATTTTTCGAAAACAAATGGACCCTAAAACGTACATCAATCTCTTTTAGGTTCCGTTTGTTTTGCGGAAAGTGAATAATTTAGAAAATATTTTCTTAAAAATGATTGTTTATATCGTTTGAAATAATTAGTTAATGAAAAATATTTTCATTATTAATAAATAATTTATATTTGAACATTTCATGGACGATGAAATTATCTGTTGTTCAAGATAATGGTTTCTTTCAATTGGATACCCGTTGCTTGGATGCATTTGAAAGCCTCGATATAAGTGGTCGTTTTCGAGAAATGTTCGCCAAAAATTAAAAAGTACACTGAAAGAGAAATTGCCAGCCCAATTTATTAAGTTTCAGGACCGCGTGCCTAGGTCCTCTCTTTCAGCTGTCGTAGCCCAGGTATATTTCGTTACTACAAGTAGAAAGGCTTGTGCTGCGCAAAATTAGATTCCTACGGCTACCTCGCTATAGATCTAGCCACCACTGGAACCCTCCACCAGTTGTTCTCAGCACGGTAGAACCCATTAATCAAATTACGGACCACGCATCTAGCGTTTCCAATTTGTCTCTCTCACCTAGACGAATGCCTTTTCCCTAAGCACAGCCACTCTCTTGTTTGTTTACAAATGAGTTTGTCATTCTTGCTAACTATGATAACAACACTCAAGCCGACAAAATTGCACAAATACAAAGACAGACTCGCACAATTTTCTAAACATTCTTCAATTTCTCTTGGTTTCAAACATTTGGCTGCAGACTCAGGTGCGCTTGCGATTTGCTTTGGGAAGGGACTTTGAGTGTCCAAAGTCCATTTAACCAAATATTGGGTGTTCGGTAAAATTTTTGAAACCCGCATTAAGGGAATGTTAGCTTTTAAAATGTTGAAAGCCCAAGGTAGGTCCTAAGTTGCCTTGTGGGCTTTTAACATTTTTCAGAAGCCCCCCCGGGTTACTGTTCATCTTCTTCTTCGGTGGCGTGGTTGCATGTGGCTGGTCAATCACAGGCTAGAGAGAGGTCAGCGAGGTCGTGGCTACCCTAGCGACTGTCATCGACTAGTCGTGGGAAACTCGCAAGTCACAACGATCACCTGCAAGCTATGTAGCACCGACACGGACATGTGACACGACACACCGACACGTCATTTCTTAAAAATAAAAAATTTCGACACGTTTCGACACGTTATATATTAAATATATTTTTATATATAAATACATTTTTATAATAATAGCCTATAATTAATTTACACGAAAAATATTAAATAATATCATTCATTATTTAATTTGTTACAATAATACACAAAGCTTAGAGGAAAAAAACATTGTTTAAAGAAAAATACTGAAATGATATTTTTAAATTTATTTATTTATCATATATAGGATTTTTTTTTTACTTCTTTCATAGTAAAAGACTTTTTTAAAAAATACATCAATTCTAAAAAAAAAAAAAACTGAAAAAAAAAAAAAATTGACCCCGTGCATGTATATTTATAGCAATTTTATTATTTCTTTTATTACTTATTTTGTGTATATTTATATTTTGACCCCTCAAGTATTAGAAATTTTTAAAATTGACCCCGTGCGTGTCGGAATTGCGTGTCGGAATTCTGGACTCGCGTGTCGGAGAGAGTTGACCACGTGTCGAATTTTTCGACACTCGTTGATCGCGTGTCGGGACGTGTCGGAGCGTGTCGGACACGTGTCGGAGTGTCGGACACGACACGAAGGCTTTTGGAGAGTGTCCGTGCTACATAGCCTGCAAGTCGCGTCACTGCGACTTAGCTTTGGGTCATGCGACCTCGTGAAGGGCTACCCGAGGTTGTGCAACCAGGCGGCCCTTGCCGAGGTCGCATGACCTCCATGGCCGCCGAGGGTTGCCCGATCCCAGGCGATCTTCTCCGATTGTCTCTGAGGGCTACTTGAGGTCGGCGGTGGTCACTTGCCCTCGTTGGCCAACTTTTTTATTTTTCTTTTGACAATATGATCTCTCTAAATACTATTTTGTTCAAAGGTACTTCATAATGGATTTTCAAATTACAATTTAACAAACACATCAAAAAACCTTTTTAACTTGAAATCTTTTGCATTTTCTCAAAGGCTTTCCCTAAAAGTCCAACAAAAGGCACCCTCAGTTGCACTTGTCGCTTGATTTTTCTTATAGGCCTCTAAGTTTAAACGTTAAACTTGCCTCTACTAGCCATTATTTTGTTCATCTGCCTATTGGTAACAAATCTCCTGCAAAGTCCCTGGAAATTATGTTTAAAGCCTTCAAGCAATTGGCCACTTAAATATATCTTCTATAAAATTACCAAAAAATTCTAAACCTATTATGCAGATGCCAATTTAGTCATAATCCCTATAATTTGATCAATTTAGTCCTCAATCGTTTAACAATTTGTTAATGTAGCCATTTTGGTTAATTTTTGTCATAATTATAGACGTGGACAGCGGTTGTTTGATGTGGCACAATTGGTGTTGATGTTGACAAAATTTTAAAAATGTTTCTAAATTTATATTTCATTGTGGTTGTCTTCCCTTGCCGGCTGTTGGTGAGGTCTATGTCCCTCACCTAGGGCCACGACTCTCGCTGAGGTCGTTGGCCACGATTAAAAAAAAGAAGAAGAAGAAAATATATAAAAATTTAGATTTTTTTTTTGCAAATTGCAAAAATTATCAAAATCAACATCAATCATATCATGTAGGATGACTAACTTCCATGTCAATATCAGCCAAAATTGACAAAAAAGACTATGTTACAAATCGTCAAAAGATTTAAGACTAATTTTTTTGCATTCATATAATAGGTTTATGACTTCTTTTTTTTGATAATTATCCTGATTATGAGCACCTCTGGTTTATCAATCTCCAAACAAATTACTCCATTTTCGCTGCAATATACTTGGATATCCATATTTCATAGGTACAAGCTGGTTCTTCTATTTTGACAATCCAACGGTCATGAAAAGTACAAACGAAAATTCTGGATTTCAGAAAGCTCTACCCAGAATTTTCCTTTAAAGGGAGGCTCAAGCTTTGGTCTATTACATCTATTTGCGTTCAAGTCACTACGCGAAGCTAGAACCGTCTTTCGAAAGAGGCTCAAGCTTCGGCCTATATTTATTAATCTCGTGACCCCATGCAAGCATGCAAAGCGACGTCACAGAAGTGAAGCGTCGATATCCTATTGAACATCAGACAGCTCGAGTCGCAAGCCATGGAGATTCTCTTGAATTCATTCCTCCGCCGTTGATCAGCAAGCAGGCGCCGCGGCATTATTTCGTACCTCCACGACAGATCATCTTCGACCGCACATGCGAGGCTGTCCTATCAGTTGCTTGCGCAACGTGGGGCCGGAAGACGGATACCGGTTTGTCCTTTGGGTGTTCTGTTTCGACAGAAACGTGGACTGTCGTGGGGCAGCTGAACCTAGTCTGTTGCTGAAGCTCTCGTGGAATGCGTGTTGGAAGTCACGTTTGGAGCAAATGCCTTCGTGATTCTTTCAATCATAGTAAATGCTGATTTGATTGAACAGTGGATTCAGACAGCTGTTACTGTTAGGGGGAGGTTGCATTATTATTGTCTTAGAGGCTAGGATGAAGGTAGGGTAAACGTTGATTGCCAGAGAACTCTTTGTCACGACTGGGATCTAGTGGTTAGCTTCACGACGCTGGCTGCTCACCTGCTCTTGTTACTTTGCAGAGAAACTCCCAACTTATTGGGAAGCGAAAAATCCGGTTAAAAGGAATTAGCTTTTGCTAGAAAGTCCAGTTAAAAAACAATAATGTGGATGACATGTATATTTCGTTACGTAGAAAAGAGTATATGAACCTTTATTAGATGGCTGTTCAAGAAATATATGATAATCACGTAAGGTTGAGAGAATACAGAAAAAAAAAAAAAAAAAATATCTTTAACATAAAAAACTTTTTTCTAGAGAAATATTTAATTATCTCTAACATCCTCTCAAACTTACTAGTTAAGTAAGCTTGAGTGTGGAATTTTTTTATTTATTATTTTCTAATTCTATTATTCTTTTATATCGATTTGTTAGCTTCATAAATCAAATAAAATGATAATTTATTTGGTAAAAACGATCCAAGAATTTTATTATATCATTTCTAAGATCATTTTCTATTTCATTTGGTATTTTGCAGGTATAAAGGATACGTAGACAAAGTAGGGAATATACATTTCTTTTTATTTTTTCTGAAAGGGACGGCATGATGATGCATGTAATGACGTTGTCAGCTTCTTGAAAAGAAGTTGAGAATAGAGGCTCCAATAACACTTGTCATTTTGTGAGACAATATGAACATAAAGAACGTATACCATCCGTTGTCAAATGTTGGACACTATCGGGGACAAATATTTCAAACGGTTCTGAAGGAGGCGAAGAGTGCCTTGCACGCGTAATCCTTTTCGTCTGATAGTTCTCACCAATGCCGTATTGTCATCATTTAATTCCTCCAATTCGTTCCCGTTAGAAAGCGAAAACGTCGGACCAGGTCACGACCCTCTGGATTGAAGTTTGGCGTCTTGTTCGGGGATCCTCTGCGCTAGTTTTCAAGGAAGACGAAAAGACAATTTAGGATGGACTGTCGAATCCGAAACCGTCACATGGGTTACCGCCAACGTCAAGGTAGGACACGGCATAGGAATTCGCCGACCGTTCTAGAAGAGAGAGTCCATGAAGAGATCTGAAAATGGTTTAGGATCTGCAGACTTGAGATGGAAGATTCCTCCGGCATCTTTGGACAGTTTCCAACTCCCACCACTTATACCCAAATGATACTTGACAAAAATGGCTCCCGCAACTTTGGCGATTCCCCTGGAAAAGCATAGCGAATGCAACCACCAGTTAAATTTATCTACGCCAACTTGCTATCGGCTGAACATTTACGCCAAAAAACGCCGTCGTCGTCTTCGTTAGGGTACAAGAGTGTAATCGTTAGGATTTGCAGGCCTGGAGAGTCACGATTCGTCCTGAAATTGTACGAGAATCGATTCTAAAATATGGTCTTTCCTCGAGATACGGACATTGCGTTTGAACAGGGATTTTTTATTTTGTTTCGATCGTCGTCAGTGCGCTGTCAGTTGCAGAAAGACGTTATAATCGTTGACAAAATGTTTAAAAAAGAGCATCAGTGGAGTGCTTTAGAAATTGGAATGTCTACGACAACGCACTAATTACTGGTAGGAGGAGAAAAGGACTTGTTGCTTCATTTGTTATCTCTCTCCTCTCTCCCTCTGCATTAGGCTTCCAATTGGTTAGAGGACAACGACTTCGTTTTCTTCGAAAAACCAAACTTTCAGGCTCATTCTTGACCGAGATAGAGGACCACACCGGCCGTATGAAAAAAACTCTAAGTTCGGTCCCCATAGCATATCGAACTTTTTTGTTCGGAAAAAAAAATCTTCAAACTTTAGATCCACTTCTAAATCTACCGGAATCATATTTTTTTTGTCTAAAACAAAATCACCAACTTTCAATTTTCTCAAAAATGTCTCCATTAACCCTCTTATCAAAAATCGCCATTAGTTCTTTGACTTGGCATTTTCACGTTGGTAACAATTCCATATTTACAAGTTTACCCTCTTTCCAAAAATTTACCTTCATTGGGGTCTCACTTGGGCAAAGGGCAAGTCTTGTCGAGGCTCACCCTCGCCCAGCCGCACCTTGCCTGTAGCAGGCGAGGCTAGTTTGCTCGACACATTTTGTGGCTGGCGTCCGGTGGTTGGCCACTGGCAAAAGGAAGAAGAAGAAGCAAAAAAAGAAAAGAAAGAGAAAACATAAAAAAAAAAAAAAAATTCTAAAATTAAAATATCATTAAAAATTATCCCCAAGCACTAAGACTAATAGTCCTACATGGCATCATTGGCATCCACGTCAGCAATTTCGAGCCAAAATTAGCAGGATGAACTTAATTGGTAAGAAGTGAAAAGAATGAAGACTCAATTGGCAAAATTTAAAGATTTAAAGCTAAATTGGCAAAAAGTGTAATAAGTTTAGGATTTTTTTGACAATTTTCTCATTGCATTAGACTTCCAATTGATTAAAGGACAACGGCATTGTTTTCTTGGAAAGACAAAACTTTCAGGCCCATTCGTGACTGAGATAGAGGACCACACTTGGCCGTATAGAAAAAACTCTAAGTTCGGTCCCTATAATATATAGAGCTTTTTTTGTACGAAAAAAGAATTCAAACTTCAAATCCACTTCAAAATCTACCAAAAACTTTTTTTGACTAGAAAAAAATCACCAACTTTCAATCTTCTCAAAACTGTCTTTGTTAACCCTCTTTCCAAAAATTGCCATTATTTGTTTGACGTGGCATTTCCACGTCGGTGACAATTCCATATCAACAAGATGACCCTCCTTTTAAAAATTTTGCCTTCGCTCAATCGATGCTCGGCTAGGCTGCCTAGCCTAGGCAAGGGGTGGCCTTGCTAGATCTGGCTTGGGTGAGGTTGACTTTTGCCATGTCTCGCCTAAGTGAGGGTGAGCCTCAGTGGGGCTCACCCTCATCCGACCATGCGTCCCCTATAGTAGGTGAGGCTAGTTGACCTGGCATGGCCAGTGGCTACCACTAGAAAAAGGAAGAAGAAGAAGCAAAAAATAAAAGAAAGAAAAAAAAAGAGAAAAAGAGAAAAAAGTATTGAAATATTATTGAAAATTGTCAACGTTAGCATTATCAATCTTATGCATCGTCAACATCCATGTTAGTGATTTTTGACTAAAATTAGCCGGATGGATTCAATAGATAAGAAATGAAAATGTTCATGACTCAATTAGTAAAATTGAAAAGTTTATGACTGAATTGGCAAATGTGCAATAGGTTTAGGACTTTTTAGACAAATTTCCCTTTGCATTAGACTTCCAATTGGTTAGAGGATAGTGACATTGTTTTCATCGAAAGAAAAACTTTCAGGCCCATTCTTGATCGAGATAGAGGACCACATCGGGTTGTATAGAAAAAAACCCTAAGTTTGATCCCCATAGTATATCGGACTTTTTTTGTTAAAAAAAAATTGAATTTTAGATCCACTTCCAAATCTACCAAAAACTCGTTTTTGTTTAAAAAAAAATCACAAATTTTCAATCTTCTCAAAATTGTCTTTGTTAATCATTTTTTTTTTCAAAAATAACCATTAGTTGTTTGACGTGGCATTTCACGTCGGTAACAATTCCACATCAACAAAATGACGTGAGAAATTATCTTAAGAACAAAACCCATTCCTTGATATGAAAATTAGGAATGGCTTAAGGTGATTTTTGGGTAATCGGCATACAAGGCAGATTTGAGACTAAAGTTCAAGTTTGTAATATTTTGGAGATTGAACCTAAAGTTGGGATTATATTTTAGATAAAAAAGAAGTTCTGGACAAGTTCGAACTGTACTTAAATATGAGTTTTTTATAGATAAAAAAGAGTTCAAGATAGAATAAGTATTCAATCTAAAGTCGGAGGTTTCTTAAGGGATTGGCTTTCAATTATGGGCTTTCAATTCGCAATTAGAGGTCGTTTCGGTAGTTTGGTTGTCGCTGTCTTTGAGTACTCTTTTTCTGAACTGATTCGACAAACGCGGTCCTTCAGATGGACATGTTGGATTTGATCAATCCTTAGACGATGACAAATTTGACGTGATTTGTAGAAACCCAGGCAAGAAGAAGGGCCCTGTTCATGGGCAGACAGGGGTCCGAAATACATGAGCAAGAGCGAACAGGCCCAGCAGAACAACTGAACAAGAACAAAACTATGGAGGCCCATTCCTACAGCAACACAACCAGAAACGCAAGTCATGGACACTCAATGCAAGAACAAAAACCCAGTGAGAAAACTCTTGACATCCTGAGAATGCCAATTTTGATGTCAAATTGAGCAATTGATGCTATCAACCATACATCAACTATATTCATCAGTTCGGGCTAGTGTCGATGAGAAAGTGTTAGGACCATCGAGACAGAGAGGAGTCTTTTAGGTCGGGGCGGCGGCGGCAATGAAGTAGGGTCGTCGAGTAAACAAAGTCTAGGCAGCCAGTGAGTATTGATTGCGTAATAAATCGTGTTGGACATCAACAGGGGAAGGAACTTGTGGAGTTGGTGTAACATGCGTGTTCGGCAGGTTGAAAAGGCTTAGCTGGTGAGCTTCTGGCGGGTTGCTTCATGTTCTTGTTAAATGAAATCATTGACTTTGTCAAAAGAGAAGAAAAGAAAAAGAAAGAGTCACCCATAAGCTCAAGAAAACATCATACAGGAACAACCACCGTTCGGTCCCAAAATCTCGATTACCATACCAAACACGACGGAATCGAAACACCAAACAGGATCAGATAATCCCATCTGCTCAATCCCCTAGTGGCTTGAGCTCCGTTGTCATTGATTTGTGGAGGCGCCGGAGACCCCGATTGCGGAGCCAGAGGTGGGCTCTCTGTGGTGTTCGATTCTTTCACGGTGATGCCGAACCTCATTCCGCCGAGGCAATGACCTAACACGCTGCAGACGAACCAGTACTTCTTGGCTTCGGTGAGGGTGACCTGGTCGTTGCCGCTCGTGTGCTTGGCCAGCACGCCGGTGCTCGTGTCGCATGAGCGGAACGTCGACTCGGTCACTTCATATGTGTTGTGTTGGCCTTTTATGTACTTGAAGGCTACACTGACAAAGGGAAGGAAACAAGCGCAGATTAAATCACTGTTTGTCGAATACATCACCCCATCACGCAAAAATGCGTACAGAATTCGAAGGCACGCATCAAAAAACTTCTTCAGGATTTTAATGATAGCAGTTTAACAGATGCCTGCTATCCCGATACATTCAGGTAAGAAGAGAGATGAGTCCGGGACGTACCAAGCACATCGCCGACGCTGAAATTGTATTTCTGAGACCACACGCCGTAATTTACGCCGCTGTTCCATTCGTCGCTGTCGCCTACCGTGTAAACTTCCGATGCGGCACCATTCACGAGCAAACCGAGGACCGTGAGGATCATGCAGAAGCTTAAGTACCTGCACAGCTTCGAATCCTCCATATTTGCTCTGGAAAAAAAATGGAAAGAGACGAGGGAATCTAGGGTCTCCTGCAGATTATTGCTCTGTATTGGGTGCTTGCTAATGAGTTGGATGCGACTTATACAGAATTAGCTTGGACTCAGTCCAGTCTTCAGAACTGCCCAGGCAAGTGGAATGTTAAATAAAAGCGTGATGGGCAAGGACTACTGTGCAAGCAAAGGAGGAGGATCGCTTTCTCTTTGCAAGTTGTGCATAGATTGTGTGCCTATTAAAATCATTTGAGTACTCATTACAGGCAAAAGTCTACCCCAAGTAGGAGTAAAGTACACCCCAAGATCCTGCGGTCTCTTTTTGTTCATACACCGAAGTCCACGTATATCCAAATCTATATGAGAGTAGATACTTGCAGGCATGTCGCGGTGAAAACGGGTCGAGGTGGACCGCAAAAGTCACTCTTGAGGAGGCCTTCACTGCATTACCTCATGGCCTGGTTCTTGGGAGATTTTCCATCCGGAATCACCCTTTTTTTTTTTTTTTTTTTTTGCTTGCTTGCTTTTAGCAGTCAATAGCCAATTTGTCTATAATAGTTAGGAGTGAGCATAACTCCAAGGTAAAACCTAGAATCGGATAATCAGATCGATGGGAACATGTGCAGTTCAAGTTCCAAAGTAAGCGGGGTGGATTCCAAGTTCCAAAACTTAAGGATCCTATTTCAATGGTATATGTAATTTTTTTTTTTTTGGGTCAAATGATGGTATATGTTAAATTGGTGAAATCTAGAACTTAAAAGTTAGAACAATTTTTTGTTTTTCGCGATTTATGTTTTTACGATATCATGTGGTATTCTATTGTGTCTGATAATGAGTGTATAATTTTCAATCATTAATATGAACTTTCATTCTGATAATGACTTTTGCTTTATTAATATTTTATATTTTGTGTATAAATATAAATTGTGGTCAATAGATTGTAAAAGCAAGTGATCATTATTAAAGATGATTTTCTATAATCGTTTAATTAATTATACAAATGGAATCTAAATAAATCTTGAAACCTGTAACAGGATATGTTCAAAATTTTAGGATATCCATGGTAAATTCCAATTTAAAAAAATGAGAGACCTATAGGTTCCAAATAGAACGGTACGGAACTTGAAGCTGCTCATCCCTAATAATGGTAACACTGTACCAGATTTGCTCATCAGCTTGTTTGGGGTTCCATTTCGCTGATGAGCAATCACATGAAAAGTGTAATAGCCTTCGTGGGCGGCCATGAAAGCCAAATTAACACTATTATTAGCCTATTAGGCCTTGACTGGCAAACAGCAAGTGATCAATGTATATTCAAATACCAACTATTGTAATTAGTACAGTACGATATCAAATGTACACTTTTAACACTTGATAATGAATAAGATGAATGATATGTTCCAACATCCAGAACTTTTCCTATAAAAAAAAATAAATCGAAGTTGGTACACATGGAGGCCAAATTCTGCGGAAAAAATAAATGATATGGCCAACCCATAATATACATTTGTCACTAGTGTCGGATAAATCACAAGGAAAAGCGCATTTTTTGCTCAAAAGGAACCAAGCTTCTAAAACAAAGTCATTTGCCAATCAGCAAAGAATGTTGCTGTGCAAATCGTCTGTTCTTTTGCACATGAATGTAAGTCTTTACATTAAGAAAGATCTGATGGAGAACAAAATCGTAGTGAATCGCAAAGCTAACCTCTTTGACTAGAAAGAGGCAGAGGCTTAGACTTAAGAATCTGCTATGGTTCTCCCAAATGTCTGAATTCATGGCAATCAGCTCCAGCTTCATCCAATGCCAAGAGAAGCTTTGGTACGATCTTGGCTAACATAAGTTTGAAGCCAACTGAAGTTGAATTTGCATTGTTTTCACTGCTTACAGAGGCGTCTTTAGCGAGAGATCCGATTAAATATCCCTTCATATATGCGTCACATGCCTTGAGGATGTAATAACCACGCTTCTGAAAATGCTCCTTGACAAGGTCTTCGAAGTCCTAGTTTTGTTCCAGGAAAAAGTTCAAAAAAATTCCGGTTATGACATTTCTAGCAGCGAATGCAACTGTGATTAGAGAACAAAGAAGCCTAGCTTGATATAAGAGTTGCCTGAGTTGTTTTGAGATGCAACTTCTCTAATTTAACAATAATTAGATAATTGAAAATATTCAAAGCATCGACCTAGCAGCCCAAACGAACATCAACCAGTTAAACACGAAATTTCTCAGAATACAAAAATGTGGACGAACTTCTGGAGAATTTTAACGAGTAATGATATCCCTAAAACACGGAGCATGCATTTCTTACATCTTAAGTGATAATCTGTAATGCACAATTTGAAAGTTAATCCTCAATGTATCCATAACCCCACAGCATCAAAGCTGATGAGGAGGATTGCAGAGAGAGCAGTGAGGTATCATCAATCTCATAAATTTTCTTTCTCTTGGATAAAGCATCAATCTCCTAAGTCAATTATGCTTTAGCCATTGAATCTGTAAAGTTCGCAATGACTAAACTGATCATAGTTGGTTCCATGCCCTCCCTCTTAAGGCAGAAAAAGACGGTAGGACCATGCAAGTGTGAAGTGAATATCAGTGGACCACAGATTCAATACGAACAAGAAAATAGAATCACAGGGTGTGTTGAATGTGATACTTTACCTTGGGGGGCTTTCGCATTAGATTCAGCATTGTCTTACAATTCAACAAGAAAGTGTTCTCATTATAGGCCAATGAGTTTTTCTCTCCTTCAGCTGTCCCAATTTGCTTATCATACCCTGCCTCATTGAAGTATGGTTTGGAATTGAGCACCAATCCTTGGAGTGAAACCAACACTTGAAGAATGCTAGAAGATGATGAATCCCACACTTCATTCCCTCTGCCAGTCCAGGTGTTCAAGAGGCTAAGGCAGACTTTCCCCTCCTCATACAAGTTAGGATTAATTCGCCATCCGCCAGAATGATAATATGCTGACTGCAGGTTTGAGGTACAATCAGCAAGCACATGTTACAGAAAAACCCTCTTCAAAGGAAAAGAGAATTAAACCTAAATATAACTAGATAAGAGACATAATTTCAGAAACTAGAAATGCACTGTGAAAAAAATTTCAGAATTTCTTACTGGTGGAACATCGGGATACTCTGGGGGAAGGTGAAAGTCAAAGAAAAAAAGACCATCTTGGTAGGGTGTTGCATATGCCCCGACAATTACTGCCCTCACAAGATCCATTCGGTCTTCATAGACTCGTACGTAAATCCCATCTGTTGAATTCATTTACAATGAGATCCAAGTCCATTTGATTTGAGATAATAACTAGAAATTCCAGAGAGTCTACACATCTAACGCAATTATGATTACCAGGGAGGTTATTCTGAAGGATATTCCAGTCTTGCTGTACCTTCTTGAACCACTTTCTTCCACCATTGACCTATAGATAACATTATAACAAAGTTCAGATTTCAACTCTATCCATGATGGGATTAAAATCAGAAAATAAAAGTCCAAATGTCCTCCCCTCACCACCCCAAAAAAAAAAAAAAAAGAAAAGAAAAACTGCCTCCATTTATTCTCACTGGATGAGAAAAAAGGGAGCACTGGGTTCTACACTTGGGCTGCCTTTTTAAGCACTGAGTATCGGCATTTCATTTATCCCCTCGATATCATATATTCTTTTAATGGAGCCACAAATTTTTTCAAATGACACTCGCAGCATTACCTGTCCATTCGTGCCAATGAAATAGTGATCTATAGGATCTCTAGCTGTATCAAAACGTTTAAAAGTGCAAGCAGTTTCTTCATAGGAGGCTGGAGCATCTACTTCCTGAGACCTCGTATAGCATAGACTTTCAGCTGCACCCACTGGATCAGGAGCTACCCCAGAAATATCTTGATCCCCACTAGGATAAGTCATGTCTGTACCCGTACAGTCCATGATATTAGATTTCTCCGAGCTACACTCGTCACTAGAATATAATTTCTCGGAACTTTTCATCAACATCTGGGAATGACTTTCATTTTCCCCTTCCGAATCCAAACCAGAGTCCAGATTTTTCCGGCCTCGTGAAAATATTCCAGTCGCCAATCTGGTTACAAATCCAATTGCTGCCAAAGGAAAAGAAAGTGCTGAATTCATTCCAGCATGGTTTTCGACACTCTCTTCTCCAGAATCATTGTCAGCATCATCATTTGCAAGTCCAACCTCCTAGAAATAATTTTTGGCATCATTATTCAGAGAAGGGGCAATTAAAATACACCAAATAAAGGAAAAATTCCTGAAGATAATGTTTACATCCAGAGTACAAATTAAGCTCACTGGCAGTTTATTTACAAGATCATTTCATCAGAGTTACCACTGATCCTGCTTCAAAGTCCAACAGAGGTCTCTCAATTCAATCAATCGTGGAAGTTCTAAATATATTGAACACAGTTGTAATGCAGTCTGCCTCAAGATATGTTCAAGGTAGACATCCCAAACATTAACTTCCATGCAAACCACCTATCAAATCTATAAAAACAAAATAGTTGATTTCTAAGTACACCGTCTTATTTAGTGATAAATTGATTGTTATTTCAGCATGACAAGCTTTTTATGTCCTGGTGACTTCACTTCAGTGCTAGAAATATTTATGAAGTCTAAACAGGAAATTGTTAGTGGATCATTAAACAAGTAGGCCACATTTAAACGCCTGACAGGGTTCTGCTACATGACTTTATAAACCAGTTTTATAAACCAACCTTTCTATTTCTTCTCTTCAATATCCACTCCACTCATTGCGAATATCATCAATTACACCAGACAATTCTAATAGCATGTTAACTTGTGTTATTGTTGAATTAAATGTGTCCAAATCGTTCATGATAAAATCTCCTCCTTGTCGCATGTGCCTGACATCGCCAGGCAGGAAGGTCATCTCCTGCAGTTAAATTTTTATCGCATTTTGAGTTCTAGGCATAAGGAGAAACAAACCTCTTTGTCATTCTCTACAGCGTCCATTTCATCATCATCTACAGTTTCCCAACTTGCAGCATCACTAACCCCGCTGCCAGAAGCAATTGACCCATCGTCATCATCTCGACCGACAACATATATGGCCTGTGGTCCAACCTAGAAACCAAAAAGAGACAATAAAAGGCCAGATATTAAATCTAGTCTATAAATGGAGAAAGCAGTTGAGAACGAGTCACAATATTGTAACAAAACTGAATAAATGAGCGGAATTGGTTGAAGGTTGTCTCATGTCCAGAGGGAGGAACAGAGCAATAAAGATTCAAGTCTGGCCTGTGTCCAACTTAGTAACATGTGGAACTTCAGACATGACGAATTTTTTAAATTATATCTTTTCTAGCTCATTATTCAATGATTCACATGTAATTTCTCACTTGTTGAAACCAGCATTTGTTATAGCTCAAGTTGAGTTTCTAGCTGTTGATCACTATATTTACACCCACATTGTTCATGCCAGAAGATAGAAGGGCTCCAAACGCCTGTTATCAAGTGCTTTTGTGGTAGAAAGCAAGAAGAACAAAAACAAAAGAGGTGCTAATGTTGACAATGGTAAGCATGCCAACTGCGCACAGACCGTCGTCAGACCGGTGCTAAAAGAGTACTTAAGAGGAACAATAAACAAAGAAAGATATAAATAGCTGTAGGCTGTCATGCATACCGTTGAAACCATCCCGTCAGCCCATGTAACTTCAATGTTACCATCTTCAAGCCCAGTTATATTACCAACCCATGAAAGATCTGTAAAGGTAGAGGCAGCTTCATTGTCAGTGACTTCCTCAACATTTTGAGTCCCTGAGCTGTCTTCTTCATTATCTGTTGTATAATCCTCTCGCATGCTTTGTTGTGTTCCTGTCTCCATAGATTTCATACCAGAATCCATTTGCAGAGAAGCAGAAACAGGAGACAAACGTACAACAACATCACCATAACAATAGTCATAATCTGGATGTCCCTCCAGCTCATAGACACTAACAACTTCCTCTTTCTCAAACTCACGGGGATCTTCTGGCCTGGCAACTGGTTTTAACCAGTTGACACGAGCTGTTCGCTCTTTGGCATTTACACTTTTCACTACCCCAACACGCCGAACTTCACCAACATAATCGTCATCATCAGCAGCCTTTTCGATCACGTACTGTTCAGCAACAAATTCATGATCACCAGGTGTCTCAATTGGAATCAATTTCGTTGAGTCCAGACAGCGTTCAATCTGACCATCCTGCCACACCACATCAACTTTTGTTCTGGTATTGACAATTTGAAGAGCCTTTTCAAAATTCTCCTCTTTCCTTCGAATCTTCTTGTCCCTCTTCAGAACAACTTTACGAATCTTTTTCCGATGAAGAGGCCAAGGTTCATGAAGAGTTTCCTTGGCAACTGACAATGAACTACTACATGAGCTAGACTCAGATGAAGCTGTGCACCGTGTAACTGATTCCAGTGGAGCCTTTGGGTCCAATACAGTGTCTGCATCAGTATTAATGAACTCTCCATGATCAATTGACTCCTCCAATGCAACCTCCTTTTCTGGTTGAGAGCTCTCTAACTCATTGTTGAGCGAATCATCAAGTTCTAGTTTTGACAAACCTGTGTATAATAAATTAGACGAAGCTGGTGTTGAAGATGGAAGAAGGCACCAGTCACCTAGCTGCCAATTTGCATGGGAAAAGCAAGACAGTAATTTCAGTTTCTTCGGGCTCTGTTCTTCTGCTGGAGCAGTAGAAGAATCAGGCCCATGTCCAGCAGAAGCTATCCAATATATAAACACTGAGCCTATGGTGACTTTGGTCACAGTACCCTCCAACTTATTAGCTCTCCACAACCCATATAGCCATCTCGAATTCTTGAAAATCGAAGAAGAGCTAGCCTTGACACGTTGACCAGGAAAATAAGTACAATGTTCATCTTCCAGCAGATTCTTGGTAATAGGTTTGAGGCGATGTGGCTCAGCCTTCATTACTTTACAGACAGAACCATCATCAAACTGCACAGTCACATTATCTAGAACACCATCCACTCTACCCAGCCATGGACCGAGGACAGCATAATCTCCAATAGAAAATTCTGTCACGCGCTTTAGTTCTTTGGATGGGATATCTTCTATAATAGATCCACTAGAATTTAAAACATCCACATTTATACTAACATCCACCACGACACCAATTTGACCTGTAGGGTCTGTGGCTGAAGCCACATAATCCCCATGTAAGAATCCCCGATCAATGACTGTTACTTCACCAAAACTTTGAGTACTCTCAATGTCATTCATATAAAGCACTCGAACTTGGTCGGCAGATAGAGGACCTGGTTTATCACCACCTTGGCTTCTGGCACAATTCTCCTGAGACATTTTGATTCTATCACCATCAGTCTCCTCGTTCGCACTGTCTTCAGCATCATCTTCATCGTCTTCATCTTCATCTTCCTCATCAGTAATACTGCCATCTGAATCAGAGTCCCCAGCAACTTCAGTCACTATACCGATCGTTCCATTTTTCTTGCTCCTCACCACATCTTGTCTGTATATGCCAGGGAAACTCTGAGTTTCCTTGATGTCTCTAACTGCTTCTGCCATTCCATCACCATCACCATTGTTATTCACATCAGAAAGACCACCACTAATAGCAGAATCAGCTTCCTCCAAAGTCGTGTCATGCCCACTTATGGTTGGTTCCTCAGCAGCAATATTCTTCTGTTGCAATGCCATCTGAACATTCATAAAATCCAAATTTAACATCACCTTCGAACAAATTGTAACCCATCTCACAAATCCATCATAATATCTGATAAACACCGCCAAAAGAACATATAAAACTGCATCACGAAGGATTTGCAGAAAGACTGAATCCAGGAAAATGAGATCATATACCCTTTCAAACCAAAAATAGTACACACCATATGTTCTCCTAGGATCAAACTCCCAGAAAATGTCATTCATTCACAACAAGATCACAAACATAAGCTCTTTCTATTGTTGCAATGGAACAATAAGTCCTACATAAGCTCTTTCTATTGTTGCAATGGAGCAATAAGTCCTACAAATCTACAGGCCATGTCTTCCAAACCTCTGAGATACAGGAGCGACTATAAAAATGGAATACCGTCACCTTAGCGTTTCGCAAATGAGAAGATAAAATCCGTAAGAATTTAAAAGAGCAAAAAAAAAAAAAAAAAAGAAAAAACAAATCTTTTAGCAACAAGAAGCTATTAAGCGGATTAAACCCTCGAAAGATTCAAATAGATTAAATCTCATCAGCCACCAGAACAGCTGTTGAATCAGGCATTAGGTGCAAAGAAGCACGCCTTCAATGAACAACGAACGATCACCCGTTTTAAACAGAACCCACCAAATGACCCATCGGCAGACCAACAAATAAATGCAGATATCGACAAAACGAGCTACCCATCTTCATCCCACGAACTCATCCCAGCTATTAAAACCCTAAAGCAGCTGAAGAACAAGCCGCGGATTAGACCCAGGAGAGCAAAATGACAAAAACCCAAAAAAAAAAAAAAAAAAAAACCGTGAACGAGCTCCAATCAAGCTACCCATCGAATCGATCGTCAAGAAAATCCAATCCAATACATACCCACCACACGCTCGATCCAAAGTAAGCTACAGATGAATCCACCGCCCCCTCCTAAGATCACGTCGCGAGACAGGCAAAGAAAAGAGGAAAAAAAATCAAAGAAGAACAAGAAAACAAGGAACAGTCACCTCGTTAAAGAAAGATTGAATTCGGACAAGGAAGGAGGTGGCTAGAAGGATATCCTAGACCCCGGTTCTTGCTCAAATATATAGCGCTCGAACGAACGCCTCCTCTCCGCTTTCTTTAGCGATGGTGGAGAAATCGGAATATTATTGAACTCGACAGAGGGAGCTTCGATGGCCCGATTCTGGATTCGGAGCCGAGGGCACAATCGTAATTCCGCGCTGGCGACCTTGCTTGTCCCGGGGACGGAGAGGTTACCGGGGGAGCAGAATTGCTGGCGAAAGGCCCAGATTGCCCCTTCGTTTCTCTTTTTCCATTTGTCTCTTTCCAACCAAAGATAATCTAGAGAAATACGTTTAGGAAAGTATTTTAAATTAAGATCCGAAGTGAATTTTTTTGTCCACGGAAGACTTAGAGAAAGATTGAAAATTCAAAAATGACCCTGCTCCCGACCCTTATTAGGTTAGGTCCTTTATCAAGAAATTAGCTTTATTTCATGCCCTCATTTGAAAGTCTTGCCTGTATTTTATTTATCCTTTACGTGATCCATTTTGATGGATGGGAGTGATTGAGATTACCAAGCAATGAATAGGAACGTCTAGGAAGTCAAGAAAGAGGATGCTTCTTTCTCGGGTTAGGGAAGAAAGGAGCCTGCAGGCTGCAGGGACAAGGCAAAGGGCAACCCCGAATGGCTGCGCAACAATCAGTCGGGTCAAAAACCGTGGGCCGGCCGGTTGGGCCCAGGTGCGATTTATCGGGCCGGGATACACCTAAACGGGCCTCACCGGGCCGGCCGCCCATCCCGGTCCGTTCGTGACCCGAACAAAACCCGAGCCCGACTCGTTCGCCTGGGATGAAGGACTCGACTCGGCGTCGGCTTCAGCGGTTGAAGAAGAAGCAACGAAGCCGGAGAAGATGATCGTCTGCATCGCCGTCGTCGGCCATCAGGTAACGCCTTCTCCCCGCGGCGCGCCGGCGAAATGCGTCCTCTCGGCGTGATCCGTCTTCGATTATTCCGGATCGCCTGAGTCTCACGGGGCTGTTCGTTTTTTTTTGATCTCCGATCGGGATGGAACAGAACAACCCGCTGTACATACAGAGCTTCACGGAGGCGGACGACGCGCTCAAGCTCCACCACATAGTCCACTGCTCCCTCGACGTCGTCGACGAGCGAGGTTGTTCGCAGTCCCTCTTTACATGTATCTGCACGCGTACTTCGTTGCCTGAACTTTGATCTGATTCGCTTCAATTGGATAATGTCGAGACTGGTTTCTTCCTTCTACTGCAATAGCAAGTTTACTACCGTCCGGTTGATTTTAGCAGAAATCGCATCTGTTCTTTTGCTTGTGGTGGGGAGTGCGGAAATTTCTCATTAGCAAGTTTAGATCTTGGCGCATGGTATGATTTTTAGGGTAGTGTCGCGTTGCGGTTTCCTATTTGAGAATCTTATGGTACTGTGGTTGCTCTTTTTGCGTATGTTCAGTGAACAATCCGAAAAAATCCGGGCCACTGCTGAACGAGACTTTCCTGGGTCTTCTTTATCCGACCGAAAACTACAAAGTGTAAGTCCTCTTTTGCTTGCTTGATCGGTCGAAAGTATTGCCGACCAGTCATGTTTAGTGGTCTGTGATTTTGGTTGATGCGGTTCGTTCTGCTTGCAGGTATGGCTATCTGACTAATACAAAGGTGAAATTTATCCTAGTCACAACAGATTTAGATGTCAAAGATGCCGATGTGAGAAATGTGAGTAAACCTGAGTGAATACAATTGTTTCTGGTGTAACTTTGTGAAACCTTCAATGACACTCCTGCATCAGTATCCTTAAACAGTTGCATGTCGGCTGTTAATTGCCATAAACTCGCCCTTTTCGTCAAGTAGAAAATGTATTCTGGAGGTAAATGTTGTTAATAGAGGTTTGAGTTTGCTGATACTGAATCGGTGATCGTCTGAATATGGTGGTAACTTGTAAACTTCAGAGTAAAGATTCTATCCCAGGATACAGACTGGGGCAGGCATATTGGTGGAGCCTAAGGGACTAGGCCAATATCGTGAATTTCATGCTCATTCTTGTTAGTAACTTACAATTTTCTTAAGGGTAGTTGGATGTTTGTGGACCATCTATCCACCCAGCTTTAGCTCATGGTTAACTTGGTTTATGGCTCATGAGGATAGTGAGGGTATTTGATAAAGCAGAGTTTACTCACTTGAGTGGAGATCTGTGTCATTTAAACAAGAAAATTGCAAGTCGTTGAAGTAGCATAAAGCACAAGAAGCATCTTTGAACTTTGATTATAGAGAAAACGGAATATTTTGACATGTGATGAATAAGATAGCAACCCTTGTGGTTCGTCTTCCTTTCTGTTTCTTCTCCTGCTCCCTTGCAATATTTTGTACAATAATCTACTTCCTTTGGGGGAGTGTACGTATCATCTAAGGCTATAAAAATGAGAGTATCTAGCGATACTTGGATATAGACGCACTTTGAATGATACGAAGTTTTTGCTTGCTTATGCATCACTGGCGCATAGCTGGTGTTTTAAGTTAGGAATGATGATCTCTTCTGGCATGTAATATGGAGAGAAGCAATATGCAGATTATATCTTTAGGATGCTTGAGCAGTTACATTCTGCTCCTGATGGCAATTGTGTCGTCTTTGGCTGTGATTGAAATCTGTCTCGCTGCTTTGTTTATGCACAGTTCTTCCGGAGGTTTCATGCAGCATACGTGGATGCAGTTTCAAATCCATTTCATGTACCGGGTAAAAAGATAACCTCCAGAACATTCGCGGAGAGAGTCAGTACCATTGTGAAGGCATTCGGCTTAAGTTCAGCTGGCTGAAGCAACTCATCACGGAACTATACACTTCTTGTCCTCTTCCCTCTTGTTGCTGGAACTGCAATGGTTTTGCTTACTCAGAAAGGGGTTGAGCTTCTGTGAATTCTATGCTTTAATGATCATATTTGTTTCATGAGTGGATAATACCATTAGTTTTACTTTTAATTTTTGAGCTACATCAAAATGGACAGTGGGGTACCGTTTATTCATATAAGTCTCATGGCCCGTTCTATGGTCGAGCAAGAAACGAATTTTTCAATCATAGTACATAACAAATTTAATCTCGTAGGATGTGAAGAAAAAAAAATTATGATCATATCGACATAGAGAAAAATAAATAGAAATTATTTTGGAGATAGATAAATTAAGTGAGGTTAGCGCAAGAATTGTTCGTCCTATCACTTCATGAAATTAATGAGAATGCAATTAGAGCACGAGAATGCCCAAAAGTTTTCATGTCAGTAGATTATAGGATCGAACATCATTACATTAACAATATATCAAAATTACCTGGTTATTGATTTATAATCTTTTTAATAAGACCGGATAGTATATTCGAATGTGGAAAATTTTCATAAATGTGGAATAAGGGTTAATAACATTAAAAACTCCAAATCACAAAAAATCTCAAACTGGAACATTTATGGTATATTTATCTTCTGTTAATATTTGTTAAATTGGATAAATATCATGAAAAATTACAAACTATAAATGGATGATATAATTCTGAACTGGTACACCTATCAAATGTCACATATTATCTTATTTAGTAATTTGACAGTGAAATTTGATAGAAATTAATGGTGGGAAAATATGTTACAGGCATATCAATTTGGTATTTTTGTTCTTCAAAATATTAGCTTAGTTAAATTAGTCACATATGTACTTGAGTTTTTCATGATATTAACTCTTTGAATAATGCTAATTACTTTTTACGCTTTTTTTTTTCTCTTCGAAAAAATCAAAATCCACTTGCATCGATTTTACATTCTCGCTACTCTTCCTCCTGTACACCCATAACATCCTCCCCTCATCTTATTTTATGGATAGATTTGCATCTCCATTGAAAATGAAGACAAAGGCCTAATGCTTTTTCCATCTCCATCTGCAACATTCACCATGCTCTCTCTCCCCATGAATGGACTCCATCAAGTTGGGTCGGAGGCATTCATACATCTACCAAAGTGCTTACAATGATCTTTCGATTAATACATCAAGACACAGCATCATCAGTAACACATTCAAGCTAGACACTACTGGACAAAAAAGTAGAGGGTAGGGAGGAAGAGTAAGAAACTTCCTAGCGAACTGCTCTCAATTGCTTCAAGTACAATACCTATGGAAGTCCAAAAGCTGTGGCAGCTCCTGCTATGCCAGCTCCAATGATCACTATGTCCTCAATTACTACCATGATAGACACGGTATGACTTGATGCTCTGTCTTGTGCCTAAAAAGTGCTTGTGACTGTGAGGTTTAGATGGTAAGTGAGGCTTCAGTTTCAGACAGCAAGATAAGTAACGGAAAGTTTGCTTGAGACCGTAATGCAAGTGCAACGTTGAGTAAATGGCGATGTGTTTGCTTGACAATCCCATTTTGTTGCGGAGTGTCGGTGAATGAGTGCTCATGAGTTTTGCCAAGATAGCTAAAAAATCTCTGCATACTTGTTTTATGATATCATTAAAATTGGTCTTAACCATAGCAATTTTTTTTTTTTGCAAATAAGTGAAAGCTTGAGACTTGAACTGTAACAAATATATCTAAGTGCTGGGAGAAAAGTCATCAACTATTATGAAACCATAATGTGCAATAGAAGGTTCACTTGGACGATCTAAACTTCAGCGTTACAAATCAACAATATAAGGATATATTGTTGGTGAGATGGATCGAAAATTGGTTTGAGTCAATCCATCCATCAACCTTGAAAGACTTATTTGGATGTTGCGCATCGTCTCTTGCAATAGCTCAAGAAGACCCCTAAACTTATTTAACTCTTCTTCCTTATTCTTATTTCGTCCTTATGATGTGAATCTGGACAATAGAATTCTCTGACAAGGCAACCAAAGAAATCCAGCAATTCAACTTACATCTCCAACGAAGCAAATTCAGTCACTCACAATTCAAAAGTGACATTATTGTAGCTACACGCATTCATCATCCTTACTTTACTAGCACAAACACAAACATTCCCTTATTTTCCTTTACATAGGAAGAAGAGAAATGAGAAAATGAGAAAAACACTCCCTATGTAACCTGCAAAGGCAAACAGCAACATATGGGACTAAGCTCTGAATTCAAGAAGTTCTTAGCATCCCGCAATTGTAGCTCGCTATCCTTGGCAGCCGCCCAGCCAAGAACCCGGCCAGCACTGTATTACTCAAGAAGTTCAATATCTTGCCATCGCTTTGTGCCATGTATCCCACCATATAAGCTGTAGTTATGAGCTGAAATGCTCTCCATCTTCGCTCTTTGGCATAGTTCTGCAGACCCCTCTCAATCCTCTTGTGCTCGTCCTCCTCTTCTATACCCTTCCCTTCACTTCTCATGACTTGCCTGTCTCTCAAGGCTTCACCCAGGCATCTTGCTAAGACGATGCCATCTTCTAGGGCCGCACAGCCTCCTTGGGCAATGTCTGGTGTCATGGGGTGGAATGCATCTCCAGCTACACAAACATTGCTTTTGCTTATGTTTCCCCATATAATCTCCCATGGGTGTCTAAATCTCAGTGGAGATAACATCATGTTATCCAATTCCGTGTCATCTATAACAGCTTTTATGTTGTCTGCGACTTTTCCGAGCTTGCCTAGCACTAATTGCTTGATCTCAGCCGGGTTATCTATAATTTCTTCATCTACATCAAGGAAAGCACAAGTGCTTGAACAAAATATGCATGCAAGTCGAAAAGGATTTAATATATGTCGAGGCCAGTTCATATCAGAGAGGAAAAAAAAAAGATGAAGACTTTATCTTCTTTTTGAGTCGATTATGAAGATTTTATCTTCAAAAGGAGAAAAAAGGCATATTAAAACTCACCCTGGCTGGAAGGAGAAAAACTGAAGAACCAGTATATTGTCTTATCATCGCAAGGAAGGACACCATATCTTACTCCTTTACCCATGAACAGGGAAATTTTGGGCTCAAGATCATGGCCATTCTCGTAATATACACAGGCCCTGATGCCGAATCGGCCAACAGAAGCAGGCTTCTTGAAGCCTAGCCATTTGGCCAGTGCAGAGTTCACTCCATCACACCCAATCAACAACTAGCATGTACAAACAGAGTATAAGCATAAAGATCAGTTAAACCATAGACAACCTCCAGTTTTGGAAAGCGAGGGAAAATTTCTCAGTAGATAAAAGGGGCTCGTCTCAAGCTCTAATTCTAACTGTCCTTCTAAGCAAATTTTCCCAATCAATGGTAGATTACAATATGATACCTTCGCCTTGAGAAAAGAACCATCAGAAAGATGAATAAGCTTGAGGCAGCCCGATTCTTCGATTGAAACTACCTTGGAAGAAAATTTAATAGTGCCACTTGGAAGTTCTTTCTCAAGAGTCTCCAACAAGATCTTCCTCTGCACACAACGAAATTCATGGTCTCTCCTGCAATACACAGACCAGCACGTTCTTTCCATTAAAAAACAAGGAGCACATCTGGAAAATTGACTAATTTCAAATATAAATGACTTAACTGCGGCCCCATGGCATTTAACGCTATCTCTGCTGTACGAAGTCCAGAAATTGCGGAAGAAGTCATTACCCTGCAACCAAAACCTCTAACATGTCAATTAAAATAGCAGGTGCAGAGATATGAGAAGAAGCACTTCACGGTACCCATGTCCCACATTAGGTATCACTTCACGATCACTGTCTTCTTTTTTGCAGGTGCAGGGTATGTCTTGATATTCATTCGGATTGTAATTTGTTTGAATCTATTAGGATTGACCGCAAAACGTCTTCCCCATTCTACAGCTAGAGAAGGGAGTTTCTTAGTTACCTGAGAAGTCGGTTGTGCTGCTGACGGAGCGATTCACCAACCCCGACCGCGTCCAAGGCTTTCCAACCATTTGTCCATATTCCTAACGCAAACCCTGTGGTCCTCAAATGGTCGTGCGACTCCAAAACCAAGCTTCTTATGCCTAGCCTGCAACACACAGCATCATCAGTAATAGAGACAAACGAACAAAGACGAAGAGGGTGGGAAAGATATGTAAGAAACTTCCGAGCGAACTACTCGTAATTGCTTCAAGTACAAAACCTATGAAGTCCTAAAGCTGTGGTAAGCCCTGCTATGCCAGCTCCAACAATGACTATCTCCTCAACTGCTTCCATGACAAGAGTCTTGACTGGAGACTAGTGTCTTGTGCTTTAAAAGTATCTGCGACTGAGGTTTCAAATGGGTAGTGGAGTTCCAATTCAGACAGCAACATAAAGCGTAAAAAACGTATTAGGGACAAAGATGATGATCAGGGGTCACCAGTAAATTATGCAAGATATGATGCCCAGGAAATGCATTGCGTGCAAAGACAAATGAAAAGCAAACTCCGACAGGATTACAGAAGCCGTCAGCTATAAAATACAAATTTTGACGCGACGAGGTACGATGGGTTCAATTACGTGTGCGCGTGCGTGTCTGTCTGATTTTGGATATGTTATTGTATTGCATCAACTCCCAACCAAGTGGATGTGGACTACTCCCGCAACAAGCCCAACATAGCAATCGAGCAAGACACTACTACTTCAAACTCCTAACTCTGCGAAATGCTGCAACGTTAATTGAAGACTTGCAGAACGCATAAAGGCAAGTCTTGGACATTTAGACAAAAATTCTAATTAGAACACAGAAGCCTATGGAAATCTTACGTAACATTTCTCTTCATGCTGACACAGCCCTCAAAACGATGCTTTACAGCAAATCTAATCAAATGGAGGGTCTCCATCACTGTGACATTCATGGATTAATTTACTGTAGATATTGTCCACTTTGGCCTGTCCATATCAGGTCTCACCGTTTTGTCCTTTGGGTACCAGCAGCCACTTTCTTAGGAGGTGAGCCATCTTGATAGTGTTCTGTGTTGGACTCACTTAACTTTGGAGTTTCAAAAGCAAAACTTGTTGTCAACAAGTCAATTCTATTTTTCACATATATATCTCTGAATCGTTCTCTCCCTATTCGGTGCATGGTTTGGTTCATTCGTGCCCTTTTGGCCCTAGTGACCACTCCCGCCCTTGTCAAATCAGTTCGTTACAGCCACAGATGCAGCATCACGAAGCAAAGCAGTCCTTGCTTTCTAAATGAAATAAATGCAAGCATTCGAAAGGAACTTCACCAAAGCTTTCTGCAGCCCCCATGGCCTTCCGTACTTGCGGAAGACAAGTAAATTCAGCTTGGACTTTGCACCACACTTGAGCAGAAAAGTGACTTTCAAAAACAAATAAGATCAGAAAAGTGACATTCAAAAACAAATAAGATCCAGCCTCATTATACTTCTGACAGAATAAACACAACAGAGACCTGCCAGGCGCAGACCATCGACCAATTCTTTCTAAGAATGGCTGCCTATCAAGAATCTAGCCAGGAAATAAAACGAAATCTGGGCATGTTACTTGAAAACCAGACCAGCCTATGCCACACAACTTTGGTGCCTTTTCTTCTTAACTGCATTCCAAGCACCTGCAGTTGAGAAAAAACCAGAGGATGAAACAATGCAGATAACTCTGTCCCTAATAGCAGAATAGCGAAAGAGAATTCCACAAATTGCTGATGAAATAGAGACAAGTTCATCAAATCTAGCTCCTTGCCACCCATTCAAGAGCACTAATATCAGCTGAGACTTCGGCATACAAACAGAATATGGAATCATAAACTTCAATTTACTAGTTTCAGTAATTTCATTTCCTGTAGTCAAATTTGTACATTTTCTTCTGTCTTTTTCTTATTTTGGCGTTTTCATGCGGTGGTGTCGACTTCTAATGCGTCATCCTTTTATCAGACTAACACTTTATAACCTTTAGATATTATTTCTTTCATCTCGTGGTCTCGTTCCTATTTTCAGCCTTTTTCAAATACTTTTGTCAAGCTTTGATTGGGATAAATTGTACTATCTTTTCATTCAACTGAAATTCTACATTTTCTATTGCTTAGTTACGGGTTGAAAAGACATGTTGATGCGCAAGTTCTACAACCTGCCTCGGGCTGCCTCCAACATTCCGTGCACCAGCCAGCTTACACGCCACAGGCAAAGGTAGCCTCCTAGACCTTTCGAAAGATCTTGCGACGATTAATAAGCCTGTAAACGATGAATCAGGAGAGAAAGGAGAAAATTTCGGGAGAGAATCCACACGTAGAGAGTGTTGGAGAAATCTTTCCAGAATATTTTGAAGCTGACAAAACGTTTCTATCAGTCTAGTCTGGATAAGTACAGACCTTCTGTTTAGAGTCTGAAGACTTTCAGATCACCAGATTCAAGACTCAAGACTCAAGACTCAAGACTATTCTCATTGACAGTTTTTCTAATCCAGTGACGAAGGCAATCTAGAGCCAAAGTATTTGGTTGAGGATTTGGTCTTATCCTCTAGAGAAGATCTCTTGGCTGGATAAATATAATGGATTCTTTTATTCGTAATCAAGATCGTTTGAAGATCCGATGGTCGACGAAATATTCTTGGAAGGTTTTATTCTTGGAAACCAAGATCCTGATTGTATGGGCGAACATGATTGATGGGCTATCGTCAGGTTCCTTTAATAGCTCGAATGATCTTCTTGATTGATTCCGTCCAACAGGTAGATTGGAGGAATTCCTTTGGTAAGTGCCAATGGATATGATGGCATAAAGGAGTATAAAAGGAAGACATTCTAGTTGCTTTAGTGCATGATCGATAGAGAAATTCCAGAGTCTGAAGTACCTTGATTATCAGTCGATACATTTTGAGCAAAATTGTACACACAAAGAGTGTCTATACTTAGTGATACCTTGAGCGAGTGTGGTAGATCATCTACACCGAGAAAGCAAGGGAGAACAACACTGTAACATCTCTTTGTTCATAGTGGAATCTAGCCAATAGGCTGTCAGTGCAGAAGAGTGGACGTAGGCTTGACATAAGCCGAACCACTATAAACCGCGTGTTCAATTTTCTCTTCTCTCAGTCTTACTTTAATTATTGTTTGTCTCAAATCTATCAACTGTCTAGTATTGTGCAATTATCGAGAAAAATCCTTTATATACCTATTCACCCCCCTCTAGGTACTTATACTAGCTATATCAATTGGTATCGAGCTCGTGTACTCACTTTATTTGAAGTGTTTTACTTGAGTAAAAGATCCATGGCTAGTATGCTAGCACTAGGGCTGATGGAAGGGCAAAGCAATACCAGACCACCCTACTTTGATGGAAAGGATTACAACATCTGGAAGAACAAGATGAAAGCTTTCCTACGATCAAAGGATCCTCTGGAATGGGACGTAGAAAAAAGGAATTACTCCTACAGCTGCATCAGTCTCTGAAAGAGGGAAAGAAACTGTTGAGACTAGCGGAATGACTCAGGAAGAGATAATCAAGAGACAAGCACTCGATGCAAAAGCAATTTACTCTTTATATTGTGCTTTGTCACCAACTGAATATAACATAATATCTTCTTGTGTTACAGCAAAAGAAGTTTGGGACAGATTGCATATCACCTATGAAGGAACAGATCGAGTGAAGGAAACCAGAATTAACATTCTCCTCGGTCAATATGAAGCCTTCAAAATGAAACCAGGAGAATCTATAACTGACATGTTTAGCCGTTTTACATATATTGTCAATGGTCTTGAGAATTAAGGACAAACAATTTCTGATCCCATGAAGGTAAACAAGCTACTGCGTGGACTCTCCAAGGATTGGAATCACATAAAGACTTCAATAAGAGAGACGCAAAGAATTATGCCACTATCTCGTCGACGAGCCGATTGGAACTCTTGATCTTATGAAGTGGAACAGATCAATGAAGATGAAGATCCAAAAGGTAAGAAATCTATTGCATTAAAATCAAATGATGATTCGATGATACAGATTCTAAAGATGATATGGACGATGAGGAGCTTGCTCTCATGATAAGAAGATTCGAAAACTGAATAGAAAAGGAAGAATGTTCAACTCAAAGAAACAAAACTTTCAAAGACAGCAGACCAAGTTTGTTGATGATGAGGAACCAAACAAAGATGTAGTTTGCTTTGAATGTAAGAAAAAGGGACACATCGTACCTAACCGTCCTCTTCGAAGAAGAAGAGAGGAAAAGCTGAAAAATTTCGAAAAGCTCTCAAAGCCGAAACCTAGAGTGATACAGAGTGTGAAGAAAGTGATAATGAATATGCCAACCTATGTCTGATGGCACAATCAGACTCAGACTTTGGATCAGACTCAGACAGTGAATTTGAGGCAAGACTTCTCTCAAAAGAATTTCTGAACTTAAGAAGGAAAACTCAGCTCTAAAACAAAAGGAAAACGTTTTAGAAGAAAGAGTTAAAAGTCTAGACTTGACTGTTTCCACTCTTAAATAAAATGAAGATAATCTTTTGAAAGAAAATGCTCTTTTAAAAACTGACTTATCAAATATTTCAAAGAAATTTTCAATAGGGTCCGAAAAACTTGAAAAAATTCTTTCAGCTCAAAGACCTTACTTCAATAAGTCCGGTCTAGGTATGACAGCAGAAATAATTCCCTTGATTGATTTTCCTAAAGTAAAAGAAAGAATTAAGAAAAGACCCCCGAGAGAGGCTTACAAAAATCATTTCAAGAAAGTTTTTGTAAAGTCTCGTAGGTCAAAATGCTCTCGGATGTTCAAAGTGCAACAGTCCGGATCACTTTGAAAAAGAGTGTCCTATGGTTTGGAAACCATTAAAAAAGTATGGGCTAATACCGCTTATCTTACTAACACCAAAGGACCCAAGAAAGTTTGGGTACCAAAGAAAGCTTGAGACTTTATTTTAAATGCAGGTCTCCGTCAAGAAAAAGGTAAAGTGGTATCTTGACAGTGGATGCTCAAGACACATGACAGGAGACTTAAACTGTTTTATAAAGCTTGCTCAAGTAAACGGTGGAAAAGTTTCATTTAGAGGAAACAGCAAAGGAAGTATTGTGGGATTTGGAACTGTGAAAATTGGAAATCTCACAATAAGTAATGTTTCCTTAGTGGAAGGACTCAATTACAATCTTCTCAGCATTAGTCAATTGTGTGATACTGGTTTTAAGATCTTCTTTCAAGAAGGAATATGTTCTGGAATCAGTAAAAACTCTACTCAGTCTTTCATGGGTCGAAGACATGGAAATATTTATCTTTTGGATGTGAAACCAAATGAATCGCAATGTCTAATCTCAATTCAAGACGAAGCAAGCTTATGGCACAGAAAGCTTGGTCATGTCAACATGAAGCAATTAGCCAAAATCTCATCAAAGCAGCTTGTTCGAGGTCTACCCAAATTACCATACCAAAAGACTGATCCATGCACTCCATGTATTCTGGGAAAGCAGGTAAGAAATTCATTTAAGCCAATAAATCATGTCTCTACTAATCATGTACTACAGTTGCTGCATATGGATATCTTCGGACCAACCTTAACCCAGTATTGGAGGTAAAAAATATTGCCTAGTAATTGTGGACGATTACTCCCGTTTTACTTGGGTATATTTCATTGCAAGTAAGTCCGAAACCTTCTCGTATTTTGAAAAATTTGCTAAAAAGGTTCAAAGTGAAAAAGGATGTGTTATCTCAAGTATAAGAACAGATCATGGAGGTGAATTTGAAAATCAAGATTTTATAAAATTTTGTGATGAATCTGGTTTTAAGCATGTGTTCTCCTCTCCATATACTCCTCAGCAAAATGGAGTTGTGGAAAGAAAGAATAGATCTCTTCAAGAAATGGCTAGAACCCTTTTAATTGAAAGTAAGATTTCTTCACGATTTTGGGCTGAAGCTGTTTCAACAGCATGCTATATCATCAATAGAGTATTCTTAAGACCTATTCTAGAGAAAACCCCTTATGAGTTATTCAAAGATAAGAAGCCTATTGTGTCATACTTTCATGTATTCGGTTGCAAATGCTTTATATTGAAAAATGCAAAAGATCGAGTTGGTAAGTTTGAAGAAAGATCGGATGAAGGCATCTTCCTTGGATATTCTATATCAAGCAAAGCCTACAGAGTCTATAACAAGAAGAGCCAGTCTGTGGAGTAGTCAATGAATGTCAAATTTCAAGACTCAACGCAAGATGAATCCAGTCAGACTCATCATGAAGAGTCTGAATCTGCTCCAGACCCTCCAAAGCTTACAACTCAAGAAGCATCTTAGACTCTGGAAGACCAGCATCAAGCTGTTCGTGAAGATTCAAATAAAGAAAGAGACCATCAACCAGACAAATCAACAAGTAACTGGAAGCATAAGACCAATCATCCTAAAGATCTCATTATCGGCGAAATTAATGAAGGAATTCACACCAGATCCAAAAGGCGAGAAGAGTCTAGTGCTGTGGCTCTCGTTTATGAAATTGAACCAAAGAGCATAGAAGAAGCTTTATCTGATGAAAGCTGGATTGAAGCTATGCAAGAAGAGCTTAGACAGTTCAACATTAATGATGTGTGGGAATTGACATCCAAACCAAAAGGTAAAACTGTTATTGGAGCTGAATGGGTGTTCTGGAACAAGATGAATGAGAAAGGAAGAGTCGTACGAAACAAAGCAAGACTCGTGGCCAAGGGATATACGCAAGAAGAAGGAATAGACTATGATGAGACTTACGCACCAGTAGCAAGGTTAGAAGCTATTAGACTATTACTTGCGTTAGCTTGTTATAAAAATTTCAGGTTATTCCAAATGGACGTCAAAAGCGCCTTCCTAAATGGATTTATCCATGAGGAAGTTTATGTGGAACAACCACCAGGGTTTGAAGACCCAAAGAAGCCGGACTCGCTTGATTGAAAAAGGCTTTGTATGGTTTAAAGCAAGCACCTCGAGCTTGGTACGACGGACTAAGTAAGTTCTTAATACATAATGGTTTTGTCAAAGGTAAAGTAGATACAACTTTATTTATCAAAAGGAAAACAAAAGTTTCTTACTTGTTCAAATATATGTGGATGATATTATTTTTGGATCCTCTAATGAAAGTCTGTGCAAGAAATTTTCTAAGTCTATGCGGATGAGTTTGAAATGAGTATGATGGGAGAGTTAACATTCTTTCTTGGTCTTCAAGTAAAACAATTGAAGGAAGGAACTTTTATTTATCAAGAAAAATATGCTAATGATCTTGTCAAAAGGTTTGGACTGGAAAAGTGCAAAAAGACCGACATACCGATGTCAAGTTCTTTGAAGATAGACAAAGATGAAGAAGGGAAGAAAGTTGATCAAAAGCTGTACGGGAGCATCATTGGTTCACTTCTTTATCTTACTGCTTCTAGACGACATTTTGTTGAGTGTTTGCATCTGTGCTAGGTTTCAATCGATCCTAGAGAATCCCATCTCGGTCTTTGTGAAACGTATTATTAAATACGTTATTTCATCGTCAAGCATCGTCTTTGGTATCCTAAGAAGGGAGACTTTAATCTTCCGGGATATTCGACGCAGATCTGGCCGGTTGCGAGTTGATAGAAAGAGCACTTCGGGAACTTGCCGGTTGCTTGGAAACGGGACAAGTGTCTTGGTTTTCAAGGAAACAAAGCACTGTGGCTCTTTCAACAACAGAAGCAGAGTATGTAGCCCTTGGAAGTTGCTGTTCGCAAATTCTGTGGATAAAACAACAGCTACAAGACTTTGGAATTGAAGACTCATGCACAGAGATTAGATGTGACAATACCAGCGCAATCAATCTCACTAAAAATCCAATCATTCACTCAAGAGCAAAGCATATAGAGATTCGCCATCACTTCATTAGAGATCATGTTCAAAATGGAGAAATCTCAATTCAATTTGTTGATTCAAAAAATCAACTAGCGAATATATTCACAAAGCCTTTGGAGAAAAATCAATTCGATTTCATCCGTTCCAGACTCAACATTTTGAAGCTTGAGGAAGTTAAAGTCTAGAGACTCTCCAGACTCAACATTTTGAAGCTTGAGGAAGTTAAAGTCTAGAGACTCTCTAACCCTCAGACTCAGACATTCATGGCTATAGACTGTAAGTTGTTATTATATTCAATCTCAAAAAGGTACGATCATTAGTTTATAATTTCCATAAAAAACTGAACCTTGTCTCTTTAAAAGGGATTAACCTCTATTTGCAGTTATTGATTTTAAAAGAGGCGTTTGTTCATTTTCCTTTGTGCCGATTGGTTTTTCCTTTTTAAACTGAGTTATATACATACAGTTTTCCTCGCTTACACTTCAAAACCCTAAAAGGCATTCTCCTCCCAATCCTGTTTCTACTTCGTGTTTATCTTCGAGAAAGTTGTCATCTTTTCTTGGGAAAGCGAGTAAAGGAATCTTTCAACGACAAGAAATGATGTCTTCCTCGAGAAAGTCTTCAAGAATCGCAAACAGGGGACCATAGAGAATGAAGGAGGGACCTACCCATTTCGATCTCACCGAAGAGGAAGATTTACCGAGTCAGCAATAGAGCCCGATTCACTCTCCACCACGTCACTCTTCATCATCTACCCCACAAGATGTGAGTCATCAACTGGAGGAAGAAATAATCGAGGACGCAGACCACTGTAAGAGTCCAAAACCCTCTTTTATTTACAAGCTCTATCGTGCAATGAAGAGCATTGGGACTCCGCTGAACTATATAGATGATTTCCTTAAAGATAAGAATTATGGGAATGAGTATATATTTTTGCGACGAATGGAGGATTTGAGAATTGCTCCCAAAGGAAAGGCTGAGGAAGCACTTGCGAATATTCCAAGTGACCCTTGTGTATCGAGACTGAATCCGACTGACGGGAACGATGATGATAAAATGTTCAGAGAATTTCAACCTCTAATGGGAGTTGCTGTGAAGGTGAAGGGAAAAAGGAAGGACTTGTTTAAATCGAAGGAACAGGAGAATCTGTTCTTGACTTGAAACGAGGGTGATAAATTCTAGGAGTGTTGATTTCGATTTCTTGGATGCCATTAATATGAACTTAAGGGAGAAGTTAAATTTGCTTCAACTTGAGCAATTCTGCTCCGATACCACAGACGGTTATGCGCAATTAACAGCATACTTCTATTCGAATCTTAGCTTTTTGGATGCGAATAGAATATCATTCAGTGTTCGAGACCAAGTTTATGAGATAGATGTGGACATGTTGGCAGACATAATTGGAGTCGAAAGAGGACGATATAAACCAATCAAGGTTTCAATCGCTCGTACCACTCTGGAACTTGTCAAAGACAGGAGTACAGAAGGAAGAGTTACCTATTCAAGAATGCATGCCATCAACATCTTACTTCACAAAATTGTGATCAACTGTATTAGGCCAAAGTCTACATCAAAGACTGACGTGTCTAATTCCGAGGCGAAATTGATGTATGCGATCAATTCAGGGAAAAAGTTCTTTCTCCCTCACACCATTCTCTTTCACATGTATAGAGCAATGGTGAAGGACAAGGGCCAATTGCCTTATTCTGGTCTTGTGACCAAGATCTTCAGACACTTGAACATTGAACCTCCACATACTCTTTGTGTTCGACCATGCGACAAAATGGTGGTGGGTTTGAAAATGCTGACTAAAATGCGTCTGAAAGAGCTTAGTAAGGCAATGGAGAAGTTCAAAGTGAAGACTCCAGCATCTTCTGCATCAAAGAAAAAAGGGAAGGAGCCCATGGGTGCTCCATCCAAAAAGAAAAGAGCTCTTATCTTGGAGGATGAAGATGAAGAGGAAGATCTCACTATCCCTACATTGAAAAGAACCAGACGTTCTGTACCTGAATCAACAGAACATCAGAAGAAAGGAAAAGAAGCAGAAGAAAAAGAACATAGAGAAGAAGAGGGACAAGCAAAGAACAGAGAAGCAGAGGAGCAACAAGAGAAAGAGAAAGAAGATGAAGAGAAAGAAGCTGAAGCAGAAGGAGAAGCAGAAAAAGAAAAGTCTGCATATGAAGCTGCAGAGGAAGGGAATCAAGGCGCAGAAGAGCATGACCATCACTCTTCCCCAATTGAGGTCTTAGAGACAAGGGGAGATGGTGAGCAAGGAAGGACTACACCACATGCTGTCAATAGTGAAGGTGTGAGTCGCTCACCAACAAATCCAGAAGACTTTCAGGCTTCTCAAATGCCTGAAGAAGGACATGATACGTCAACACCAAATCTGCTTGATTACACTGAAGTTCCATCGTCTGCCTTCACTCCATCCGAAAAAGCAAATGCAAGCACACAGACGGACAATACAGCAGATTTTCGTCGTATCCTTGATGTTCTTCTGGAAATGCAGGGTCAAATCTATGCTCTGGAATGTGAACTTCAAGTCATGAAGAATGCTGGACAAGCATCTTCTGTTACCCTGGCAGATCAAATGAAAGCCCTCGCTCTTCAAATTCAAGCCAATGCCAAAGGAGAAGAGGTGGCTCATCTACGGGAAGACTTGAAGAGGCTAGAAGGCATCATCCAATCGATGGGAAATTTCCAGATTGTGCGCGTTCCCAAGAAGACTTGACTTTTTTCTCACCTTTTTAATGATGACAAAAAGGGGGAGAATTGCAATTTGAACTCTTTAAACTCTTTAAAACTTTGACGTGTTTGAATATTTGAGTATGACTTGGGTGTGAACTTGAATTTGACCGACTTGTGTGGATTTTGATGTTTGACTTGTTTGCATTTATATCAAGTGTTGTTATATGGTCTTACTCATGAAAAACTAACCAATTTTCTGTGGGTGCAAAGTCTGGTTGATTTATTTTATGAGATAGCCATATTGCTTGAGTAATGTTTTGCAGGTCAAAGTTGTTCAAATCTACAGGAAAGTTTTGTCACCATCAAAAAGGGGTAGATTGTTGGAGAAATCTTTCCGAATATTTTGAAGCCGACAAAACGTTTCTATCGCCTAGTCTCGGATAAGTACGGACCTTCTCCGTTTAGAGTCCGAAGACTTTCGGATCACCGGACTCAAGACTCAAGACTCAAGACTCAAGACTATTCTCATTGACAGTTTTTCTAATCCAGTGACGAAGGCAATCTAGAGCCAAAGTATTTGGTTGAGGATTTGGTCTTATCCTCTAGAAAAGATCTCTTGGCTGGATAAATATAACGGATTCTTTTATTCGTAATCAAGATCGTTTGAAGATCCGATGGTCGACGAAATGTTCTTGGAAGGTTCTATTCTTGGAAACCAAGATCCTGATTGTATGGGCGAACAGGATGGATGGGCTATCGTCAGGTTCCTTTAATAGCTCGAATGATCTTCTTGATTGATTCCGTCCAACGGGTAGATTGGAGGAATTCCTTTGGTAAGTGCCAACGGATATGATGGCATAAAGGAGTATAAAAGGAAGATATTCTAGTTGCTTTAGTGCATGATCGATAGAGAAATTTCAGAGTCTGAAGTACCTTGATTATCAGTCGATACATTTTGAGCAAAATTGTACACACAAAGAGTGTCTATACTTAATGATACCTTGAGCGAGTGTGGTAGATCATCTACACCGAGAAAGTAAGGGAGAACAACACTGTAACATCTCTTTGTTCATAGTGGAATCCAGCCAATAGGCTGTCAGTGCAGAAGAGTGGACATAGGCTTGACATAAGCCGATCCACTATAAACCACGTGTTCAATTTTCTCTTCTCTCAGTCTTACTTTGATTATCGTTTGTCTCAAATCTATCAACTGTCTAGTATTGTGCAATTATTGAGAAAAATCCTTTATATACCTATTCACCCCCCTCTAGGTACTTATACTAGCTATATCAGAGAGGAGTCGTGCAGACTTTGTGGGGGGTGATGCCTGGTGGCCCGACAGCAAGCATTAGCCCTCAAGGTGCGGCTGGGTCGTGCAATAGGATTCGCAAGATCTTGTATTCATTTGAATACGACCCCTCGAATGTATATTTACAAGATCTTACTCCAGAGGATTCAAAAGACAAATTGAAGAAATTGTTCCATACGCAAATTTTACTAAATCATGCTCTTCACATGAAAAGCGATGTTTTACGGTAAAGAAATGCATGTCACCCAAATAAAGACCATTATGGCACGTTGTCGTTCCTTAAAATCCCAGAAACCGAACATAAAAGTGCCTATATTAGACTTTTTTGTGCCTCATTTCACAAATTCTTTTGTCGTTGCTCCAATCATACAGGGATGTCTCCGCATAGACAGGAACCTTTTCTCTGATATTTGAGAGGCGAAGCAAACCAATCACAACTTAGCTATCTCCCCTTTCACATGAATGCCGGCACAAAACACACTGATAAGTAAACAATCAGGGTAATTCAAGAAGCGCTCAGTTTCCCGCAATCGAAATTTGCCATCTTCAGCGACCACCTGGCCAAGAAGGTGGCCAGTACTCTGTCCCTCAAGAAGTTCAATACCTTGCCATTGCTCTGTTGGATGTATCCCATCATGTAAGCTGTGCTTATGAGCTCAAATGCTCTCCATCTTCTCTCTTTGGCATACCTCCGCAAGCCCATCTCAATCCTCTTGTACTCTTCTTCACTGCTCATGCTTTGATTGTCCCTCAAGGCTTCGCCCAGGCATCTCGCTAGGACAATGCCATCTTCTAGAGACGAGCAGCCTCCCTGGCCAATATCTGGCGTCATGGGGTGGAATGCGTCTCCGGCCACACAGACATTGGTTTTGCTTATATTTCCCCACAGAATCTCCCACGGGGGTCGAAATCTCAGCGGTGATAATATAATGTTATCCAGTTCTGTTTTCTCGAAAACAGCTCTCATATTGTCGGGTATTTTTCCGAGCTTTTGCAGCATGAATTGCTTAATCTTGGCCAGACTCTCTTCCATCTCTTCATCTGCATTAAGGAAAGTGACATTGTTTGTTTATAGATAATACAAAAAGCAGAGTAAAAGAATCTAATATTTGCCAAAAGCCAACTCATATTGAAGAAAGTACAGAAACTCACTCTTGCTGGAAGAATCAAATGTAAAGAACCAATCAATAGTCTTGTCATCGCAAGGGATGAAACCAGATCTAACTCCTTCACCAAAGAACTGGAAGAATTTAGGCTCGAAACTGTGACTGTGATCGTAATACACGCAGCCCCTGAGGGCTGATCGGCCAACAAATGCGGGCTTCTTGAAGCCTAGCCATTTTGCCACTGCTGAGTTCACTCCATCACACCCAATTAACACCTAACATTTTCACGTAGAGCATAAGCATAAAGACAAGTTAAACCGTAGATATCTTGTTCAGACAAGAAAGCAAATTTTGCATAGACAAAGGGGCTTCTGTCGAGCATAAAATATCTGTCACTCTAAGCAGATTTTCCTAATTAATGGTTAATATGATGCAATACCTTCGCCTTGAGAATTGACCCATCCGAAAGATGGACCAGCTTAAGGAGGCCTGATTCCTCGATTGACACAACCTTGGACGAATACCTTATAGTGCCACTAGGAAGTTCATTCACAAGAGTTTCCAACAGGGTTCTCCTCTGCATGCCACGAATTTCATGGCCTCGTCTGCAATAGATGTGCAAAGTTAAAAAGACATGCCATACATATTGCACACCATTAACAAAGGAAATTAGGAATCCATTGAAATTTGCGCAAAAATTGTGAGGGATAAATCTGGTTTATTTGAATGGCTAATTTCGCATGCAATTTTAAATCACATAGACTCTCATGAATTTAAACGACTTAACCTTGTCCCGGTGGCATCAAATTGTCCCTCAGCTGTAGAAATTCCAGAAATTGTGGAAGTTAACTGCAACCTGAATCAGAACCTCTCAAATATCAATTTAAATAGGGCTCAGAGCCATGAGAAAAAGAACTAGCTGTTGAACTAAAATCATGAAAAATATCATTTTCATCTAGAGTTGATGGATCTATGTTGCACATCAGATGTTATGTAAAGGTGCTCACTCAATTCTAGCGTGGGTACTCAGAAATATCAGGATATGTCTAATCCCTCTCCTACTGCATTCCTTCTTTACAATCCGAACAGATGGCAAGCTCTCTAGATGAAATCATCACCATCCACAGACACTCACACTTTTAGGAACATGAGGCTTGGAAATCATTCTCATCGATAACAAGCTCAAATTCTAACGGACAGTCAGTATAAGCCATTTCACGATCGTGTGAGAATGTTTCTCCATGATCATTCCAAATTAAAATGACGTGTCTGCCCTATATACCCTTGATGGAGGCTCAGCCATGTGAAAAGCAATAGGTGGTCAAGTAACCCGGTAGGCCAAGCCAATCACTAAAAAAGCTCATAGTCTTCCTTTGTGGGTTCAATGTTATGTCGCACCATACATTCAAATTAATTGGAATAATCAAATCACAACAATGCTAAGAATAAGATATATAGTCATCTTATCCACAGCAAGAGAAATGGATTTCGTTAGTCACCCAAAAAGTTGGTTGTGCTGTTGGCGGAGTGGTTCGCTGATCCCGAGTGCGTCCAGGGCCCGCCAAGCATTTGTCCATGTTGTGAAGGCGAACCCCGTGGTTCTCAACCCATCAAACGACTCCAGAACCAAGCTTCTAATGCCAAGCCTGCAGCCCACAACAGATTATCAGCACTGACTTGAATATCGGAGACATACGAACAAACATAAGGTGGGTGAGAGAGGAGAACAAGAAGCTTTCAGAGAACTCTTTCAAGTTCGAACTGCTCCAATGCCAGTACAATTACCTGTATAGTCCCAAAGCCGTTGTGAGGCCTGCAATGCCGGCACCAACAATCACTATGTCTTCAACTGCTTCCATGAATCAATAGCTTGATCTCTCTCTCTCTCTCTCTCTCTAGAGCTATCTGTCCATCCCTCGGGTGAGGTCTCTTATATAGAGAGAAGAGGGGCAAAGACGACGAAGGCAATTTGTAGATAGATGATTACTGCATGCAACGACAAACAGGATAGACGACGAAGACAAACTGTAGAAAGATGACGACCGCATGCAACGACAAATAGGACACAAATGACGTAAGTCGCTACGTATATTGGTCTGGCAAGTTGTAACAATCGAATGCCAAGATATGAATGTTGTGTCTATGGCTCTTGTTCGGCGTCTAGCCTCTCCGGCTATAGCCCTGCTTTTTCTAGTTTAATGTATCAGGTGGTATCAAAAACCGAATGTGCTTTTTTCTACCCTTTTAATAATGACGAAGGCACGTGCTTGATTGAGGTGCTTCATTGAATTGGGTCAATACAATCGTCCGTTTAAATTAATAAAGTAATCAATTATTGTTTGGCTCCCACATCGCATTATTGAGGAATCAATTAGCACATCGCATTTGGACTGTTAATTCAATACTAGTATTCATTCGTGCGTGCTTGCACACGTATCTTATCTTCATGGAGAATAAACTAGTAACATGATTGTTTCTTATTTTGTCATTCGCATTGAGGATTTCATTAGCACATTATTATTTTAAGCGTTAGTTTGATACTAATGTTCATACTTGTGCATACTTGCACACATATCTTATTTTTAGGGAAAATTGTTCATAGGGTCTTAATTCAATTGTACGGTTGTCAATTCAATAATAAACTTTCCAATTTGATCAATTTATTCATAAACATTTTAATGATTTTTTTAACATAGTTCTTCAATCGTTAACGTGATAGTTCAGTCAGCGTTAATTATCCTACATGACAAAGTCGGTGCATATGTGGGTGATATTTGCATTTTTTTTTTTTTGGAAATTTTTAGAGTTTTTCTTTTTCTCTTCCTTTTCTTCTTTTCCTATTTCCCTCCATCAATTGTCGGGGCCTCAATGATAGCTAGTAGACCATAGGCATGGGTCTCGTGGCCCTTGCTTGATATCATTGAGTCCCCGGTGAAGGGAAATAGGGGAAAAATGGAAACATAAAAATGAAAAAAAAATCAAAACATTCTAAAAAAATTGCAGAAATAATTTACGTCAACACCGGTCATACCATATACAATGGCCAATGCTAACTGAACTGCTGTATTGGCGATATTTAGTTAAAATTGACCGAATGACTACTTTGGGAAATTGTTAAAACGTTTAGGATTTTAATGGCCAAATTGAAAAGTTTATTGTCGAATTGGGAGCTTAACAATAATTTTAAGATTCTTTGAACAATTTCCCCCACATAGTAATGTGGTTGTAAGTTAAATATTTCAAAGATATATAAGGTTAAAAACATTTCGAAAGTTGAAACTTGTGTGTTCGTATACATTAAAAACTACATTGACATGTATGATTTATATTATCTAGCATCAAGGAACCAGATAAATTACCTCAATATGTATTATTCATGTTATGTTGCATCGCTTTTTTAAGAGATATATAAGGAAGAGAATTCATACATATATATACTGCTAAATGTTTTTAGGCAATACATGAGAACAGAAAGAACATGTTTCAATAAATTCATTTCCAATTGTCAAATTTGTACATTTACATATTATTTTCTTTTATCTTTCTCTCATCTTGGCGCTTTTATGCAGTGGTGGCAAGGTCTAATTCGTCATCCCTTTGTCGGGCCAAAACTTTATAAATTTAGATATTATTATTCCTTTTTTTGTGGTCTTGCTCTGTTTTGGCCTTTTCAAATTTAGAACATGTTTCAATAAATTCATACATATTATTTTCTGTTTTGGCCTTTTCAAATGCCTATGTCATGTTTTAATTGGGAAAAATATATTATTTTTTCATCCAACTAACATTCACATTTGAATTTAAGTTTTGAAAGACATTCGACCCCATTGCACGAAACTTCTTGTTCGTGGAAGAAGTTTTCCAGTTGCCACAATGGAATTTTGAATGGCCAATTTGATGTGTGGAATTTTTAGCGGCCTGACATATAAAACGATGAGTTAAGGCTTTTCGACAATGAAGAACTAGCAAATTTGCCCAAAAAAGAAAAAATACAAAATCCTGAGTTATAAATGGCAGTTGATGGTATGTTAATAAAGAGTCCTTGACATTCCTGAAACCATACGTAAAAGTGCCCTCACGGGACTTTCTGTACTTCCTAAACCTGTCTCTGCATAAGCCAAATTCTAATGGAAAGTCAGTACAAGCCATTTCATGATCGTGTGAGAATGCTTCTCCATGATCATTCCAAATTTGAATGGCTTGTCCACCCTATACCCTTGATGCAGGCTCAGCCGTGTGAAAAACAACAGGTGGTCAGGTAAACCCCGTAGGCCAATCCAATCACTATAAAGCTCATGTCTTTATTTGTGGGTTCCATGCTATGTCGCGATACACATTCAAATTGCAATCGGAATGATCAAATCACATTAATCCTAAGAATAAGAAATATATTCATCTTAGCCACAGCAAGAGGAGGAGGATTTCATCAGTCACCCAAAAAGTCGGTGGTGCTGTTGGCGGAGCGGTTCGCCGATGCCGACTGCGTCCAAGGCCCGCCAAGCATTTGTCCATGTTGTGAGGGCGAACCCCGTGGCTCTCAACCCATCAGACGACTCCAAAACCAAGCTTCTAAGGCCAAGCCTGCAACCCACTACAGAGTATCAGCACTCACTTGCATATCAGAGACATTACCAACAAACATAAAGAGGGTAAGAATGAAACGGAGCAGAACAAGAAGCTTTTAGAGAGCAACTCTCTCAAGTTCCAACTGCTCCAATTCCAGTACAATTACCTGTGTATTGTTAGACAATTCATATAATATTTGATGCGGAAATTCAAAGTAAACAATGATATTTTGATTTTCATGATTTTCACAATTAGATGAAGACATACCTTTATCCATAGCGCTACACTTGATGATGATCGTTGTAGCAAACCCAAATAACTCGAACCAAATGAAGAAATCCGATTTCTCTCCCTTAACCCACTATTCTTTACTGTATTCAATCGATGGAGGAGAGAATACCAAATTCCTTTCGGTTATTGTTGTTCGTTTTGGGTGGAGAGAGGACTGGACTCTATTTATACGTTCGTTGAAAATGTGTCTTCCATCAAAGCAATATACCATTTCATTTTATTAGAGTCGCAACTTCTCGTAAACAATAATTATTTATTTTATAGCATTTCAATAATTATTAAATCATATAATAAATCATATCATGTGGGTCACAATAATTTTTACATTCTCCCACTTGGCCCATATGATTCTCCTTTCATGGTTTAATAAAGACTATAATGTGCACAATAAGATTATGCTATAAAATTTCATTAAATTGGCAATCACATAATAATCACAATTAGGTAAAGAAAACTAATGTGAGTCATAGCGGTTGTATGTCATTAATCGACATAGTCCCTTCTATGCACTTCAATTATAGCACTTTACTTAACATGATCCATAAATGAGAAGTACAGTAATAGTCCAACCATAATGTTTCTTTAGAAACTATCATGTTTAACATTAATCTATTTCCATAATGTATACTAAATAGAAAACATGAAATATCATAAACACGTAGGTGAGCTCAAAGTGTCAAATACATAAACTTAATACAATCATAATACAAACATTAATGACGTCCAATAACGCCCATCTTTTCAACATGTTCATTAAATGTTTTGGGTGGCAGTGCTTTTGTTAAGGGATCTGCTATCATAAGAATGGTGCTAATGTGCTCAATTGACACTATTTGTTTCTGAACTTTTTCTTTGACAAACAAGTATTTGATCTCCATATGCTTAGCATCTTTAGAATACTTGTTGTTCTTGGAGAAGAAAACTGTTGCAGAGTTATCACAATAAATTTTCAGCGGCTTGGCAATACTGTCGACAATCACAAGCCCTAAAATAAAATTCCGCAGCCATAATCCATGAATTGTGGCCTCAAAGCATGCCACAAATTCAGCTTCCATAATGGATGCAGCAATAACTAACTGCTTCGGACTCTTCCATGAAATTGCCCCTCCAGCCAGAAGAAACAAGTAACCAAACGTTGATTTTCTTGTATCGACACATCTAGCTAAGTCTAAATCTGAATATCTGAGAGTGCTAGTATGAACAAAATAAAGGAGTTAAGGAAGAGAATAAGAACACGAGATTTATAGTGGTTCGGCTTAATCCAAGCCTACGTCCACTCTCCCACGATAACAGCCTTCTTGGCTGGATTCCACTATGCAATCAACAAGAGATTACAACTCCGAGTGCAAACACTTAGTAGTAGATCACACTATCTCACTAAGTCACTCTCTTGGTATTTCTCTCATGATTACAAACGTTTAAGCTCTCAAGAGACAAGTATATGATCTAAAGTCGCTCGTACTTTGGAATTATAAATTCTACGCTCCGTCTCTTACTTGCTCATCGGTCCATGATCTCCTTAAATACTCCTCCACTTCCAAACTACCGTTGGACAGCATCCCGGAGAATCGTCTTCCAATATACCCATTGGACAGCTCTGTATCTAGAAGATTTGGTAGCCGTTGAGTGACAAAGGTAAAATCCCAAATTGATTCCGATCGCCCATACAAACGAAATCTTGGTTTCCATAAGTAAAGCTTCTTCGTATAGAATTCTTGTCTTCAAGATCCAATCGTCAATCAATTAGATTGAATCAATCAAATCAATCTTGATGTGGAATCCAAACCAGATCACTAGCCGTTGTATGATTGGGCTTGAGTTACGATTCATCGAATCTGGATGTAAAGTCTGAGTCTTGAGACTTTACGATATGAGTCTTGAGACTTTACAATCTGGGTCTGTAGACTTTAAGGTCTGTACCATGTTCAGCTTCAGCATAGAGTCTATCTTCTGGTTCAGCTTCAGATAGAGTCTGTCTTCGGTTCATCATTCACGTTCAACTGAATTAGTCGAGTGAACAGATTTCGATGTAGAACAGACTTTGATACTAAAGTCCGGCGGTCTTCGACTTTGAGTCTTGAGTCTCGTCTCGACTTTGAGTCTCGAGTCGCGGTCTTCGACTTTGATAATATCCTTTACATGTTCTATTATCTGCATGATCTATTACTCAACCATCAAACATGTTAGTAGCCTTTGATTTATTTTGTCATCTTCAAAACATCATAAGGGATTTCCCTAACAATATCCAATCACCTCGAGATGATCAGATCTTTTATAAGTGAGCATATGATTCTTCGTTCATTGCAAGTATCTAAGAACTTTCTTTACAGCTTTCCAATGATCAATTCCAGGATTACTTTGATACCTGCCTAGCATTCCGACAGCAAAACTGATGTCTGGTCTGGTGCAAGTTTGTGCATACATTAAGCTCCCCACAACAGATGCATAAGGAATATTTTTCATTTGTTCTCGTTCCAATTCACTTTTCGAACATTCCATAAGACTAAATTTGTCACCTTTCTGAATTGGAACTATTCCTGCTGGACATTTACTCATATTAAATCTCTCTAAAATTTTCCAAATGTAGGCTTTCTAAGACAATCCTAATAATCCTTGTGATCTATCACGTAATATTTCTATTCCTATCACATATGTTGCCCCTCCCATATTCTTCATTTCAAAATTCTTAGAGAGAAATTTCTTGGTTTCATGTAAGAAACCAAAATTATTAGTAGCAAGCAAAATATCATCAACATACAAAACTAGAAAAATAAACTTGCTCCCACTAATCTTCATATATATACACCGATCAACAGTGTTTTCCTTAAATCCAAATGAAGTTATGGTATCGTTAAACTTAAGATACCATTGTCGGGAAGCTTGTTTAAGTCCATATATTGACTTCTTTAATTTACATACCATGTGTTCCTTTCCTTTAACTGAAAAGCCTTCGGGTTGGTCCATATAAACCTCTTCTTCTAAATTCCCATTAAGAAATGCGGTTTTTACATTTATTTGGTGTAACTTCAAGTCATAATGAGCCACCAACGCCATAATAATTCTAAGTGAGTCATTCTTAGAAACTGGTGAAAATGTCTCTTTATAGTCAATGCCTTCTTTCTGAGTAAAACCCTTTGCAACAAGTCTGTCTTTATGTCGTTCAATATTGCCTTTTGAGTCGCGCTTGATCTTAAAGACCCATTTACATCCGACCTTCTTACATCCTTTAGGCAATTCAACAATATCCCAAACTTGATTTTGATGCATGGATTTTAACTCTTCTTCCATGGCATTAAACCATTCATTAGAATCTTCACATTCCATGGCTTGAGAAAATGAATATAGATCATTTCCAATTCCTAAGTCAATTTCTGACTCTTGTAGATAAACCATATAGTCATAAAAAATAGCCGACCTCCTTTCTCTTTGAGATCTCCTTAATGCTATTTCTTGTGACTCGGCTATTAGAGGTTCATTATTGACATCTCCATTATCGAGTGTTTGTTCATTAATTTGTTGTTCTCGATTATTATTAGATTGTATTACAATATCAAGAATAACTTTAGAAGCTTTAGGCATAGGAACTTCTACCCTTACTTCTTGAATGCAAGCATCACGCATTCTTTCACTCCCACTGATGTCACTATTCTCAATGAACCTAGCATTTCCAGATTCAACAATTCTTGTACTATGATTAGGATAATAAAATTTATACCATTTGGATTTCTCTGCATAACCAATGAAATAACCACTAGTCGTTCTTGAATCTAATTTCCTTTAATGTGGATTATAAATTCTTACTTCTACTTGACAACCCCAAACATGAAGGTGTTGTAAACTAAGTTTCCTTTCGGTCCACAGTTCAAAGGGAGTCTTTGGAACTGCCTTATTAGGAACCCTGTTTAATAAGTATATAGAAGTCTTTAAAGCATACATCCACAAAGATAAGGGTAAAGATGAATGACTCATCATACTCCTAACAATTTCCATTAAAGTACGGTTACGCCTTTCTGCTACACCATTTTGTTGTGGTGTACTCGGCATTGTGTATTGAGCACAAATGCCATGTCTTTCAAGGAATTTAGCAAATGGACCTGGACATTGTCCCGATTCATCATACTTTCCATAATATTCACCACCTCTATCCGATCTTACTATTTTCACCTTTCTATCTAATTGCCTCTCAACCTCTTTAATATACACTTCAAGTGCATTCACTGATTGAGACTTATCATGCAATAGATAAATGTAACCATAACGTGAAAAATCATCAATAAATGTTATGAAATAGCTTTCCTTACCAAAAGATGGAACATCGAAAGCACCTTTTTTAGTGTGTTTTGTTTGTTTACCTTTAATACAATCAATACACACTCCAATGTCAGTAAAATCCAAATTTGGAAGAATTTCATTCTTCACTAATCTTTGCATTCTTTCCTTGGATATATGACCCAAACGTTTATGTCATAAGTAAGCAGAATTTTCATTCACCAAACTTCGTTTAGTGCCAACATTATTATGTAGTGTCATTAATGTCTCAACAAAAGTATAATCAAGTCTAAATTTATAGAGACCATCACATAAAGTTCAAGTTCCAATAAGAGTATCATTTTTAAATAGACTGAAAGATTCAGATCCAAACTTACAATAAAATCCCGCCACATTAAGTCTTGGTAAAGAAACTAAATTGCGAGAAAATGTAGGTACATAAAGGGTTCGAAACAAATCTAAATAATGTCCAGTATCTAAGATCAAATGATAAGTGCCAATGCCCTCAACTGGAGCTTTGTTTCTATTCCCCGTAATCACATAACTTTCATTTGGCTTTATAGTTTGGATCATAAGAAATCCCTGCATCGTATTTGACACATGAGTGGTGGCACCAAAATCAATCCACCAAGTATTATGAGATACTTCAATAAAGTTTGATTCAAAACATACTAAAGCACAAGACTTACCTTTCTTTTTGAACCAAGCCTTACATTTTAAATAATCTTTTTTCAAGTGTCCAATTTTGTTGCAAAAATGACACTTAATAAGATTGTGTTCCTTCTTGTGGGTTTGAGAAGCTTTTGAAGAGTCATTCAGGATGTGTAGTCATTTCTTCTTGCTCCTTCCACTTTTCCTCTTGAAATTCTTTCAAACTTCTTGATGACTTGAGAGATGAACAGAATGAGCCTTTTGATTTTTTATCCTTGTTTCCTCTTGAACTAGCATACTGGCCAATTCATTTACATTCCACTTATCCTTTATAGTGTTGTAATTCATTTGAAATTGCCCATATTGCAAATGAGGTAAGGAATTAAGTATAAATTATACTAAAAAGTACTCATCCATGTTCATTCCCAAAGTCCTTAACTTTGCTGCTAAATTCGTCATTTCAAGTTTATGCTCATGCATGGTACGCGAACCATCATATTTCATGGTGGTTAGTGTGCTCATCAATGTACCAGCAAGTGACTTATCAACAGTTTGAAAACGCTATTCCACAAATTTCATAAATTCCTTAGTATTGTTAGTCTTGAGAAGAGAAATCTTTAAGTTGTTTGCAACTGTCATTTGCATGAACATTAAGCTCAGTCTGTTCGATCTTTCCCAAGTTTTATGGAAAGACTTTTTATCATCGCTACTTTCATCAGTAATAGCAGCTGGTTTCTTAGCTTGAAGCGCTAAATCAAGATCCAGGACACCTAAGTGAAACTGGACTTGTTCACTCCAATCAGGAAAATTTACCCCATTGAATAAGGGAACATATGAGACGTGTGAATGGAGTGAAACAGGTACAGATACTGCAAATGTGTAAGAAAATATTCATACATTAATGATTTGAGAATATCACATAATCAGATTCAAACTAAACGACACATGTACATTATAATTCTCCTTTGGACGATCCTATGATATACAAATATATATATATATACCATAATGATGCTAATAACTTTTATTTGATAATTGTAAATATATCTTATTAAAATTTATTTATTATCTTTGGATATACAAACAAATTTAACAAGTCATATTAATTATCAACCATCATGTTCATGAATTATAAGAAAATAATTAACTTTTGGGTTAATCCCTAAGTTCTTATAATAAATGAACTTCAATATACCCATAACTCCAATAATGATATAAAACATATCAATTTCATATTTAGCATCAATTAATCATGGATAATTGAATAAGATAATTTACAATATCAAAAATTCAAAAAACTTCAAGATTCGGCCACTTTGGTGACTAACAAACCATTCATAATATGAATTTTTAATATTGTAAAATACAAATATTTACCAAATTTGCACACAAGGACAAAAACTTTATTAAAGCATAAGGGCAAAATCATAAAATCATAATTCCATAAGGGTAGAACCATAAATTTAATATACAGAGGCAAAATGGTAAATAATCAGCAATGGTAGAATCGTAATTATAAATTAAACAGGGGCAGAAAAAAATTAATTAAATTAAATTAAAAACGGCGCCGCGGTACGTCAGGCGCCTGCTCGGCACACGCCTGCATCTGCCTCGGGCGCGTGCCACGCAGGCGCATGCGTTGCACGCGCCCGGCAACTGCCACGCGTGTGGGGTCCACACGCGCAGCGGTTGAGAGCACGTGAGAGCGCGTGGCGCGTGGGTCCACGCGCCTGCAACTGCAGCGCGCGCGTGAGGCCCACACGCCTTCTTCCTTGTGCACAGACGCGATTTTTTGCCGGTTTTTCGCCGTTCCGCCGCGGTTTCGCCGCCCGTTTCTTCTCCGGTAGCCCATCCCAGACACAAATAAAATAATGGGTTTTCTGGAGTATGCCGGCACGACCACATGGGTTTAAGTTTCGGCGAAAATGACCAAGAAATTGGCCCCAAATCAAACCAAAATTTTTAGAACACAAAAACCTCCACCACCATGGCTTTCGCCGCTCGATTAGCCTCCGGCGAACACCAATATACCGGAAAAACTCATGACTAATGTTCCTCATGGCAGTGCGACGGTGTGGGTCCGAAATCAAGCGGTGGGTTGCCGGATTTACTCAGAACCGGCGAGTTTCTTACTTGCCCTCAAAATTTCGAATTTTTCCATTTTCGTCCTTTTCCACTTGCGCACAGTAACTTTTCTTCGCCATTTTCGTCCATGAAGAATGTTCCATCATTCGGATTTTCTTTATCCATAATCATCCGAAAACATTTTAACAACTATAAATAATACGAACAGGATCATTCAATGAATCATCAAACATAAATTATAATATTTCTTTAAACGGAAAAATCATAAGATCATAAATCAAATGCTCTGATACTAACTGTTAGACAATTCATATAATACTTGATGCGGAAATTCAAAGTAAACAATGATCTTTTGATCTTCATGATTTTCACAATTAGATGAAGACATACATTTATCCATAGTGCTACACTTGATGATGATCGTTGTGGCAAATCCAAATAACTCGAACCAAATGAAAAAATCCGATTTCTCTCCCTTAACCCATTATTTTTTACTGTATTCAATCGATGGAGGAGAGAATACCAAATTCCTTTCAGTTATTATTATTCGTTTTGGGTGGAGAGAGGACCGGACTCTATTTATATGTTCGTTGAAAATGTGTCTTCCATCAAAATAATATACCATTTTATTTTATTAGAGTCGCAACTTCTCGTAACTAATAATTATTTATTTTATAGCATTTTAATAATTATTAAACCATATAATAAATCATATCACGTAGGTCACAATAATTCTTACATGCAATCCTAAAGCTGTAGTGAGACCTGCTATGTCAGCACCAACAATCACTATGTCTTCAACTGCTTCCATGAATCAACGCCTTGATCTCTCTCTCTCTCTCTCTCTCGGGGCGAGGTCTCTGATAATGAAAAAGATAAGAGGCAAAGACGACGAAGACAAACCGTAGGAAGATGATGACGGCATGCAACGTCAGATAGCACGACGGAGACAAACTGTAGAATGATAAGGACGGCATGCAGCGACAGATAGGACACCAATGACGGAAGCGAAAACGTATATTGGCCTGGTAAATAGTAACCAGCACGTGTTAAGATTTTTATGGTGCGCTCGCAGCTCCTGTCTTCATCTGGCCACTACGGCTATTGCCTGTTTCTTTCTAGTTTAATGTATTAGGTGGTACCAAAACCAACTTTGCTTTTTTCCCCCCGTCGTAATCATTACTAAGGCTTGTGCTTGATTGAATACAATACAATCTTCTGTCTGAATTAGTCATGTAGTTAATTCTTATATCCTCGGTCACATCGCAATATTGTGGATCTCATTAGCACATTATCATTTCAATTGTTAAGTTCCATACTAGTGTTCATACTCATTGCACTTGCACACATTCCTAATCTCAAGGAGAATTATCCATAAAATGCTAAATTTATTATGTAGTTCGATTCAATTTTAATTTTTTTTAATTTAATTGATTTAGTTCTAAATATTTTGACGATTTTTTTAATGTAGTTTTCTGCTAACTTTTATATGAAATTGTTAACTAGCAATTCAAGCAACATTGATCGTCCGAATTGTTCTATGTAGCATAATCAAAACGATTTGCGTTAACGTAAATGATTTTTGCAATTTCTTCCAAATTTGTTAAGTGTTTTCTTTCTTTTTCCTTTTCTTCTCTCTTTCTTTTCTTTTTCTGTCTCCCTCTGCCAATCACCGAGGCCTCATTGATGGTTGGCGAGCCACAAGCAAGGGCATTGTGGCCATTGTTGGCGATCATTGAGGCCCCAACAAAGGTAAATAGAGAATAAAATTGGAAAGAAAAAGAAAAAGAAAATAAAAAATCTTAAAAACTTACAAGCACCATCCACATTAACATCATCATACCATATAGGACAACCAATGTTGACTAACCGCAACATCGACGATATCAACTTAAATTAACTACAATGACTACTTTAGAAAATTGTCAAAAATTTTAGGACTATAATAGCTAAATTGAATGACTACTGTAATTTACCGTTTTATGAGGTTAGTTTAAGGTGAGATATAAAATTTCTTAATTAATCTTAATTTAGAACTGGTTAATATGGGCTGAGTTAAGCCTAACTCGTAACGAGAGTGCCTGGTGGGAAACTCTATAAATAGTACTTAAATCTCTTCTCTAACCTTAATTCTCACAAGTATCCTCACATAAGGAGCATTTACCTTGTGCTAAAGGGTGATGGGCTGTCTCATTAAGTCAGTGATATAGATGGCAATAGAGGAGAAGGACCTAGGATCATCGCTTTTCTGCTTTTATATCAAGAATGATGGATTTTAAAACATGTGTGTTTATCCTTTTACTCAATTATCTATGCTCTTGTTCTAATTATGGAGATCTTGGGCTGCATGTTTTGCATCCAATGATAAGATCCAGTCTCATTACACTTCCAACAGAATAAACACAACAGATACCCAGGCACAGACCATCGACCAATTCTTTCTAAGATAGGCTGCCTATCAAAAATCTAGCCAGGAAATAAAACAAAATCTGGGTATGTTAGTTGAAAACCAGACCAGCCTATGCCACACAACTGTGGTGCCTTTTCTTTCTAACTGCATTCCAAGCACCTGCAGTTGAGAAAAAACCAGAGGATGAAACAATGCAGATAACTCTGTCCTTCGAAAGAGAATTCCACAAATTGCTGATGGGATAGAGACAAGTTCATCAAATCTAGCTCCTTGCCACACCCATTCAAGAGCACTAATATCAGCTGAGACTTCGTCATACAAACAGAATAAGGAATCATAAACTTCAATTACTAGTTTCAATAATTTCATTTCCTGTTGTCAAATTTGTACATTTTCTTCTGTCTTTTTCTTATTTTGGCGTTTTCATTTGGTGGTGTCGACTTGCGTCATCCTTTTATCGGAGTAAAACTTTATAACCTTTAGATATTATTTCTTTCATCTCGTGGTCTCGTTCCTATTTTCAGCCTTTTTCAAATACTTCTGTCAAGCTTTGATTGGGATAAATTGTACTATCTTTTCATTCAACTAAAATTCTACATTTTCTATTGCTTAGTTACGGGTTGAAAAGACATGTTGATGTGCAAGTTCTACAACCTGCCTTGGGCTGCCTCCAACATCCCGTGCACCAGCCAGCTTACACACCACAAGCAAAGGTAGCCTCCTGGACCCTTCGAAAGATCTTGCGATGATTAATAAGCCTGTCAACGAGGAATCAGCAGAGAGAGGAGAAAATTTCGGGAGAGAATTCACACGTAGAGAGGAGTCGGGCAGACTTTGTGGGGGGTGATACCTGGTGGCCCGACAGCAAGCATAAGCCCTCAAGGTGTGGCTGGGTCGTGCAATAAGATTCACAAGATCTTGTATTCATTTGAATACAACCCCTCAGATGTATATTTACAAGATCTTATTCTAGAGGATTCAAAAGACAAATTGAAGAAATTGTTCCATATGTAAATTTTACTAAATCATGCTCTTCACATGAAAAGCGATGTTTTACAATAAAGAAATGCATGTCGCCCAAATAAAGACCATTATGGCACGTTGTCGTTCCTTAAAATCCCAGAAACCGAATATAAAAGTGCCTTTATTAGACTTTTTTGTGCCTCATTTCACAAATTCTTTTGTCGTTGCTCCAATCATACAGAGATGTCTCCACATAGACAGGAACCTTTTCTCTGATATTTGAGAGGCGAAGCAAACCAATCACAACTTAGCTATCTCCCCTTTCACATGAATGCCAGCACAAAACACACTGATAAGTAAACAATCAGGGTAATTCAAGAAGCGCTCAGTTTCCCACAATCGAAACTCGCCATCTTCAGCAACTGCCTGGCCAAGAAGGTGGCCAGTACTCTGTCCCTCAAGAAGTTCAATACCTTGCCATTGCCCTGTTGAATGTATCCCACCATGTAAGCTGTGCTTATGAGCTCAAATGCTCTCCATCTTCTCTCTTTGGCATACCTCCGCAAGCCCATCTCAATCCTCTTGTACTCTTCTTCACTGCTCATGCTTTGATTGTCCCTCAAGGCTTCACCCAGGCATCTTGCTAGGACAACGCCATCTTCTAGAGCCGAGCAGCCTCCCTGGCCAATATCTGGCGTCATGGGGTGGAATGCATCTCCGGTTACACAGACATTGGTTTTGCTTATATTTCCCCACAAAATTTCCCACGGGGGTCGAAATTTCAGCGGTGATAATATAATGTTATCCAATTCTGTTTTCTCGAAAACAGCTCTCACATTGTCGGGTATTTTTCCGAGCTTTTGCAGCATGAATTGCTTCATCTTGGCCGGACTCTCTTCCATCTCTTCATCTGCATTAAGGACAGTGACATTGTTTGCTTGTAGATAATACAAAAAGCAGAGTAAAAGAATCTAATATTTGCCAAAAGCCAACTCATATCGAAGAAAGTACAGGAACTCACCCTTGCTGGAAGAATAAAATGTAAAGAACCAATATATAGTCTTGTCATCGCAAGGCATGAAACCAAATCTAACTCCTTCACCAAAGAACTGGGAGAATTTAGGCTCGAAACTGTGACTGTGATCGTAATACACGCAGCCCCTGATGGCAGATCGGCCAACAAATGCGGGCTTCTTGAAGCCTAGCCATTTTGCCACTGCTGAGTTCACTCCATCACACCCAATTAACGCCTAACATTTTCACGTAGAGCATAAGCATAAAGATAAGTTAAACAGTAGATATCTTGTTCAGACAAGAAAGCAAATTTTGCATAGACAAAGGGGCTTCTCTCGAGCATAAAATATCTGTGTCACTCTAAGCAGATTTTCCTAATTAATGGTTAATATGATGCAATACCTTCGCCTTGAGAATTGACCCATCAGAAAGATGGACCAGCTTAAGGAAGCCTGATTCCTCGATTGACACAACCTTGGACGAATACCTTATAGTGCCACTAGGAAGTTCATTCGCAAGAGTTTCTAACAGGGTTCTCCTTTGCACGCCACGAATTTCATGGCCTCGTCTGCAACAGATGGGCAAAGTTAAAAAGACATGCCATACATATTGCACACCATTAACAAAGGAAATTAGGAATCCATTGAAATTTGCGCAAAAATTGTGAGGGATAAATCTGGTTTATTTGAATGGCTAATTTCGCATGCAATTTTAAATCACATGGACTCTCATGAATTTAAACGACTTAACCTTGCCCCTGTGGCATCAAATTGTCTCTCAGCTGTAGAAATTCCAGAAATTGTGGAAGTCAACTGCAACCTGAATCAGAACCTTTCAAAACATCAATTCAAATGGGGCACAGAGCCATGAGAAAAAGAACTGGCTGTTGAACTAAAATCATGGAAAATATCATTTTCATCTAGAGTTGATGGATCTATGTTGCATATCAGATGTTATGTAAAGGTGCTCACTCAATTCTAGAGTGGGTACTCAGAAATATCAGGATATCTCTAATCCCTCTCCTACTGCATTCCTTCTTTACAATCCGAACAAATGGCAAGCTTTCTAGATGAAATCATCACCATCCACAGAGACTCACACTTTTGGGAACATGAGGCTTGGAAATCATTCTCATCGATAACAAGCTCAAATTCTAACGGACAGTCAGTATAAGCCATTTCATGATCATGTGAGAATGTTTCTCCATGATCATTCCAAATTAAAATGACGTGTCTGCCCTATATACCCTTGATGGAGGCTCAGCCAGTGAAAAGCAATAGGTGGTCAAGTAACCCGGTAGGCCAAGCCAATCACTAAAAAAGCTCATAGTCTTCCTTTGTGGATTCAATGTTATGTCGCACCATACATTCAAATTAATTGGAATAATCAAATCACAACAATCCTAAGAATAAGATATATAGTCATCTTATCCACAGCAAGAGAAATGGATTTCGTTAGTCACCCAAAAAGTTGGTTGTGCTGTTGGCGGAGTGGGTCGCCGATCCCGAGGGCGTCCAAGGCCCGCCAAGCATTTGTCCATGTTGTGAAGGCGAACCCCGTGGTTCTCAACCCATCAGACGACTCCAGAACCAAGCTTCTAATGCCAAGCCTGCAACCCACAACAGATTATCAGCACTGACTTGAATATCGGAGACATACGAACGAACATAAGGTGGGTGAGAAAGAGCAGAACAAGAAGCTTTCAGAGAGCTCTTTCAAGTTCTAACTGCTCCAATTCCAGTACAATTACCTGTGTAGTCCCAAAGCTGTAGTGAGGCCTGCAATGCCGGCACCAACAATCACTATGTCTTCAACTGCTTCCATGAATCAACAGCTCTCTCTCTCTCTCTCTCTCTCTCTAGAGCTATCTGCCCATCCCTCGGGTGAGGTCTCATATAAAGAGAGAGAAGAGGGGCAAAGACGACGAAGGCAATTTGTAGAAAGATGATTACTGCATGCAACGACAAACAGGATAGACGACGAAGACAAACTGTAGAAAGATGATGACCGCATGCAACGACAAATAGGACACAAATGACGTAAGTCGCTACGTAAATTGGTCTGGCAAGTTGTAACAATCGAATGCCAAGATATGAATGTTGTGTCTATGGCTCCTGTTCGGCGTCTAGCCGCTCCGGCTATCGCCCTGCTCTTTCTAGTTTAATGTATTAGGTGGTATCAAAACCGAATGTGGTTTTTTCTTTCCTTTTAATAATGACGAAGGCACGTGCTTGATTGAATTGAGTCAATACAATCTTCCGTTTAAATTAATAAAATAATCAATTATTGTTTTGGCTGCCGCATCGCACTATTGAGGAATCAATTAGCACATTGTCATTTGGACTGTTAATTCAATACTAGTGTTCATTCGTGCGTGCTTGCACACATATCTGATTTTCACGGAGAATAAACTAGTAACAATGATTAATTCTTATTTTGTCATTCGCATTGCATTATTGAGGATCTCATTAGCACATTATTATTTTAAGCATTAATTCAATATTTATGTTCATACCTATGCATACTTGCACACATATCTTATTTTTAGGGAAAATTATTCATAGAATCCTAAATCAATTGTACAGCTAACATTCAATAATAAACTTTTCAATTTGATTAATTTAGTCCTAAACCTTCTAATGATTTTTCAATATAATTCTTCAATTCTTAATGTGATAGTTTAGTGAGCGTTAATTATCCTACATGACGAAACCGGTGTAGATGTGGGTAATATTTGCATATCTTTTGAAATTTTTAGAGTTTTTTCTTCTTCTTTTTTCTCTTTTTTCTTCTTTTCTTATTTCCCTCCATCGATCACCAAGGCCTCGATGATAGCTAGTAAACCACAGTCAAGGGTCTTGTGGCCCTTGCTTGACATCATTGAGTCCCTAGTGAAGGGAAATAGGAAAAAAATGGAAAGATAAAAACAAAAACAATAAAAACATTTTAAAAAATTTACAAAAATAATCCACATCAACATTGATTAGGTCAGTTCTTCATGCTATTCAAGCCTTCTAGGCAAGTGTCTTTATTCTTCCTGCGGCAGTGCTGGACTAGATTGAGCGTATTATTAGACAATTCCTTTGGAGAGGCCCCGAGTTGGGCAAAGGGGGTGCTAAGGTCTCCTGGGATGATGTATGCCTTCCTAAGGCGGAGGGCAGTCTTGGCATTCGCAAATTGCATGAGTGCAACAAGGCGGCCATGCTCAAACATATATGGATCTTGTTTTCAGATAAGGAATCACTGTGGTGTGAGTGGATCCATTCCACCTTCTTAAAAAGAAAGAATTTATGGGTCGCGACAAAGCCGACTTGTTGTTCTTGGGCTTGGAAGAAGATTCTTCAAATCAGGATAGAATTTCGGCTTAGCTTTTTTTGGATGATAGGTGATGGCCTATCAGTGTCACTCTGGTTCAACAACCGGCACCCTAGGGGCCTCTTGAACTTATATTTCTCAGATTCACTCATCTACAGCTCTGGTCTCTCTAGACAATCCTCGGTGGCTGACCTTTTCTCTGAGGATGGCTAGACTATCAGGACGGTGTTGGAGTCCTGGGGTTTGCCGCTTCCTTTCTTGTCTGGAGACCAAGATCGTTTTTGTTGGAGAGAGAGTTCGTCCGGCATGTTCTCGGTTGGCTCGGCTTGGGAGGCTTTAAGGCAGAAGAAGACACGTGTCAGTTGGCATTCTTTCATCTGGATCAAGGCTATCCTGCCACCAATTTCACCTTTGGCTCATCACCAAGTGTAGGCTTCCTACCCAGTCTTTCCTTAGGATTGATGATGTTTCCTGCCCTTTTTGCAATGTTATGCCCGACTCTATAAATCATCTCTTTTTTGGATGCCGCATTATGGCTAGTATTGCTTTCTTTTGGGTGGCTAGGTGTAACCTTCCTTGGCGGAATAGACCTTGGCTTGATAATCTACATTGGGCCATAACTATACTTTCAGGCAAGGAGTTTTATAAGTGTGTTACCCGTTGTTCTTTTGGTGCAATGTGTCATATTATTTGGAACAACAGGAACGGCATTCTCTTTAGAGGGGAGCAGGTTTCTGTTTCGGCCATGAAAAAGCATCTCCTTCAAGTTGTTAAAAACAAGGCGGTCACCTTCAGGAACGTGGAGGAATCCATCAAAAATGGAAGGTTGCAACTATCTTGGGATGTTGACCCCATTATCTTCTCTAGGGATCAGACTTAGAGTTTTTTGGTTGGTTTGGTTACGTTTGGCTGCCCATTGTGCTTGCCGCCTAGGCCTTTCTTTGTTGTTCTTGTTGTAGCCGTTTGGCTTTTCTTGCGGCTTCCTTTCACTCATTTAGAGCCTGTTCTTCATGAGTGCAAGTTTTGAAGCCATCTCGTTTGTACAGTTTGGCTCCCCCAATATATTGCTTACTTTTACCACAAAAAAAAAAAAAAAAAAAAAAAAAAACACCGGTCATACCATATACAATGGCCATGTTGACTGAACTGCTATATTGGTGACATTTGGTTAAAATTGACCAAATGACTACTTTGGGAAATTGTTAAAACATTTAGGATTTTAATGGCCAAATTGAAAAGTTTATTATCGAATTGATAGCTTCACAATAATTTTAAGATTCTTTGGACAATTTCCCCCTCATATTAATGCGGTTGTAAGTTAAATATTTCAAAGATATATAAGGTTAAAAACATTTTGAAAGTTGAAACTTGTGTGTTCATATACATTAGAAACTACATTGACATGTATGATTTATATTGTCTTGCATCAATGAACCAGGTAAATTACCTCAATATGTATTATTTATGTTATGTTACATACCTTTTTAAAGAGATATATAAGGAAGAGAATTCATACATACATACATACATACATATATATATATATATATATATATATATATATATATATATATATATCTATTGCAAAATGTTTTTAGGCAATGCATAAGAACAGAAAGAACGTGTTTCAATAAATTCATTTCCAATTGTCAAGTTTGTACATTTACGTATTATTTTCTTTTATCTTTCTCTCATCTTGGCGCTTTTATGCAGTGGTGGCAAGATCTAATTCGTCGTCCTTTTATCGGACCAAAACTTTATAAATTTAGATATTATATTTTCCTTTTTTTGTGGCCTCGCTCTGTTTTGGCCTTTTCACATGCTTATGTCATTTTTTAATTGGGAAAAATGTATCGTTTTTTCATTCAACTAACATTCACATTTGAATTCAAGTTTTGAATGACATTCGACCCCATTGCACGAAACTTCATGTTCGTGGAAGCCGCGTTGGAATTTTGAGTGGCCAATTCGATGTGTTGAATTTTTAGCGGCCCGACATATAAAACGATGAGTTAAGGCATTTTGACTATGAAGAACTAGCAAATTTGCCAAAAAGAAAAAAATACAAAATCCTGAGTTATAAATGGCAGTTGATGATATTTCTGTTAATAAAGACTCCTTGACATTCCTGAAACCATACGTAAAAGTGCCCTCACGGGACTTTCTGTACTTCACAAGCCCGTCTCTGCATAGACAAGAACCCTTCCTGTGATATTTGAGAGGCGAAGCAAACCAATCACGACTCGACACAACTATCTTCCCTATTCTTATTGTGTATACGATGAGATCGGCCCGTATTAATGCCGGCGCAAAACACATTGGTAAGTAAGCAGACAGGGTAGTTCAGGAAGCTCTCAGCTTCCCGCAATCGTAACTCGCCATCTTCAAAGGCAGCCCGGCCAAGAAGCTGGCCAGTACTCTGTCCCTCCAGAAGTTCAAGACCCTGCCATTGCTCTGTTGGATGTAGCCCAACATGTAAGCCGTGCTTATGAGCTCAAATGCTCTCCATCTTCTCTCTTTTGGCATAACTCTTCAAGCCCATCTCAATCCTCTTGTACTCTTCTTCACTGCTCATGCCTTGCTTGTCCCTCAAGGCTTCCCCCAGGCATCTCACTAGGACGATGCCATCTTCCAGAGCCACGCAGCCTCCCTGGCCGATGTCCGGCATCATGGGGTGGAATGTGTCTCCGGCTACGCAGACATTATTTTTGCTTATATTTCCCAGCAGAATCTCCCACGGGCGTCGAAATCTCAACGGTGACAGTATGAAGTTATCCAGTTCTCCTTTCTCAATAACAGCTCTCATGTCATCCCACATATCTCCTAGCTTGCCCAGCATGAATTGCTTCATCTTGGCCGGACTCTCTTCCATCTCTTCATCTGCGTTAGGGGAAGTGACTTTGTTTGTTTGTAGATAATATGAAAAGCAGAGTAAAAGAATCTAACATTTGCCAAAAGCCAACTCATATCGAAGGAAGTACAGATACTCACTCTGGCTGGAAGAAGAAAAAGTGAAGAACCAATAAATAGACTTGTCATTGCAAGGGATGACACCAGATCTAACTCCTTCACCAAAGTAGCGAAAGGATTTAGGCTCGAAATTGTGACCCTGCTCGTAATACTCGCAGCCCCTGATGGCAGATCGGCCAGCAAAAGAAGGCTTCTTGAAGCCTAGCCATTTTGCCACTGCTGAGTTCACTCCATCACATCCAATTAACACCTGGCATTTTCATATAGAGCATACGCATAAAGATAAGTTAAACCATAGCCATCTTGCTCAGACCATGCAAATTTTGCATAGAAAAAGGGGCTTCTCTCGAGCAAAACTATCTCTGTGTCGCTCTTGGCAGATTTTCCTAATTAATGGTTATTGGTGATGCAATACCTTCGCCTTGAGAATTGACCCATCAGAAAGATGGACCAGCTTAAGGTAGCCTGATTCCTCGATCGACACAACCTTGGATGAATACCTTACAGTGCTGCTAGGAAGTTCATTCGCTAGAGTTTCCAACAAGGTTCTCCTCTGCACGCAACGGATTTCATGGCCTCGTCTGCGATAGATGCACAAAATTGAAAAGACATGCCATCCATAACACACACCATTAACAAAGGAAATTAAGAATCTGTTGAAATTTGCGCAAGAAATGTGAGGAATTGATCTGTTTTATTTGAATGGCTAATTTCAAAAGCAATTTTAAGTCACATAAATTGTCATGAATTTGAGCAACTTAACCGTGTCCCCGGGGCATCAAATTGTCTCTCTACTGTAGAAAGTCCAGAACCTGTGGAAGCAGTCTGCGTCCTGAACCAGAACCTCTCAAATATCAATTCAAATTTGGCACAGAGCAACGAGAAAAGGAACTAGCTGTTGAATTAATATCATGTCAAACATCTTTTTCATCTAGAGTTGATGGATATACGTTGCATATCAGATGGCATGTAAAGGTGCTCACTCAATTCTAGCGTGGGTACTCAGCAATATCAGGATGTCTTTAATCCCTCTCCTATTGCGTTCCCTGTTAAAGCTGGAACAAATGTCTAACTCTCGAGAGGAAATATTACCATCCACAGACACTCACGCTTCTGGGAACATGAGGCTTGGAAATCGTTCTCATTGATAACAAGCTCAAATTCAAACGGAAAGTCAACATAAGCCATTTCATGATCGTGTAAGAATGCTTCTCAGTGATCATTGCAAATTAGAATGGCTTGTCCGCCCTATACCCTCGATGCGGGCTCAGCTGAGTGAAAAACAATAGGTGGTCAGGTAAGACGGTAGGCTGATCCAATTACTAAAAAGCTCATGTCTTTATTTGTGGGTTCAATGCTATGTCGCACTACACATTCAAATTAATTGGAATTATCAAATGAATTTAATCCAGAGAATAAGAAATATATTCATCTTAGCCACAGCAAGAGGAGGAAGATTTCATCAGTCACCCAAAAAGTTGGCTGTGCTGTCGCTGGAGCAGTTCGCTGATGCTGACTACGTCCAAGGCCCGCCAAGCATTTGTCTGTGTCATAAGGGTGAACCCCGTGGTTCTCAACCCATCAGACGACTCCAGAACCAAGCTTCTAATGCCAAGCCTGAAACACACAACAGATTATCAGCACTCACCTGAATATCATAATTGCTTCAAGTACAAAACCTATGAAGTCCTAAAGCTGTGGCAAGTCCAGCTATGCCAGCTCCAACAATGACTATGTCCTCAACTGCTTCCATGTCAATAGTCTTGACTGGAGACTAGTGTCTTGTGCTTTAAAAGTACCTGCGACTGAGGTTTCAAATGGGTAGTGGAGTTCCAATTCAGACAGCAACATAAAGCGTAAAAAACGTATTAGGGACAAAGATGATGATCAGGAGTCACCAGTAAATTATGCAAGATATGATGCCCAAGAAATGCATTGCGTGCAAAGACAAACGAAAAGTGAACACCGACAGGATTACAGAAGCCGTCAGCTATAAAATACAAGTTTTGACGCGATGAGGTACGATGGGTTCAATTACGTATGCGCGTGCGTCCGTCTGTCTTTGGATATGTTATTGTATTGCATCAACTCCCGACCAAGTGGGTGACTACTCCCGCAACAAGCCCAACATAGCAATCGAGCAAGACACTACTACTGCAAACTCCTAAGTCTGCGGAATGCTGCGACATAAATTGAAGACTTGCACAACAAATACTTCATAAAGGCAAGTCTTGGACATTTAGACAAAAATTCTAATTAGAACACAGAAGCCTATGGAAATCTTACGTAACATTTCTCTTCATGCTGACAGAGCCCTCAAAACGATGTTTTACAGCAAATCTAATCAAATGGAGGGTCTCCATCTTGTGATGAAAAAAGCAAAAAAAGGAAGGGTCTCCATCACTGTGACATTCATGGATTATTTACTCAAGATATTGTCCACTTTGGCCTGTCCATATCAAGTCTCACCGTTTTGTCCTTTGGGTACCAGCAGCCACTTTCTTAGGAGGTGAGCCATCTTGATAGTCCTCTATGTTGGACTCACTTAACTTTGGAGTTTCAAAAACAAAACTTGTTGTCAACAAGTTAATTCTATTTTTCACATATATATATCTCTGAATCGTTCTCTCCCTATCCGGTGCATGATTCCATTCATTCGTGCCCTTTTGGCCCTGGTGACCATTCCCGCCCTCGTCAAATCAGTTTGTTACAGCCACAGATGCAGCATCACGAAGCAAAGCAGTCCTTGCTTTCTAAATGAAATAAATGCAAGCATTCGAAAGGAACTTCACCAAAGCTTTCTGCAGCCTCCATGACCTTCTGTACTTGCGGAAGACAAGTAAATTCAGCTTGGACTTTGCACCATACTTGAGCAGACAAGTGACATTCAAAAACAAATAAGATCCAGTCTCATTACACTTCTAACAGAATAAAAACAACGGAGACCCACCAGGCGCAGACCATCGACCAATTCTTTCTAAGAATGGCTGCCTATCAAGAATCTAGCCAGGAAATAAAACAAAATCTGGGCATGTTAGTTGAAAACCAGACCAGCCTATGCCACACAACTTTGGTGCCTTTTCTTCTTAACTGCATTCCAAGCACCTGCAGTTGAGAAAAAACCAGAGGATGAATCAATGCAGATAACTGTCCTTAATAGCAGAATAGCGAAAGAGAATTCCACAAATTGCTGATGGAATAGAGACAAGTTCATCAAATCTAGCTCCTTGCCACACCCATTCAAGAACACTAATATCAGCTGAGACTTCGGAATCAGGAGAGAAAGGAGAAAATTTCGGGAGAGAATCCACACGTAGAGAGGAGTCGCGCAGACTTTGTGGGGGGTGATGCCTGGTGGCCCGACAGCAAGCATTAGCCCTCAAGGTGTGGCTGGGTCGTGCAATAGGATTCGCAAGATCTTGTATTCATTTGAATACGACCCCTCGGATGTATAGTTACAAGATCTTATTCCAGAGGATTCAAAAGACAAATTGAAGAAATTGTTCCATACGTAAATTTTACTAAATCATGCTCTTCAAATGAAAAGCGATGTTTTACAGTAAAGAAATGCATGTCGCCCCAATAAAGACCATTATGGCACGTTGTCGTTCCTTAAAATCCCAGGAACCGAACATAAAAGTGCCTTTATTAGACTTTTTTGTGCCTCACTTCACAAATTCTTTTGTCGTTGCTCCAATCATACAGGGATGTCTCCGCATAAACAGGAACCTTTTCTCTGATATTTGAGAGGCGAAGCAAACCAATCACAACTTAGCTATCTCCCCTTTCACATGAATGCCGGCACAAAACACACTGATAAGTAAACAATCAGGGTAATTCAAGAAGCGCTCAGTTTCCCACAATCGAAACTCGCCATCTTCAGCAACTGCCTGGCCAAGAAGGTGGCCAGTACTCTGTCCCTCAAGAAGTTCAATACCTTGCCATTGCCCTGTTGAATGTATCCCACCATGTAAGCTGTGCTTATGAGCTCAAATGCTCTCCATCTTCTCTCTTTGGCATACCTCCGCAAGCCCATCTCAATCCTCTTGTACTCTTCTTCACTGCTCATGCTTTGTTTGTCCCTCAAGGCCTCACCCAGGCATCTCGCTAGGACGACGCCATCTTCTAGAGCCGAGCAGCCTCCCTGGCCAATATCTGGCGTCATGGGGTGGAATGCATCTCCGGTTACACAGACATTGGTTTTGCTTATATTTCCCCACAAAATTTCCCAGGGGGATCGAAATTTCAGCGGTGATAATATAATGTTATCCAGTTCTGTTTTCTCAAAAACAGCTCTCACATTGTCGGGTATTTTTCCAAGCTTTTGCAGCATGAATTGCTTCATCTTGGCCGGACTCTCTTCCATCTCTTCATCTGCATTAAGGAAAGTGATATTGTTTGCTTGTAGCTAATACAAAAATATTGTTTGCTTGTAGATAATACAAAAAGCAGAGTAAAAGAATCTAATATTTGCCAAAAGCCAACTCATATCGAAGAAAGTACAGAAACTCACTCTTGCTGGAAGAATAAAATGTAAAGAACCAATAAACAGTCTTGTCATCGCAAGGGATTAAACCAAATCTAACTCCTTCACCAAAGAACTGGAAGAATTTAGGCTCGAAACTGTGACTGTGATCGTAATACACGCAGCCCCTGATGGCAGATCGGCCAGCAAATGCGGGCTTCTTGAAGCCTAGCCATTTTGCCACTGCTGAGTTCACTCCATCACACCCAATTAACACCTAAAATTTTCACGTTGAGCATAAGCATAAAGATAAGTTAAACCGTAGATATCTTGTTCAGACAAGAAAGCAAATTTTGCATAGACAAAGGGGCTTCTCTCGAGCATAAAATATCTGTGTCACTCTAAGCAGATTTTCCTAATTAATGGTTAATATGATGCAATACCTTCGCCTTGAGAATTGACCCATCAGAAAGATGGACCAGCTTAAGGAAGCCTGATTCCTCGATTGACACAACCTTGGACGAATACCTTACAGTGCCACTAGGAAGTTCATTCGCAAGAGTTTCTAACAGGGTTCTCCTCTGCACGCCACGAATTTCATGGCCTCGTCTGCAACAGATGGGCAAAGTTAAAAAGACATGCCATACATATTGCACACCATTAACAAAGGAAATTAGGAATCCATTGAAATTTGCGCAAAAATTGTGAGGGATAAATCTGGTTTATTTGAATGGCTAATTTCGCATGCAATTTTAAATCACATGGACTCTCATGAATTTAAACAACTTAACCTTGCCCCTGTGGCATCAAATTGTCTCTCAGCTGTAGAAATTCCAGAAATTGTGGAAGTCAACTGCAACCTGAATCAGAACCTCTCAAATATCAATTCAAATCAGGCACAGAGCCATGAGAAAAAGAACTAGCTGTTGAACTAAAATCATGGCAGATATCTTTTTCATCTAGAGTTGATGTATCTATGTTGCATATCAGATGTCATGTAAAGGTGCGCACTCAATTCTAGCGTCGGTACTCAGCAATATCAGGATGTGTCTAATCCCTCTCCTACTGCATTCCTTCTTTACAATCCGAACAAATGGCAAGCTCTCTAGATGAAATCATCACCATCCAGAGACACTCACACTTTTGGGAACAGGAGGCTTGGAAATCATTCTCGTCGATAACAAGCTCAGATTCTAACGGACAGTCATTATAAGCCATTTCATGATCATGTGAGAATGTTTCTCCATGATCATTCCAAATTAAAATGACGTGTCTGCCCTATATACCCTTGATGGAGGCTCCGCCATGTGAAAAGCAATAGGTGGCCAAGCCAATCACTAAAGAGCTCATGTCTTCGTTTGTGGGTTCAATGTTATGTCGCACCACACGTTCAAATGAATTGGAATAATCAAATCACAGCAACCCTAAGAATAAGATATATAGTCATCTTATCCACAGCAAGAGAAATGGATTTCGTTAGTCACCCAAAAAGTTGATTGTGCTGTTGGCGGAGTGGTTCGCCGATCCCGAGTGCGTCCAAGGCCCGCCAAGCATTTGTCCATGTTGTGAAGGCGAACCCCGTGGTTCTCAACCCATCAGACGACTCCAGAACCAAGCTTCTAATGCCAAGCCTGCAACCCACAACAGATTATCAGCACTGACTTGAATATCGGAGACATACGAACGAACATAAGGTGGGTGAGAAAGAGCAGAACAAGAAGCTTTCAGAGAGCTCTTTCAAGTTCTAACTGCTCCAATTCCAGTACAATTACCTGTGTAGTCCCAAAGCTGTAGTGAGGCCTGCAATGCCGGCACCAACAATCACTATGTCTTCAACTGCTTCCATGAATCAACAGCTTGATCTCTCTCTCTCTCTCTCACTCTCTCTCTCTCTCTTTCTCTCTCTCTCTCTCTGTGGAGCTATCTGTCCATCCCTCGGGTGAGGTCTCATATAAAGAGAGAGAAGAGGGGCAAAGACGATGAAGGCAATTTGTAGAAAGATGTCTACAGCATTCAACGACAAACAGGATAGACGCCGAAGACAAACGGTAAAAAGATGATGACCGCATGCAACGTCAAATAGGACACAAATGACGTAAGTCGCTACGTAAATTTGTCACACCCCAAAACCACAAAGAATGGGAATGACACGGCCGTCCTTCTTTACACAGGACGCAGCCTCAAATACAACCAACAAACTGATATTAACTTATATATATCTCAAACCATATATATATCAGATGAACCAATAAATTGGTTGCAACATCAGAGTTTCTATAATCCACCAAAAGAAAAAAAAGATATACGTTTAAAACTCAGACGATCCAACTACTAGTAAGTATTATTTGCACCACTTCTTTAAACCATACCAAAAACAAAATAGAACTCCCCAAAAGTTCCCATCGACTACGCACTCGCTCTATTCGCCGCTAGCTGAGGAACCTGAAAAGATTAAAGGAGGAATGGGATGAGCAACCACAGCTCAGTGAGTAGTACATATCTTTTAAGCAGATCGAACAACCACTATGCATGTATACAAAACAATACCAAATTTCATAACACCAATTCAATATATAAAATACATATCGAATTATATAAAAGTTATTTCTTATCATCAAAAATTTATACTAATACGAAAAACTCATTTGAATCGCCATCAAAAGTCAAGTATCAATGGTCGAATCCATCGAATAATCTCCATCAAAAACACATATCAATGGTCTATCCATTGATCAATCTTTTGCTCAATAACTAACCATGGTCACGACACAACGCCCTGTGACAAGGCGACCAAGATTCCCCCATTGGCAAGGTCTCCACCTACAAAGCCGGTGGCTAGGCCCATGGATATCCTAAACCTGGTATGCATAACCCAAAAACCCCTCATTGGGTTCACAAATCACATTGAGCATAAATAACCATTCTCCAATACCAGAAACCCAATCCATAAATCAATGTCTTAAACCAAACAAATAACAATTTGCAACATAGCCCATCATCCATTTCATATCCGTTTCTCAAATCATCATAAACCTTTTTATAAATCAGTCGCAAAGCAATTTCATATATGTTTCTCCACAAACCTCGTATAACGTGCTTTTCAAAGATTCACAATCAACCAAAGGGTAGCAATTGCTCGATCTGACTTTTATGCAATAAAAATGCTCTTCTTGATTCAATATATATACATACATACTTCAAGACATGATTTTATAAAACCAAAGAAGATATAGTACCACTCACCTCGTCGTCGACGACCAAACGACGAACGATACTCGTATCGTCGAATTCAAGGTCCTATCAAATAACCGAGAAAAATGTTAAAATCTAATAAAACACTGTCTCTACTTCAAACAACTAAATTACGCCTTAACTCTAACAAAAGGACTTCTACGCGCTAACAAATCGCATAACCAAAGCGATTGTTCAAGCCATTCGCAACACGAAATTTAAGTGCAAAACTTGATTGCGCCTTAACTTTCTCTTCCGAACTCCGATCCGAACGTACTTATATTCAATAGAGAGCCCTTGAAACATATCACAAGAATCCCGACTTGGCCATCCCAAAATCAAGCTGAAAAATGACAAAATACGGGCCCAAAGCTGCTGGACGCGTACTGTTCACTGCGCGTGGGAAACTTTGAAATTCTGTTTCGGACAAACCATAAGCTCAAATCACGATCCGTAAAATCCCACGGCTCCACAACACCCTAAATTACCATTCTTGCAAAAATACACGGCTCAACGACTCCAAAATTAGACTTCGCCGCTCAGTTTTCCAAAATTTCGAATTTAAGTCCTAAATCCAAAAATTACTTCAATCGGACGAACGAGGGCTTGATCTCTTACCGGGTGCTGTGTTATGGAGTCGAGTCGGCTTGGCGAGGCATCCGAGACGTGCACGTGCCAAAATTCCTTTCCTTTTTTTTCCTTTTTCTCTTCTCCTTCCTCTTCTTCGTCTTTTCTTTCTTTTCTTTTTGGTCGAGGGAACTCTCAGCTTCTATTTAGCCGAGCCCTCTCCCTCTCCTTTTTTGTTTTACTGAATTTTCAGTTTCTTCTTTTGGGGCCCACTAACATAATATTACATTATTGCATAATATTACATTCTACCATCCTTAAAAAAATTTCGTCCTCGAAATTTACATGTACTTTAATCATGAAACAAGTGAGGGTATTTGTGTCTTGCCTCCTCCTCGAGTTCCCAAGTAGCCTCCCTCTCGGTATGGTTTTGCCATTGTATTTTTACATAAGGAATGGTTCGTCGCCGCAATACCTGATCCTTCCTATCGACAATGCGAATAGGATGCTCCTCATACGTCAAGTTCTCCCGTAATCTCAATGGTGTAAAGTCTAGCACATGTTCAGGATTTGGAACATATTTCCGCAACAAAGAGACATGGAACACATTATGGACACCTGATAATGCCGGTGGCAAAGCCAATTTATAAGCGACTTCACCAATTTTCTCTAAGATCGAGAATGGTCCCACGTACCTTGGACTTAACTTCCCACGTGTGTCAAATCTCATTACACCCTTCGTAGGAGAAACTTTTAAGAATACGTGATCCCCCACATTAAATTCTAGCTTGCGTCTTTTCAGATCCGCATAACTTTTCTGACGACTTTGAGCCGTTCCAAGACGTTCCCGAACCAACCTAACTTTCTCTTCTGAATGTTGAATGAACTCAGGGCCAGTTAGTCTTTTCTCACCAACGTCGTCCCAACAAATAGGACTTCTGCATTTTCGGCCATATAAAGCTTCAAAGGGTGCCATCTTAATGCTGGAGTGATAACTGTTGTTATAAGAAAATTCTGCCAAATGTAGATGTTCATCCCAAGAACCGCCGAAGTCAATGATGCATGATCTCAACATATCCTCTAATGTCTGGATCGTTCTCTCTGACTGTCCATCTGTTTGTGGATGGAAAGCTGTACTCAAGTTGAGTTTAGTGCCCAATGCTCCTTGAAAACTCTTCCAAAAGTTAGACACAAACCTAGGATCCCTATCAGAAATAATGCTTACCGGAACTCCATGAAGCTTCACTATCTCATTAACATATCGCTTTGCCATATCTTCCATTGAAAGACCAAATCGATATGACAAAAAGTGAGCAGACTTAGTTAATCGATCAACAATCACCCATATAGCATTCTTACCACTTGGTGTCCTCGGTAGACCGACTACAAAGTCCATGGCAATATGCTCCCACTTCCATTTAGGTATCTCTAAAGGTTGCAACTGCCCACCTGGTTTCTGATGCTCAATTTTCACTTGCTGGCAAACTAAACATTGATCGACAAATTTTATAATATCATTTTTCATGTTGATCCACCAAAAGTTTTCTCTCAAGTCTCTATACATTTTAGTGCTTTCCGGATGAATTGAAAATCTAGTACTGTGAGCTTCTTGCAGAATCTCCTTTTTCAGATTTGAGTCCTCGGAACACATAGTCGACCGCAAACCTTAAGGATCCATCTACGTGTAAACCAAAATCCACTTGTCTTCCAGCTTCCACACCTTCTCTAATTTTTTGTAATTGTGGATCTTCATTCTGTTTAGCCTTAATTCTGTCAATCAACATAGGTTGTACTTGAAGATTAGCTAATTGAGCACCAAGCTGCTGCACCAACACCTCCAAGTCTAACTTCCTCATATCTTCAAGAATAGATTTCTGAGAAGTGAGCAAAGCTGCCATATTTCCAAATGATTTACGACTCAAAGCATCCGCTACCACATTAGCTTTACCCGGATGGTAATTAATGGACAAGTCATAATCCTTCAAAAGTTCTAGCCATCTTCTTTGCCTCATGTTTAGTTCTTTCTGAGTAAAGATATACTTGGACTCTTGTGATCGGTAAAGACTTCACATTTTTCACCATACAAATAGTGTCGCCATATCTTCAAGGCAAACACAACCGCCGCTAATTCCAAATCATGAGTGGGGTAGTTCTTCTCATGTAATTTCAATTGTCTCGAAGCATAGGCAACAACTTTACCATCTTGCATAAGAACACAACCCAAACCTTCTTTGGATGCATCGCAGTAAATTACGAAGCCGCCACTTCCAGAAGGTAGAGTTAGAATAGGAGCCGACACCAGCCGTCTCTTCAACTCTTGAAAACTGCGTTCACATTGGTCTGACCATTCAAATTTAACTTTCTTCCGAGTTAGACGGGTAAGTGGACCAGCAATCTTTGAGAACCCCTCTACAAATCGCCTATAGTAGCCGGCTAGCCCAAGAAAACTTCTCACTTCGTAACATTTGTTGGACGATTCCACTTAACAACCGCTTCAACCTTCTTTGGGTCCACTAATATGCCATCTTTCGAGATCACATGACCCAAGAATTCTATATGCTCAAGCCAGAAGTCACACTTACTAAATTTGGCATACAACTTCTTTTCATGCAAAGTTTGCAAGACAAACCTCAAGTGTTGTTCGTGTTCCTCTAAACTCTTCGAATATACTAGGATTGCATCAATGAACACCACAATAAATTTGTCTAGATATTCCCTGAACACCCTGTTCATCAAGTCCATGAAGGCAGCAGGCGCATTTGTTAATCCAAAAGGCATGACGAGAAATTCGTAATGGCCATACCTTGTTCTCAAAAGCAGTTTTAGGCACATCATCTATCTTTATCTTCAATTGATGATACCCAGGAACGAAGGTCGATCTTGGAAAATACCCGAGCTCCCGAAGTTGATCAAATAAATCCTCAATCCGGGGCAAAGGATATTTGTTTTTGACCGTTACCTTGTTAAGCTCTCGGTAATCTATGCAAAGCCGCATACTACCATCCTTCTTTTTCACAAATAGAACATGAGCTCCCCAAGGCGAAACACTGGGTCTGATGAAACCTTTATCCAAAAGCTCTTGTAGCTGCGTTTTCAATTCTTTCAATTCAGTGGGTGCCATCCGATATGGTGCCTTAGAGATTGGTGCTGTACTGGGCATCAATTCAATGCAAAACTCAATTTCTCTATCAAGAGGCAAGCCTGGTAAATTCTTAGGAAATACACTTGGAAACTCTTTAACGACAGGAACATCTTCCAACTTTACTACAACCTTACTTGTGTCTTTTACACAAGCTAAATAACCACAACAACCTTTTCTCAAAAGTTTCCTCGCTTGCAAAGCCGAGATCAACATTGGAGAAGTGTTTTGACAACTTCCCGAAAAAGAGAATTCGGGTTGATTCGAAAGTCTAAATATAACTTTCTTTGAAAAACAGTCAACAATCGCACGATAGGTAGATAACCAATCCATCCCTATAATAACATCGAAATCTCGAATATTTAACTCCACTAGATCCACAGGCATTTCAACATTATTAATCTGAATCACTCACCTCTTGAACACATGATGACCAATTAAGAAATCGCCAGGGAGTATCAACACACAATTCACATTCAAGAGGGTCGGCAACACGCAAGCTTCTTTTGCAAATTCAGTTGAAATGAAGGAGTGCGTAGCACTGTGGTCAAATAACGCATAAGCACAATGCGAGGCAATAGAAATATTACCTGCAACCACCGCGTTAGATGCTGCCGCATCCTCCTTCGTCATTGCAAAAACTTTCCCACTTGTACTTTGTCTTTGTTGGTTCTCTTGGGGCCTACCAACGAAAGGGGTATTCCTCCGCCCGAAACACTGGTGTGCTAGGTGCCCTTGTCGCCCACATAGATTACATGATCTATTGCCAATAGGAGGATTCCTTCGTGTAGGACAATCTCGCAGCATATGTCCCGCTTTCCCACATGAGAAGCATACTCCCATTTTCCGATAACACTAACCGTAATGATAATTTCCACATGTATTACAAGGGCCTTGGTTACTTGGATTTTTGAACTGTCCTGGCCAGCTGAGGCCTCTTCGCCTTCCACTATCATTAGTATGGCTACCTTGCACATTTGTGGGCTTAAACCTTTTGGGTTGAGGCGCTCCTTGTGTGCCGTGCTTTAGAATGCTTTGTTCCACCTTGATTGCTCGTTCTAGCACATCCTTATAAGTTGTTAATACGAAAGGTGCAAGTGCGGAATTAATTTCAGGTCGGAGCCCTCCTAGGAAATGGTCGGCCTTATCTTCTTCATTTGCTACCAAGTGCTCTGCAAATCTACTCAACTGATTAAAGCGGACTGAATACTCCAAAACAGTGGAGTCACCCTGAGATACATGTACAAAGTCACCCTTCATCTTTGCTTGGAATGACTTTGGGAAGAATTGAGCATTGAACGCCTTTTTAAAGTCCTCCCAGGATATAATAACATCCCTACCTCCAAGACTTGGCTTCATTCCATCCCACCAAAACTCGATTCACCTTCCGTGGTATTGGGTGGCAAATTTAACTTTTCGATCCTCGGGAACCTCTTCAGCTTCAAAGATCCCATCAATCTTTTTTAATCCAACGCTCGGCCGCAAGAGGATCAGCTTTCCCATCAAAAGTGGGTGGTTTCGCCTTTCTAAAATGGGCAAAAGTGCCTGAACCTGTCATTCCATCTCCAGTTAATTCCTTTGCTTGGCGATACCAATGGATCATTGCCTGTTCAAATTCAGTTGAACGGGTTGGCTCTTGATCCTCTTCTCTGACTTCGCGCAAGTCAGGACTCCTATCATAGCGGTCCTCAAGTCTCCTTCTCAAAGACGCACCTCGAGAAGCTTGAGGCATGTCTCTAGCCTCAGGGGTAGCGACCCGCTTGCCTTTGCGACTCCTACGAAGCGAGGCAAGTGTCTCAGAGTCGGTACTCATGATCACCTGAATCCAAGAATGAAACTACACCTTAGAATCTAGAAGACTAACGCAAAAAATAAAATCTAGCACACAACCTCACAACGTCCCATAACTACACCCAAAAAGATCAAAACTTAGGCTCTGATACCAAAAATGTCACACCCCAAAACCACAAAGAATGGGAATGACACGGCCGTCCTTCTTTACACAGGACGCAGCCTCAAATACAACCAACAAACTGATATTAACTTATATATATCTCAAACCATATATATATCGATGAACCAACAAATTGGTTGCAACATCGAGTTTCTATAATCCACCAAAAGAAAAAAAGATATACGTTTAAAACTCGGCGATCCAACTACTAGTAAGTATTATTTGCACCACTTCTTTAAACCATACCAAAAACAAAATAGAACTCCCCAAAAGTTCCCACCGACTACGCACTCGCTCTATTCGCCGCTAGCTCGAGGAACCTGAAAAGATTAAAGGAGGAATGGGATGAGCAACCACAGCTCAGTGAGTAGTACATATCTTCTAAGCAGATCGAACAACCACTATGCATGTATACAAAACAATACCAAATTTCATAACACCAATTCAATATATAAAATACATATCGAATTATATAAAAGTTATTTCTTATCATCAAAAATTTATACTAATACGAAAAACTCATTTGAATCGCCATCAAAAGTCAAGTATCAATGGTCGAATCCATCGAATAATCTCCATCAAAAACACATATCAATGGTCTATCCATTGATCAATCTTTGCTCAATAACTAACCATGGTCACGACACAACGCCCTGTGACAAGGCGACCAAGATTCCCCCTTGGCAAGGTCTCCACCTACAAAGCCGGTGGCTAGGCCCGAAGGATATCCTAAACCTGGTATGCATAACCCAAAACCCCTCATTGGGTTCACAAAATCACATTGAGCATAAATAACCATTCTCCAATACCAGAAACCCAATCCATAAATCAATGTCTTAAACCAAACAAATAACAATTTGCAACATAGCCCATCATCCATTTCATATCCGTTTCTCAAATCATCATAAACCTTTTTATAAATCAGTCGCAAAGCAATTTCATATATGTTTCTCCACAAACCTCGTATAACGTGCTTTTCAAAGATTCACAATCAACCAAAGGGTAGCAATTGCTCGATCTGACTTTTATACAATAAAAATGCTCTTCTTGATTCAATATATATACATACATACTTCAAGACATGATTTTATAAAACCAAAGAAGATATAGTACCACTCACCTCGTCGTCGACGACCAAACGACGAACGATACTCGTATCGTCGAATTCAAGGTCCTATCAAATAACCGAGAAAAATGTTAAAATCTAATAAAACACTGTCTCTACTTCGAAACAACTAAATTACGCCTTAACTCTAACAAAAGGACTTCTACGCGCTAACAAATCGCATAACCAAAGCGATTGTTCAAGCCATTCGCAACACGAAATTTAAGTGCAAAACTTGATTGCGCCTTAACTTTCTTCCGAACTCCGATCCGAACGTACTTATATTCAATAGAGAGCCCTTGAAACATATCACAAGAATCCCGACTTGGCCATCCCAAAATCAAGCTGAAAAATGACAAAATACGGGCCCAAAGCTGCTGGACGCGTACTGTTCACTGCGCGTGGGAAACTTTGAAATTCTGTTTCGGACAAACCATAAGCTCAAATCACGATCCGTAAAATCCCACGGCTCCACAACACCCTAAATTACCATTCTTGCAAAAATACACGGCTCAACGACTCCAAAATTAGACTTCGCCGCTCAGTTTTCCAAAAATTTCGAATTTAAGTCCTAAATCCAAAAATTACTTCAATCGGACGAACGAGGGCTTGATCTCTTACCGGGTGCTGTGTTATGGAGTCGAGTCGGCTTGGCGAGGCATCCGAGACGTGCACGTGCCAAAATTCCTTTCCTTTTTTTTTTTTTTTTCTCTTCTCCTTCCTCTTCTTCGTCTTTTCTTTCTTTTCTTTTTGGTCGAGGGAACTCTCAGCTTCTATTTAGCCGAGCCCTCTCCCCTCTCCTTTTTGTTTTACTGACTTTTCAGTTTCTTTTTCAGTTTCTTCTTTTGGGGCCCACTAACATAATATTACATTATTGCATAATATTACAAAATTGGTCTGGCAAGTTGTAACAATCGAATGCCAAGATATGTATGTTGTGTCTATGGCTCTTGCTCGGCGTCTAGCCGCTCCGGCTATTGCCCTGCTCTTTCTAGTTTAATGTATCAGGTGGTATCAAAAACCGAATGTGCTTTTTTCTTCCCTTTTAGTAATGACGAAGGCACGTGCTTGATTGAATTGAGTCAATACAATCGTCCGTTTAAATTAATAAAGTAATAAATTATTGTTTTGGCTGCCGCATCGCATTATTGAGGAATCAATTAGCACATTGTCATTTGGACTGTTAATTCAATACTAGTGTTCATTTGTGCGTGATTGCACACATATCTTATTTTCACGGAGAATAAACTAGTAACATGATTAATTCTTATTTTGTCATTCGCGTTGCATTATTAAGGATTGTCGCAACCTAAATTTTGGGTGCACCACCTAAGTTTAGATTAATGGACTACTAAGTCTTTAAATTTAGCTCGAGCTCTTTCGAGTCCATATCAATTCGCGACTTAAAGTTTAAATATTTAACATGCAAATGATTATTATCTAGGAGTAGCCACTAATTGGTTTACGGTAGGTCGATTAGACACCTAAGTAAAATAATGAGAGAATTATTTTACTCATACGAACCAGATATTAAAGGTACGGGGACTTGGTTATACTAGATTTCTCTAATGTCCTTTCAGTAGAATTTATTTTTAATTTTCAAAAATACTTTTGCAGGCAGCATGAATTTATTTTAACCTAAATTACTATTATACAATAGGGGTGATCACACAGATGCTCAATTATTATTAAATATTGAATAAAATTAATTGTACCAAATAAATTCCACACACTAAAGCAAGTATTTTTGGATTTTTCTTTTAACTAGAACTTTATCATAAATCATGCATTTAAATTATATGACCTAATTTTACTAACAAATTATTTCTAATTAAATGAACCTAACATGCAAACTAATTGACATGCACCTAATATTTTTGTATTTTTCTTATTAAAATTCGGAATTAAAACCATCTAAAATGAATAATTTTATAATATGTTTTAAAGATTAATTTGACTTAAACCCTATCCTATCTTAAAAAAATATTTTTTAAGAAAAATAAGATCATCTAAATGTGCAAACATTATTTAAGATTCTATCTAAAAAATTCAATCCTAATTTATTCCAAAAATTATCTAAAGTGCAATCCTAAAAAATGCAATCCTAATTTACTAACACACTCCGATGCAAGATTTAATTTTTTTGATTTTTATGTTTTTTAGTTTTTTTCCAAGATAAACAACTATATATAAACATCTAAGATATTCATTAAAATAACCGAAAAATAATCCATTGTCTCACAGGCTAAACGGTTATTTTAACCCTCAACATGACAACATAAAGTTCAAAATAATTAAAAATTTGATCCGAAATCTTACAAATCAAACTAATAACTATAATAATTTAGCAATTAAAATACTATCAAAATGCCTAAAAATAATATAATTAAAAAAATTATCCGATGTCTTACGGATCAAATTAAATAATTACAATAATTTTGGGTAAAACCCATGCATAAAACGAAAATAAACACCTAATATTCCAATTGGTACCATACTAGCAAAACTTAAAAAAGAATAAAGTAAAATAACCTAAGAATGAAAGATAAAAATAAAAAGAAAAGTAAGCAACCTAAGGAAAGAGGGGCAGCAGATTGGTCGGCGCCGGGCGGACGGTGATGGGCAGCAGCGGGCTGGTGTATTGGCAGCTGCTGGGTTCGCCGGAAGGAGGCTCGGAGATGGTACTGTAGGCGGCGGTGGAGGCGCTGCAAGCGGCGGAGACAGAGGGGGGACCGATGCAGGCTGCTGCAGCTGGCGGTCAAGGCGGAGCGGCGAGGGCGTCGGGCGCTGCTGCAGGCGCGGTCGTCGGGCAGAGGCTGGCAGGCACGGCGGCGGGCAAGCGTCGGCGCAGCGCGGTCGTCGGGCGAGCGGTGCTGGACAGCAGATCGCTGGTCATCGGGTGCCGCAGGTGGAGGCGAGGCGGAGGCGCAGTCGCGGGTGAGGGGCACGGCAGCGTCGGGTTCCGAGCGGCGATGCTGCAAGAGCAGCAGAAGCGGCGTCGGATTCGAGTGCTCGCGGCGTCGAGCGAAGGTGCTGCTGTGGCGACGGTGCTCGGAGGCAGGGGCGTTGCTAGCTGCAGCAGCTTCACGGGGGCAAGAGCGACGGCGACAAAGCTTCAGGGGTCAGAGGTGTCGAGTTGTCGTGGGGGAACGAGCGGGCTGCTATGGGCGCCGCCGTTGGGCGGAGGGAAAGCAGCAGTCGGCGGTGACGCGGGCTGCTGTGGTGCGGCGACGGAAGAGGACGGGCGGTTGCAGAGGTGTCGCGCGGTGCTCGCGGACGAGCGGCAGGGGTGGCGTCGGCGAGCGAGATCGGCGCGACGAGCTTCGCGGGGGAGACGCAGGCGACGGGTGCGGGAGGAAGAAGATGCACAGTGATTTTTTTTTTTATTATTTTATTTTTTTCTCTCCTCACCTGTCTCTCACGTCGCCTCTCTCTCGCTGTTTCTTTCTTCTTCTTCTTCTTTTTTTTATGACCTAGGAAGCCGGTATGCTGCGAGCGGCTTAAGTAAACCTTGGGGCCCATCCACCACTCCCATGAAACGGAAAGATGCCAAGCGTCTTCGTAGAGAGTCAAACCTTGCCCTCCGAGAAAGGGTCAGTGGGTCCCCCACGATGGGGAAGGCTTGCTAGCGGAGCCACCGCGACCGGTAATATTTTTTTTTCTCTTTTTGTTAAAGAAACCAAGATGGACGAAAGCTTCTGAATCTTCTCTCATTTTTTTTTTTGAGTTCAACTCATTTTTTCTTTTTGTCGGTCATATTTTAATCCTACTCTAGCACTCACTCTCAGATTTTTGCCCTTACCTTATTGGAGGATGTGGGAGTCGAAACCCACTCTTGAAATGAAATTGTGATTCTTTTACGGTGATTCCCTTTGGTCATGAAAATTGTGACTCTTTTATAGTGATTCTGATCAGCTGTTTTCTATGGTATTTTTTGAGTTTCTCTATTTTGTTGCATTGATTTATGGTTGCAAATCGAGCGTGATTTCACAATCAGCTCAATTTTGTTTCGATTCATTTCCTTTTGTCAAAATCCTTGCCTTTTAACCACCGTACTCAGCGGTGTAGCTGATTCGGGCTCTTTCCCTTTCACGAATGGGAGAAGTTCGAATTCCAGAAGCGTCGTTAGGGATTCTTACTTGGAATATTGTGGTGATGGGTCCTACAGTCACTCCCCCAAGGTTTGCTCGCTAGCTGTTGGCTTACGAGGTTCTTTGGGTTATCAAAAAAAAAAAAAAATTCCTCGCCCCTTATTTACCCAATTCCCTAATTGCTTCCGCATTTATTAAAGTTTGAATATTCATCGAATTTTAAATTTTCATGCATAATCAATCGGATTGATTTTCCCCATTTTTTTCCTTTTTCTTGTTTCGATGCGATTTTTATTTTATTTTTCTAGAGTAGTCAAAATTTATGTATCAACAAGGATCTCATTAGCACATTATTATTTTAAGCATTAGTTCGATACTTATGTCCGTACCTATGCATACTTGCACACATATCTTATTTTTAGGGAAAATTATTCATATGGTCCTAAATCAATTGTACGGCTGTTAATTCAATGATAAAATTTACAATTTAGTCCTAAACCTTCTAATGGTTTTTCAATATATTTTTTCAATTGTTAACGTGATAGATCAGTCGGCATTAATTATCCTATATGACAAAGCTGATGCAGTTGTGGGTAATATGTGCATATCTTTTGAAATTTTTAGAGTTTTTTCCTTTTCTTCTTTTCTTATTTCCCTCCATCGATCACTGGGGCCTTGATGATAGCCAGTAGATCACAGGTAAGGGTCTCGTGGCCCTTGCTTGACATCCCTGAGTCCCTAGTGAAGGGAAATAGGGAAAAAATTGGAAAGATAAAAACAAAAACAATCAAAACATTTTTAAAAAATTTGCAAAAATAATCCACATCAACACTAGTCATACCATATACAATGGCCAATGTTAACTTAACTGCTATATTGGCGACATTAGGTAAAAATTGACCAAATGACTACTTTGGGAAATTGTTAAAATATTTAGGATTTTAATGGCCAAATTAAAAAGTTTATTATCGAACTGATAGCTTCAATTTTAAGATTCTTTGGACTATTTCCCCCTCATATTAATGCGGTTGTAAGTTAAATATTTCAAAGATATATAAGGTTAAAAGCATTTAGAAAGTTGAAACTTGTGTGTTCATATACATTGGAAACTACATTGACATGTATGATTTATATTGTCTAGCATCAATGAACCAGGTAAATTACCTCAATATATATTATTTATGTTATGTTACATAGCTTTTTAAAGAGATATATAAGGAAGAGAATTCATTCATACATATATATATTGCAAAATGTTTTTAGGCAATGCATAAGAACAGAAAGAACATGTTTCAATAAATTCATTTCCAATTGTCGAGTTTGTACATTTACGTATTATTTTCTTTTATCTTTCTCTCATCTTGGCGCTTTTATGCAGTGGTGGCAAGATCTAATTCGTTGTCCTTTTATCGGACCAAAACTTTATAAATTTAGATATTATATTTTCCTTTTTTTGCGGTCTCGCTCTGTTTTGGCCTTTTCACATGCTTATGTCATTTTTCAATTGGGAAAAATGTATTGTTTTTCTTTCAACTAACATTCACATTTGAATTCAAGTTTGAAAGACATTCGACCCCATTGCACGAAACTTCATGTTCGTGGAAGCCGCGTTGGAATTTTGAATGGCCAATTCGATGTGTTGAATTTTTAGCGGCCCGACATATAAAATGATGAGTTAAGGCATTTCGACTATGAAGAACTAGCAAATTTGCCACACCAAAAAAAAAAAAAAAAAAACAAACAAACAAACAAAATCCTGAGTTATAAATGGCAGTTGATGATATTTATGTTAATAAAGACTCCTTGACATACCTGAAACCATACGTAAAAGTGCCCTCACGGGACTTTCTATACTTCACAAACCTGTCTCTGCATAGACAAGAACCCTTCCTGTGATACATGGGAGGCGAAGCAAACCAATCACGACTCGACACAACTATCTCCCCTATCAGTATTGGGTATATGATGAGATCGGCCCATATTAATACCGGCGCAAAACACATTGGTAAGTAAGCAAACTGGGTAGTTCAGGAAGCTCTCAGCTTCCCGCAATCGTAACTCGCCATCTTCAGCGGCAGCCCAGCCAAGAAGCTGGCCAGTACTCTGTCCCTCAAGAAGTTCAAGACCCTGCCATTGCTCTGTTGGATGTAGCCCAACATGTAAGCCGTGCTTATGAGCTCAAATGCTCTCCATCTTCTCTCTTTGGCATAACTCTTCAAGCCCATCTCAATCCTCTTGTACTCTTTTTCACTGCTCATGCCTTGCTTGTCCCTCAAGGCTTCCCCCAGGCATCTCGCTAGGACGATGCCATCTTCCAGAGCTGCGCAGCCTCCCTGGCCAATGTCCGGCGTCATGGGGTGGAATGCATCTCCGGCTACACAGACATTAGTTTTGCTTATGTTTCCCAGCAGAATCTCCCATGGGGGTCGAAATCTCAGCGGCGACAGGATAAAGTCATCCAGTTCTGTTTTCTCGATAGCAGCTCTCATGTTGTCTGGTATTTTTCCAAGCTTGCCCAGCACAAATTGCTTCATCTTGGCCGGACTCTCTTCCATCTCTTCATCTGCATTAAGGAAAGTAACATCGTTTGCTTGCAAATAACATGAATAGCAGAGTAAAATAAATTAGTAGTTGCCAGAAGCCAACGTAAATCGAATGAAGTACAGAAACTTACTCTTGCTGGAAGAAGAAAAAGTGAAGAACCAAATAATAGACTTGTCATCGCAAGGGATGACACCAGATCTAATTCCTTCACCAAAGCAACGAAATGACTTAGGCTCGAAACTGTGACCATGCTCGTAATGCACAGAGCCCCTGATGCAAGACCGGCCAACAAAAGCAGGCTTCTTGAAGCCTAGCCATTTTGCCACTTCTGAGTGCACTCCATCACACCCAATTAACACCTAGCATTTTCACATAGAGCATAAGCATAAAGATAAGTTAAACCATAGCGATCTTGTTCAGACAAGCAAGCAAATTTTGCATAGAGGAAGGGGCTTCTCTCAAGCATAAATATTTGTCATTCTTGGCAGATTTTCCTGATTAATGGTTATTATGATGCAATACCTTTGCCTTGAGAATTGACCCATCAGAAAGATGGACCAGCTTAAGGTAGCATGATTCCTCAATCGACACAACCTTGGATGAATACCTTATAGTGCCGCTAGGAAGTTCATTTGCAAGAGTTTCCAACAAGGCTCTCCTCCGCAAGCAACGAATTTCGTGGCCTCGTCTGCAATAGACGTACCAAGTTGAAAAGACATGCCATCCATCATAACGCACACCATCGACAAAGGACATTGAGAATCCGTTGAAATTTGAGCAAGAAATGTGAGGAATTGATATGGTTTATTTGAATGGCTACTTTCAAAAGCAATTTTAAGTCACATAAATTGTCATGAATTTGAACAACTTAACTGTGTCCCTGTGACGTCAAATTGTCTCTCAGCTGTAGGAAGTCCAGTACTTGTGGAAGCAGTCTGCAACCTGAACCAGAACCTCTCAATTCAAATCGGGCACAGAGTGACAAGAAGAAGAACTAGCTGTTGAATTAATCATGGCAAATATCTTTTTCAGCTAGAGTTTATGGATGTATGTTGCATATTAGATGTCATGTAAAGGTGCTCACTCAGTTCTAGCGTGGGTATCCAGCAATATTAGGATGTGTCTAATCCCACTCCTATTTCATTCCTTCTTTAAAGCCCGAACAGTTGTCAAACTCTCTGGAGAAAACATCACCATCCACAGACACTCACACTTCTGGTTACCCGAGGCTTAGAAATCATTCTTGTTGATAACAAGCTCAAATTCTAATGGAAAATCAGTATAAGCCATTTCATGATCGTGTGAGAATGCTTCTCCATGATCATTCCAAATTTGAATGGCTTGTCCACCCTATACCCTTGATGCAGGCTCAGCCGTGTGAAAAACAACAGGTGGTCAGGTAAACCCCGTAGGCCAATCCAATCACTAGAAAGCTCATGTCTTTATTTGTGGGTTCCATGCTATGTCGTAATACACATTCAAATTGCAATCGGAATTATCAAATCACATTAATCCTAAGAATAAGAAATATATTCATCTTAGCCACAGCAAGAGGAAAATTTCATCAGTCACCCAAGAAGTCGGTGGTGCTGTTGGCGGAGCGGTTCGCCGATGCCGACTGCGTCCAAGGCCCGCCAAGCATTTGTCCATGTTGTGAGGGCGAACCCCGTGGCTCTCAACCCATGAGACGACTCCAAAACCAAGCTTCTAATGCCAAGCCTGCAACCCACTACAGAGTATCAGCACTCACTCGCATATCAGAGACATTACCAAGAAACATAAAGAGGGTAAGAATGAAACGGAGCAGAATAAGAAGTTTTAGAGAGCAACTCTCTCAAGTTCCAACTGCTCCAATTCCAGTACAATTACCTGTGTAGTCCCAAAGCTGTAGTGAGACCTGCTATGCCAGCACCAACAATCACTATGTCTTCAACTGCTTCCATGAATCAACGCCTCTCTCTCTCTCTCTCTCGGGCGAGGTCTCCGAAGATGAAATGGATAAAAGAGGCAAAGACGACGAAGACAAACTGTAGGAAGATGATGACGGCATGCAACGTCAGATAGCACGACGGAGATAAACTGTAGAATGATGAGGACGGCATGCAGCGACAGATAGGACACCAATGACGGAAGCGCAAACGTATATTGGCCTGGCAAATAGTAACCAGCAACTGTTAAGATATTTATGGTGTGTTCGTAGCTCCTTTCTTCGTTTGGCCACCCACTACGGCTATTGCCTCGTTCTTTCTAGTTTGATTTATTAGGTGTTACCAAAACCAACTTTGCTTTTTCCCCCGTCGTAATCATTACAAAGGCTTGTGCTGGATTGAATTCACTACAATCGTCTGTCTGAATTAGTCATGTAGTTAACTCTTATAGTGTCTGTCACATCGCAATATTGTGGATCCCATTAGCATATTATCATTTCAAGTGTCTCATCGCACTTGTGCACACGTTCTTATTCTCAAGGAGAATAATCCATAAAATACTAAATTTATTATGTGGTTTGATTCAATGTTAAATTTTTTAATTTGATCAATTTAATCTTAAATATTTTGACGATTTTTCAATGTAGTTTTTCTGCCAATTTTGATATGAAACTGTTAACTAGCAATTCAAGCATCGTTGATCATTCCAGTTGTCCTATGTATCACAACCAGAACGATTGGTGTTAACGTAGATGATTTTTGCAACTTCTTCAAAATTTGTTGAGTGTTTTCTTTTTTCTTTTTTTTTTATTCTCTATTTCTTTTCTTTTTTCGTCTCCCTCCGCCGATCACCAAGGCCTCGATGATGGTTGGCGGGCCGCAAGCAAGGGCATCGTGGCCATTGTTGGCCATCGCCAAGGCCTCAACAAAGGTAAATAGGAAATAAAATTGGAAAGAAAAAGAAAACAAAAAAAATTAAAAAAAAAATCTTAAAAAAAATCTTAAAAACTTACATGTATCATCCACATTAACATCTATTATACCATATAAGACAATCAATGTTGACTAACTGCAACATCGGCAATATCCAACTAAAATTAATTGGAATAACTACTTTAGGAAATTATCAAAATGTTTAGGACTATAATAACTAAATTGAAAAATTTATGATTGATTTGGCGACTATACAATAGGTTGAAGTTTTGGACAATTTTTCCCTTATTTTAATGTGGTTGTAAATTTATTTAAAATACATATAAGTTAAAAAAAACATTTCAATAGTTGAAACCTCGGTTTTCATACGTATCAGAAACTACATTGATATGTATGATTTATTTAGTCTAGCATCATTGAACCAAGTAAGTTACCTTAATATGTATTATTTATGTTATGTTGCAAAGATTTTTTTGAAAGATATATAAGGAAGAGAGTTCATACATATATCTATTGCAAAATGTTTTTAGGCGACACATAATAACAAAACGAACAATGTTTCTTTGCGTTCTATACTAAAATATTTCACATCTTTTTTTATGTCAACATATAAGATTAAGTAATAAAAAATTATTCCACATATATAATAAATTAGTAATGACATCATTATATATTACATGAATCAATTTTAAAATATGTTTAAGTAACATTAATGTTAGATAAATGGAGTAATTAAGTTTATCTTATTAATATAAGAGTAATTGCCTCAATGTGATTGGAACTGAAGTGAAAGGGAATGGTTTGTCCATTTCCGTAATATTTTCCTTTGTCGTTCCGTGATTTTGACGTTTTCTTGGAGTGGTGTCAAGTTCCAATCCGTCATCTTTTTGTCGGACTAGAACTTTATATGTTTAGATATCAACTTTTGTTATTTTGTGGTCTTATTTTGGCCTTTTCAAATACTTATGTCAAATTTTTATTGGGGACAAATGTTTGGTCTTAGCATCCAACTACACATTTAAATATAAGTTTTTAAATGGGCTCAAACCCCTTTGAAATGGTGAAAAACATTTCCATTTTTCGAACTCTAAAGCAAATGCTGTCTAAGATAATGAATGACAGTTGATCACATTGCACCAAACTTCCCATCCGGGGAAAAAGGTTCTCTAGTTGCAAATTTGGAATTTTGAATGGTTGATTTGATGTGTTGACTTTATAGCGGCCCGGTAGATAAAATAATGTGTGAAGTCTTTTTTTTTTTTTTTTTTTTTTTTTGTGACTGAAGAACCGCCAGAGAAGTCTTTTCGTCAATGAAGCATTAACAAATTTGCTAAAAATACAAAACCATGAGCTATGTGTCATGGTCCGTGAATCTTTCCGTACTCGTGACACTTGTGAGTAGCACTTGGGATTATCTAGTGAGGAGTGTGAGGCAGAAGGGTAGAACACAACTGGTCTGTGAAAGTGACGTCAGGACGGTTGGTGTTAGAAGTTCTAGGATAGAAGGATTATATCTGGAACTCTGAAGACGGGGTAGGCCTCCCATGCACAAACTGGTCGGGAGCTGATGCCGCTCTCCTGACAATGCCATGGTAGGCCAAAACTAGTTGTTGTGCCTAAAGAGATATGCTGTCTCACTCGATGGAATAGATGCCTGAGCGAAGCTGGGCATGGTAGAATCTTGCACGAAGAAGCATTCACCGTATTGTTCGTGGAACAAGCTATAGAAGAAAGGCTAGCCTAGCGAATTTCGCTCGTCAAGCGCCCGCGGGTTGTTCCGAGGCCAAGGAATCTCTCGGCCCGTGACAATTGGTATTAGAGTAAGAATCCCTCCAGTAAGTGAGCGAGTCGGAGAATCAGACTCCTCGCTCCAATGCGGGTCAAGTAGATAAGTCCGAGTGGGACTAGTCCTAGTGGGCGAAGAGGAATCTGCCGGGGCCAAAAGATGCCCAAACGTAGCGGGGCTCTCAGCTCCTAGGATGACATTGGGTACTGGGACGAGTTGGCTTGTTGCCGAGTGGATAGCTAGTCTAAGAAGAACCGAATCCTCACTGAATGGGGATAACGTTCCTGGATTGATGGGTGAATACAAAGAAGAGGTCTACTGCCGTGTTTTCAACAAGAAAAGAACATCTATTGGGTTGCTGGGGTCAAGATGCTGGTTAGGCTGAAATGGTGCTGCCAAAAGATGTGGTTAGCGAAAAATGCCACACTTGCTAGAAAGCGCAGGTGACCGAGAAAGGCCGAGTGGCTGAGATCAAAAGAGGCTATCAATGGAGCAAAACCGGTTTTGTTGGGCGAGTGTGACCATTCGATGTGAAATCCCAAAAGTGGCACATCAATGGTTAAGGGATGCAAGGAAGCGATAGAGCAGATTGCAACGAGGGTGTTGCGAATTGAGTGGGGGAGAATGTCATGGTCTGTGAATCCTCCCGTACTCGTGACACTTGTGAGTGGTACTTGGGATTATCTGGTGATGAGTGTGAGGCAAAAGGGTAGAACACAATTGGTCCGTAAGAGTGGCATCAGAACGATTGGTGCTAGGAGTTCTAGGATAGAAGGATTATATCATTTAGGAGCTTTGAAGACGGATAGGCCTCCTGTGCACAAACTGGTCGGGAGCTGATGCCATTTTCCTAACGAGGCCATGGCAGGCCGAAATCAGTTGTTGTGCCTAAAGAGATCTGCTGTCTCACTCGATGAACTAGACGCCCAAGCGAAGCTGGGCGTGGTAGAATCTCGCACAAAGAAGCATTCACTGTATTGTTCGTGGAACAAGCTATAGAAGAAACCTGGCTTGGCGAATTCGCTTGCCAGGCGGCCGCGGGTCGTTCCGAGGTCAAGGAATCTCTCGGCCTGTGACATATGAATGGTAGTTGATGATATAGATGTGAATTAGACTCCTTGATTTTCCTAAAACCGTACATGAAAGTTCCTTCATGGGACTTTATGTACTTCACTTCACAAAGCTGTCTCTGCATAGACAAGAACCCTTTCTCTGGTATTTGAGAGACGAAGCAAACCAATCACGACTTGACATAATTTTCTCCCTTATTATTATTGTGTATATGATGAGATCGGCCCGTGTATATGCCCGCGCAAAACACATTGATAAGTAAACAAACAGGGTACTATATGATGAGATCGGCCCGTGTATATGCCCGCGCAAAACACATTGATAAGTAAACAAACAGGGTAGTTCAGGAAGCTCTCAGCTTCCCGCAATCGTAACTCGCCATCTTCAGCCTCAGCCTGGCCAAGAAGCTGGCCAATACTCTCTCCCTCAAGAAGTTCAATACCTTGCCATTGCTCTGTTGGATGTATCCCACCATGTAAGCGGTGCTTATGAGCTCAAATGCTCTCCATCTTCTCTCTTTGGCGTAACTCTTCAAGCCCATCTCAATCCTCTTGTACTCTTCTTCACTGCTCATGCCTTGCTTGTCCCTCAAGGCTTCCCCCAGGCATCTCGCTAGGACAATGCCATCTTCCAGAGCCGCACAGCCTCCCTGGCCAATGTCTGGTGTCATGGGGTGGAATGCATCTCCGGCTACACAGACATTATTTTTGCTTATGTTTCCCAGCAGAATCTCCCATGGGGGTCGAAATCTCAACGGTGACAGGATAAAGTCATCCGGTTCTGTTTTCTCGATAGCAGCTCTCATGTTGTCCGGTATTTTTCCAAGCTTGCCCAACACAAATTGCTTCATCTTGGCCGGACTCTCTTCCATCTCTTCATCTGCGTTATGGAAAGTGACTTTGTTTGCTTGTAGCTAATATGAAAAGCAGAGTAAAAGAATCTAACAGTTACCAAAAGCCAACTCATATCGAAGGAAGTACAGATACTCACTCTGGCTGGAAGAAGAAAAAGTGAAGAACCAATAAATAGACTTGTCATTGCAAGGGATGACACCAGATCTAACTCCTTCACCAAAGTACCGAAAGGGTTTAGGCTCGAAATTGTGACCCTGCTCATAATACACGCAGCCCCTGATGGCAGATCGGCCAGCAAAAGAAGGCTTCTTGAAGCCTAGCCATTTTGCCACTGCTGAGTGCACTCCATCACACCCAATTAACACCTAGCATTTTCATATAGAGCATAAGCATAAAGAAAAGTTAAACCGTAGCCATCTTGTTCAGACCATGCAAATTTTGCATAGAAAAAGGGGCTTCTCTCGAGCAAAACTATCTCTGTCACTCTTGGCAGATTTTCCTAATTAATGGTTATTGGCGATGCAATACCTTTGCCTTGAGAATTGACCCATCAGAAAGATGGACCAGCTTAAGGTAGCCTGATTCCTCGATCGACACAACCCTGGATGAATACCTTATAGTGCTGCTAGGAAGTTCATTCGCAAGAGTTTCCAACAAGGTTCTCCTCTGCACGCAACGGATTTCATGGCCTCGTCTGCGATAGATGCACAAAATTGAAAAGACATGCCATCCATAACACACCATTAACAAAGGAAATTAAGAATCTGTTGAAATTTGCGCAAGAAATGTGAGGAATTGATCTGTTTTATTTGAATGGCTAATTTCAAAAGCAATTTTAAGTCACATAAATTGTCATGAATTTGAGCAACTTAACTGTGTCCCCGGGGCATCAAATTGTCTCTCTACTGTAGAAAGTCCAGATTCTGTGGAAGCAGTCTGCGTCCTGAACCAGAACCTCTCAAATATCAATTCAAATTGGGCACAGAGCAACGAGAAAAGGAACTAGCTGTTGAATTAATATCATGTCAAACATCTTTTTCATCTAGAGTTGATGGATATATGTTGCATATCAGAATCCAGATGGCATGTAAAGGTGCTCACTCAATTCTAGCGTGGGTACTCAGCAATATCAGGATGTCTTTAATCCCTCTCCTATTGCGTTCCCTGTTAAAGCTGGAACAAATGTCTAACTCTCGAGAGGAAATATCACCATCCACAGACACTCACACTTCTGGGAGCATGAGGCTTGGAAATCATTCTCATTGATAACAAGCTCAAATTCTAACGGGAAGTCAACATAAGCCATTTCATGATCGTGTAAGAATGCTTCTCAATGGTCATTGCAAATTAGAATGGCTTGTCTGCCCTATGCCCTCGATGCGGGCTCAGCTGAGTGAAAAACAATAGGTGGTCAGGTAAGACGGTAGGCTGATCCAATCACTAAAAAGCTCATGTCTCTATTTGTGGGTTCAATGCTATGTCGCACTACACATTCAAATTAATTGGAATTATCAAATGAATTTATTCCTGAGAGTAAGAAATTTATTCATCTTAGCCACAGCAAGGAGGAGGATTTCTTCAGTCACCCAAAAAGTTGGCTGTACTGTCGCCGGAGCGGTTCTCCGATGCCGACTGCATCCAAGGCCCGCCAAGCATTTGTCCATGTCGTGAGGGAGAACCCCATGGTTCTCAACCCATCAGACGACTCCAGAACCAAGCTTCTAATGCCAAGCCTGCAACACACAACAGATTATTAGCACTCTCCTGAATATCAGAGACATACTAACAAACATAAAGAGGGTGAGAATGAGACAGCAGATCAAGAAGCTTTTAGAGAACGACTCTTTCAAGTTGTAGCTTCTCCAATTCCAGTACAATCACCTGTGAAGTCCTAAAGCCGTAGTGAGGCCTGCTATGCCAGCACCGACAATCACTATGTCTTCAACTGCTTCCATGAATTAACAGCTTGATTTCTCTCTCTCTCTCTCTCTCCTCTCCGGTGAAATCTGCTATAAAGAGAGATAAAAGAGGCAAAGACGACGAAGACAAACTTTAGAAAGATGATGACGGCATGCAACGACAGATAGGACACTAATGACGGAAGCGAATACGTAAATTGGTCTGGTCAACACTAAACAGTAACCACTAACCAGCACTTGTTGAAAATATCTAGGATTGATATCATATGAGAACATATTCAGTGGTTCGTGAGTGCCACGTCATCATCTGACGTGGCACTCACGAATTTATTGATACCCAATTAAAAATTGACACATTTCATTAAAAAAATTAAATTAAAAACCCCTTAATCCACCTAGATTTCCCTCTTCATCCTCTTCCGTTTGCACGCAGGAACCCAACCTCCGCCCCTCCAGGCTCCTTCTGCCATCGCCACCAGCGGAGTTGGAGTTGTCGGCACCGCATCAAACCAGTTTGGCTGTCTCCTCCGCCCATGCCTCAATTCCAAATCCAGCGAGATGACGGAGAGAGTGGACGCGAAGATTATCTCCAAATCTGGTTTGCTTCTCCAGATCTTGGCTCGTCCATGGCTGTCGGCGAAGAGCTCAACAACTTTGCCACAGACTGAGAAGCCATCCATGGCCGACCGCTCCTCTACATCTCTAGATCTGGTTTGCAGCAAACCAGATCTAGTTTACTGCTCAAAAGCTTCGAGCTCCGGTCTTGGCTCGTCCATGGTTGTCGGCAACGAGCTCAACAGCTTTGCCGCAGACCGAGAAGTCGTCCATGGCCAACTGCTCCTCTGCATCTCCAGATCTGTTTTGCCGCAACGCTCCTCTACATCTCCAGATCTGATTTGCTGCTCAACAGCTTTGAGCTCGAGTCTTGGCTCGTCCATGGCTGCCGGCGACGAGCTCAACAGCTTTGCCGCAAATCGTGGCGGCCACGGTGGGGTAGTGGTTTAGGGACGGTGGCGGCAGCGGCGACTTGGGTGGTGGAGATGGCGGAGCTCAGGCGAAGCGGAGGTCGAAGATGGAGGAGAAAAGAGAAAAAAAAATTAACCTTTTAGATTTTCATGTCAACATCCACGTGTCAATTTTTAATTGGGTATCAGTAAATTCGTGAGTGCCACGTCAGCTAATGACGTGGCACTAACGAACCACAGAATATTTTTTTGATATGATGAATAATTATAAACTGATATACGTGTCACAAATTTACTTTAAATTAATTTTTTGATCATAAAAATCCCCAAATTGATATACCTGTAATAAATTTGTTCAAACTAACCATAAAAAAAAAAAATCCAAAAATGATATGTTTGTGATAAATTTATTCCAAACAAATTTATTCAATCACAAAAACCCTAAACTTATGCATTTGTGACAAATATATCATTCGTTGGATTAATACGACAAAAAATTAACTGTAATAAATGGAGAGTAAAATCCCAAACCAGTATACCAGTTAACTGTTACGTGTCATTTAACTTAATAATTTGACGATAAAATTTAATAGAAACTAACATAGATAAATTTATCATAAATACACAAGTTTAAGGGAACGAACAACTTGCTCCTGTGTCGATGAGAGCAATAACAATGTGATAGGTTTAGCAAACTTTGATGTGAGGATTTTTACGGGGAAATGGGGACAATATATGTCAAGATTCGGTTCTGGGATGATGGTGATATATGGAAAATATCTTCGGACTCCGAGCCCCACTCTCCTCACCTAAGTTTGGTAAGAAGGAATGGCACAAAGTGTTTGTTTAGATGGTTCTTCATCGGCGAGAATAAGGATTCAATATCATCATTTTCAAGAGAAATACCTATTTCATTCTCAATGTGATGGATTAGATGATTCTGACATTTTCTCGCTTGAGGACAATTTTTGGCAAAATGTCATTTCTGATTGCAAATGTAGCAACGGTTTGATTTTTTGTGGCTTGTGCGATCCTTTCTTTTGCGTAGGTATCGCCATTTCTTCTTTTTCCAGAAATGCTTGGAGCCATGTTTGGATTTGTTTATCCAAACTTCTTGTAGTGTTTCTTCTTCCGGAATACTTGCCACATGTACCATCACGCCTTTTCTTGGAGCATTTAATTTTCAACTCCTAACGGAGCAAGCGATTCAAGGCGTTTGTCATCCGTGATGATGTATGTACGGACCATCTGGCGTTTTAAGCATAATTCTTTTAGGCATAGATGGATTTCTTGCTGTATTTCTCCCAATGGAATATCTTGTACTCGCCTTTGTTTTCCAAAGAACGATCTTTCAACCATCTGGGATAGTTCTTTCGGGATGGAAGTAAGGAAAACATGCTTCAGATTTGGTTTGCTCCAACTTGATAAAATGTTTGAAGCATTATCCGGTAATGCTTATCAAGATGTTTCCTCTGAGAGCAGCATCGTCTTTCGAAAAACTCTCTTCTTTTTTTCTTTTTCTTTTTTTTTGGTGACCCAGGTGCGCCGCTTCACGGCGGAGAGTAAACCCTGGGATGGGTAGGGCCCCCACCGCTGGCCCATCCACAGGTAAGACGCGCGTTGAGCATTGAAGCACTGCGTCCACGAAGTCTCGAACTCTTCCCCTTGGCGTGGAGGGTACCAAGCCTTAACCGCGCGGCCACCACGGGCGGTGGTAAAAAAAAACTCTCTTCTTTTTATCTCTATAAGATCACCGGGTTTTCCCACAAAGACATGATATAAGAGAGTGATGGCATGGCTGAAATTAGGTGACATCAGAAAATGGATCTGGTCTTGTTCTGAAAGTGATTGCCACCAGAGTTTCAAGCTTCCTGTGAATCTTGTAACAAAGTTGTACAAGACATCATTCATATCATGGTTGGTGATAGACTGGGTATTCAGCCAAGTATGAAATTCTTCAAGCCTTATCGACCATTTGTGATAAGGAATATCATCAATGGTAAAGAATTGTTTTGATGCTATAGATACATGCTGAGTAGGATTGCTTGTCTGACCCATTTCTAGGTCAGAATAATTTGATTCCATATCATCATCTAGGGGGTCAGCCATGAATATTGATGAAGTTACTGGTGCAATGGGAAGAGTATCAACTGTAGGAATTGAGAAGGATGAAGAGGAGGAGAGGGATACTGAAGATTCTGCTTCAGTATCATGAGAAGTTTGTTCTACTGGGAGCAGAGTCTGTTTTTCTAGATTGGGAGGATCAGGTTGTTCAGGTTGTTGGATAACAGAGTCAGGTTCCTAGGTGCCTAAATCCTTTAAAAAAGATTCTAATGGATTTGATAGCATCATCTGATCTGGCCTTTCTCTTATAACAATGGAACTTGATCCTGTAGGTGGTGTTTTTTCTTTCCCCTTTTCTTTCTGTAGGGCTTTGAGGCAATTTCGTATGTCTGCCATATCCGGCTCTCTTCTGTAAGGATCTGTTGGAATAGTGGCAAAAATGGATGTTTGTGGCGGTGGGGGTAAATACCCGGTTTTAACAGGAGGTGCCGATGGGTCAAACGGTCTGAACCTTCCTTCTTCAAGAAGCTGAATTTGTTTTTTGAGCTTCTCTATTTCTGGCTTCGGATTTTCAAAATAATGGTACCCAAGATGTTGTCCTGATTCCAAGGCGTGAAGCCTTTTCTGGAATTCAGAAAGTATCTTTTTGGTACTTTCATCATACCTTCGGAGATCTTGTTGCACATTTCCAATTTTGGAGTCAATTGCCTTGAAGGCATTGTTTTGTGCCAACAGAGTCTCTGATTGCCAATTTAGAACAGCTTCAGCAGCAGAGGTTTTTTTCTGTCTCCCATGTTCATCCACATCAGTGGGAGTAGGGACTTTAGGAACATGGCGGTATCTACCATGGGGATCAATAAACTCTTCGCAAGCGGAATGAGAGTTTAGAACTTTCCTTGACAAGAGGAGGAAAATCGGTATCCCGAAACATAGCGATAGAAGAAGTGGGTTGTGCTTCTTCCGGAACTTCGAGGGGGTAAGAGTGCTTCTTAGCCCACTTAAGGATTGGCTTATAAAATGGAGAGAGGACTTGCTTTTTCTAGGGAGGAGATGGTGGTGGTGTTTTTGGTGGATCCGTAAGGCTTGGAATGTAGTCTTCGGACTCGTGGTGGAGGTGGTGCATAAGAAACCATGAATTGGTATTTATCACATTCACCAAGAGTATCAACGGAGGAATCTCCGTCCAAGTACCTTTGGAACATCTTATCCTTTAGCCTTTTCCGTCGAGGTGGAGATTTTGCAAAAAGGTCTACCTCGTCAGAGAATCTATGCGGAGGAACATTGGCGAAAGGATCCCAAAACAATGACCATAATTGTCTTTATAGTAATGAACAGGATGTCCATCACCATCGAAGTGTCGAACATGTTTTTTTGGATCTGGCTTGGAAATGGATTGAGGAACACATGGTTCAATCATGAAGAGGGTTTGGAAGATAGAAGGACTTTCTTCCTTTTCCTTGCCAAATTTGATGGAAACAGTTCCATCTTTTTTCCTTACGAACTCTGAGTCCGTAGACTGGAAAGGCTTGTTGTGCTGATGTAGCTTTTCGTAGTTGGTAATCCAGGTCTCTGGAAGGAGCTTAGCCAACGTATCCTTTGGAATCTGTCTAGGAACATGGATACAGGATGCCTGGTTATTCTGCATGGAGATGAACAAGGCATCTTCATTACCGTTGTTGAAGTTGAGGTCAAGTGCATGGTTCTGCACTCGATAAACCATCTAGTAATGTAGTGTTGCAGCTACAGAGTCAGCAGTTTGAGGAGCTCCAGTAAATTGAACTTGGACTTTCATAAAAGAAAGTAACTGGGGATTTGAAAGGGCGATGTTGAAGTTGGGGTACAGAGTGACAAAAATTGTTTCTACATTCAAAGTAGTTTGAATAGTACCAATGCAAGCATGCTGGTATTGTAAAAACCTGGTGTCTAACAACGCTATTCTTGCCACAACTGGCAAACCTTTACGACCGTGGAACGTGAGAGCAAGATGAACAGCTCCATAATGGACATGAGTGTATCCTGTTGAGCCCATTGTCTCGGGAAATTCTGGAGGGATCTGGAGAGTAACAAAGTATTCTTTTTCAGTAGCAGGAATGGGATGCTGATCGAATTTGGAGGACTGGACGTACTCCTTTACTTGCTTTGGGGTTTGGTGAATAAGCTGGCGGATGAAGCGGATGGGTGAAAATGATGAGGTTGGTTTGGCGAAAGCAGAATAAGGGTTCATGAGGGGGAGTTGGGTTTCAGAAATCTTTGTTTCATCGCTAAGAGAGACTTCATAGAGATAATCTATCTTAGAAGCATTGGAAACTCGAAATTCTGGAGGTGTTGAAGATGAAGATGAAGGTGCAAGAGAAACTGGTGCTTCGAAGATTTCTGGTTCTGTAGACATGATGAGAAGAGATCTTCTCAGCTCTGGATTCACCTATCAAGCGCATGGAATGGATAACATCAAAAACGAAACCATGGCTCTGATACCATGAATGGACCTAGACTTAGAACCAGGGAAGGAGAGTAAATTTCCTGCAGGTATGCATCCCACAGTGGGCGAACAACCCGTTCAAGCCCTTCAAGGACAGCCTTTTAGCAGAAAACCACTCGCCATTTAGTTCAGAGCCTAGAGACACTCAGAGATTTTGAGATAAATTTATCGCACGTGTATCAATTTGGGATTTTTCAGGGCATTAATCCAAATATTTATGGTGAGTTAGTAGTTCTTGTTCTTACTTTATCCACCTCGGCTATTGACTTGTTCTTTCTAGTCTAATGTATTAGTTGATACCAAAACCAACTGTGCTTTTTTCCCATTGCCTTTGTGGCTCGAGGCATTTTTTATTTAAACAATTTTTCCCCTATCGGGCCTAAGCAATCATTCCCCTTATGAGATCCTATTTGGTTCGGCCTCATATAAGAGTCACTTGATACTTTTTGGGTGGACATGTTATCCTCACATGGGCCCATTAATCATTACTAAGGCTTGTCCTTTATTGAATTTAATACACTCGTCTATCTAACCTAGTAATGTAGCTGATTCCTATTTAGTCTGTTGCATTGCATTATCGAAGATCCCATTAGCACATTATCGTTTTAAATGTTAGTTCAATAATAGTGTTCATACTCGTGTGTGCTAGCACACGAATCTTATTTTCAAGGAGAATTATCCATAAAACGTTAAATCTATTGTTTGGTTCAATTCAATCTTTAACTTTTTAATTTGATCAACATTTTTCACCGTAGTTTTTCCTGCCAATTTTGATTTTAAGTTATTGATGGTTCAATTAGCGTCGATTATCCAAGTTGTTCTACATGGCATAGCTAGGATGGCCGGCGTGATCTAGACAATTTTTGCAATTTCTTTTAAATTTTCGAAGTATTTTCTTTTTTATCCTCTTCCTTTTTTCTCTCTTTTCTTTTTCTATTTTCCTCTGTTGATTGCTAAGGCCTCAGCAATGGCTGGCAGTAGGAGTGTTAGAACCAAACCAAAACAGAAATTGAACCAAAATTTCTTGCATTTTCAGTTCGGTTCGATTTTTGGTTTGGATAACCGAAAAATAACGCCCTCTTCTTCGATTTAGATTTTTTTGGTTCATTTCGGTTAACCGAACTGAAATTTACACATTCTCTCTCCTTACTCACACCTCTCAAAATCGCCATCAAGAAACCCTAATGTTCATCTTTCTTCTCCATTCCATTACTGCGCCTTGTTACAGTAAAATCGTCTCAGTTACTAGTTGCCTTGCAAGACTTCGCCGGAAAGCTTGGCAACAAGACCGGCTCAACTAGACAGGGGTTGATCTGTCGTGGTGGTGGTCGCCGGAGCTGTTGCTGTCGGGTTAAAGCACAAGAGCAAGCTGAGAGAGGGGAACAAACTGAGATAGAGACTACAAGGAGGGGGGATACTTTCACAAAAAAAAAAAAAAAGAAGTCTGCCTGCACATACAGAGAAAGACAAAATGAAGAGAGAATAACGTTAGAGTGGAGAGAACACAAAAAAGAGGAAAACGCCAAAGAAGAGCAGTAAAATGTCATTTCTTGGGACTAGTGTTTCACCAACGCTGTTTCAGTTTCTTAGAAACGTTTCCGGAACACTTCTGTACGGAAAGTGTTCCCGAGAACAAAAAGAACGAAACGCGTTTGGTTGCGTTTATGTTCTTTTTTTTTGTTTTTTCGTTTCGAACGAAATAAGAACAAAAAAGAAACAACAATTTGTTGTTTCTTACTCCGTAAACATTTCTTGAAGAAACATTTCTCTTCTCTCTCTTCTTCTTCTCTTCTTCTTTTCTTCTTTTTTTCTTCTTTTTTTCTTTCGCCGGTCGCCGGCCTTGGCCATGGCCGGCGACCGACCGTCGAGGCTCGGGCTCGCCCTGATCCGGCGAGGCCGAGCCTCGCCATGGCCGGGCGAGCTCGAGCTCGCCCGGATCCGGCGACGCTCGGCCTCGCCGGATCTGGCGAGGCTACCGGCCCCGTTGGCCGAGTCGCCGAGGCCGGTGACCGGCCGAAAAAAAAATAAAAAATAAAAAATAAAATAAAAATGTTTAAAAAATTAAAAGAAACAAAAAAAGAATAAAATTTACCAAACGTGTTTCTATTCATTTTTTATTCCCGAGCAAACGTTACCAAACGCGTTCTTTTGTTCAAAAATTGTTCCCCGGAACAAAAACACTTTTTTTTGTTTCGTTCCCGGAACAAAAAAAGAACAGAAACGTTACCATTCGCACCATAAATCTCCGGCCACCGATCCACTGCAACTAGCGACATCCAAGCTCGTCGTCATGTCATCCTTTAGTAGCACCCGCATTGATCCTCGACCCAGTGTTGTCCCTCTTTCTCTTTCTCGACTGTCTGGCTATCTCCTCTCAAGCGAGCAGAGTGTGTACCTTTTTAAAAAAAAAACAGGCCCCTTCAATGTCAGAACGTGAAGACCTCACAATTTACTTTGTGAAATGGGCCAAAAAAAAAAAAAAAAGGAGGAAAATCGAAAAACCGAACCGATTTCGGTTTGGATCATATTTAGTTTGGTTCAAACACTCACCCTAACAATTATGTTCGGATTTCTTGGAAATCCGAATTGTTGACACCCCTAATTGGTGGGCCATAGGCAAGGGCATCGTGTCCCTCGTTGGCCATCACTGAGGCCCTAGCAAAGGCAAATAGGAAATAAAAATGTAAAGAAAAGAAAAAGAAAAAAAAAGAAGGAAAAAGTTAAGAAAATTTTAAAAAAAAAAATTACAAATATCATTCATGTTAGTGCCAACTGTACCATATGGGCTAACGTTGATGATAGCAATATCCAACTAAAATTGGTTTGAATGACTACTTTAGAAAATTGTCCAAATCTTTAGAACTATATTAGCCAAATTAAAAAATTTATGACTGATTTGGCGATCATGCAATAGGTTGAAGACTTTTTGGACAACTTTTCCCTTATTTCAACATGGTTGTAAGTTAAGTATTTCAAAGATACATAAGGTTAAAAACATTTCAAAAGTTGAAACTTGTGATTTCTTATATATCAAAAACTTCATTGATATGTATGATTTATATAGTCTAGCATCACTGAACCAAGTAAATGATCTTAATATGTATTATCTATGTTAGGCGGCAAAGCTTTTTCTAAGAGATATGTGAGGAAGAGAATTCATACATATATGTATTGCAAAATGTTTTTAGGTGACACATAAGAACAAAAGGAACGATGTTTCTTTTCAATCTATACTAAAAAAGTTCAAATATTTTTTATTTTATTTTAATGTCAACATACAGAATTAAGTAATTGAAATTATTCCACATATATTAATAGTTAGTAATGACATCATTATATATTACATGAATCAATTTTAAAATAATTTTAAGTAGCATAATGTTAGATAAATGAAATAATTAAGTTTTTTTCTTTTGGAATGAAAGTAATTGCTTCAATGTGAGGCGAAGAGAAGTGGAAGGGAATGGTTTGTACATATACGAACTATTTTCTTTATCTTTCCCTTATTTTGGCGGAGTGGGGTCAAGTTCCAATCCGTCATCTTTTTATCGGACTAAAACTTCATATGTTTAGATGTTATCTTTTGTTACTTCGTGGTCTCATTCTTATTTTGGCCTTTTCAAATACTTATGTCAAGTTTTATTGGGGACAGATATATTATATTTTCATCCAACTACACATTTAAATACAAGTTTTTAAATGGGCTCGAACCCATTTGAAATGATGAAAAACATTTTCATTTTACAAACTCTAAAGCAAATGCTGTCTGAGATAATGAATGGCAGTTGATTCCATTGCGACAAACTTCCTGTCCGGCGAAAAGTTTCTCTAGTTGCAACGTTGGAATTTTGTAATGGTTGATTCGATGTGTTGACTTTATAGCGGCCCGGCATATAAAAGGATGAGTGAAGTCTTTTCGTCAATAAAGAACCAACAAATTTGCCAAAAATGCAAAATCATGAGTTATGAATGGTAGTTGACTTTATTTATGTGAATAAGACTCCTCCGTTACATTCCTGAAACCATACATAAAAGTTCCCTCATGGGACTTTCTGTACTTCACTTCACAAAGCTGTCTCTAGCTAGACAAGAACCCTTTCTCTGGTATTTGAGAGGCGAAGCAAACCTATCACAGCTTGACACAACTATCTCCCCTATTAGTATTGTGTGTAAGAGTTTTCCTAATGTGGACTAAATTAATTGATATTGTAATTTGCTGTTTTTACGGTTACCGTAAAACAGGGTTGGTCTAAAGAGAGATAGAATGTTTCTTAATTAGTCTAATATGGGCTGGCTAGTGTGGGCCGAGTTGAGCCTAGCCCGTAATGAGGGGGACTGGCTGGAAACTCTATAAATAGTGCTCAAGTCTCTCCTCTAACCCTAATTCTCACATGTATCCTCACCTAAGGGCGTTTACCTAACGCTAAACGTGAGGGGGGCCGCCTCATTGAGCCAGTGATACGGAGGGCAATAGAGGAGAATGACTTGATGCGTGGATCCCCTTGATATATGTGGGTAATCCTTTTCTGCTTCCGCTTTATGTTCAATGGATCCTAAAATAAGTGCGTTAATCTTTCTACTCAATTATGCATGTTCTTGTTCTGGTTATGGAGATCTTGGGGTTGCGCAATTTGCGTCCAACATGTAGTATCAGAGCCTCCATAACCTTAGAACTTGAACGCAATTGATTTTGCCCTAATTTGTATGGATTAGCCCTAATTAGTGCGGATCTTGCCCTAATTTGCGATTTTCGAGACTTTTCGTTCAATAAAAATTAAATTAAATTATATATTCGGACTGGGCTTGATGAGACGAAGAAAATCGTGGATGGCGCGTCGCCGGAGGAGGCCACACGGGCCCCCACGCGCGGCCACGCGCCTCCTGCACGTCGAACACGCGCCGCGCGTGTGCTCCACGCGCCGCGCACTCAGGCGGCGCGTGCAGGCGTGTGGAGGCTCCGTTCGGCGCGTGGCTGGTAGCGTTGGACTCGTATGGTGATTTCCTATCTCGTGGTATATTTATTTTATATTTTTGATGATTTTATGGATGTGAAAATACATACGGAACCCTAAATACGTGTATTTTTGCGTATTTTTCTTATATTTTCTGTGTTTTTGGAAATATAAGTGTTGGGTTATAGGTATATTATCACATAATCATTATAATGTGTGATTTATCAATAAAAATCAAATTTTATTGTGAACTGAGGCTGGTTTAATGAGATACAACCATTATGGAATAGTAATTGAGCTATGTATTGAGCTGATGAGAAACAGTAAATGTTATAAAACTTTTATTGCTCAAGCATACTCATTGACACGCTAGTAATCTTTGAACGATGGACGTTTTAAGAACTCGTTACCAAACTAATTGTACTGATTAACATATCTGATGTATGTGGGTAATGCATGCCAATTAAATTACTGCATATTGTACATGAACTCATCTGGTCACTTGTTAATGTCTATCAAGTTGAATATTTTTATGGTAAAGGAGTATAGCAATATTTACGCAGAGCAATAGTATCTACTGTTAAATTTTAGATATTTGGTTCTCTAGTTTGACTCAATTAATAGGCCACTGGTTGATTACAATGATAATTTGTTGCTTAAAATTGGCTAATAAATCAGATGTTGGCTTTGGAGTCATGTTTTGCCGTATGAAACTCATGAGCAATAGTTGATTAGTTATCAAGCTTGTTGATTTGGTGCACCCCGTATTACTATTGATGTTAATTTGTGAGAGATATTTTCGATCAGTATTCTTTTTATGTTGTTCTAGTAATATGTAATCAGAGTGCATAAGAGATGTTTTATTCTCTGTTATGAGAAGTTTCTTGTATTACTGTGATCAATGATCTCATTAGAATCTGTCTTTCAGGTTCGCTGTATATATATTTATATATATATATATATATATATGTATGATTAATTTTTATTAATGAATAAAGCAATGTAATTAGCATGATATGTGATTTTGGTGATATGTTGCCCCTATCACTAAAGTTAAAATCACATGTATATGGTATATGTGAAGAGTAAAGTTTATATCCCTAGTATGAGAGAATTTCAATGATTCAATTGAGTAGTGACCGCCAAAGTGGCACGCTTGATTGAGTTTGAGAAATTTTGGTCTCGTATGATGATTGGGATGTCTCCTGGTCTAATGCGTAATCATACTCCCAAATGAGGTGATTGTGTATTAGTTCATGGAGGGATACATGATAGTGTGGTAGAGGAGTGACTGATTCTAGTAATTCATATGCCCAAAGGTGATGAATTCACGAAGAATTTAAATATATTCTCATAATCGCTATCATGTGGAGAGTGTACAACTGCATGTCATGTATTCTGCCCAAATGTGATTATATGATTATGCATGTAACTCTCTGGATGTGTACTTGTATGTCAAGTTACACAGTGCTCACATGATACTAATTATATACATTGCTTGATTTTCAGTCACCTTTTCTGTAATTAATAACTTTATTATTATTGAGATTTTTACTACTTCAAATTTTAAGTTATGAACATATGATTTGCTGCTTGAGAAAAGAGCAATAGAATTTGTTTACTGTCCATGGGAACACTTGAAAAGAGGTTTGCCTGCGGACTGCACTGCTATAAAATTATGGAAGCCTTAATTGCTTGAAATTATGTCTTGTCTGATATTGAAATTAGGACACATCTGCAAAGATTGTGTTTAAATCCTAATAACATATACATCTCGTATATGATTAAAATGTTATTTTCAAAAGTTTTCTATTTAAGGAAAATAATCGAGATAAAAAATAAAACAATTACAATTAGTCTTAAAAGGTTGTCAGATTTAACAGTGGCCATGAGTATTTTAGCAAGTATGACAATGCGAAATAGCTTAAAGGGTCATTTGTCAAATACTTGGTAGATTCTGGGGTGGTAATTTAATTACTATACTTGAAAATTCTGACAAAAAGATTTGGCCGAAAGGCATAAATGCACCATATTGAATATGGTGATGAGTATGATTAGTAAGACTAATTTATCTGTTTTTTGTGGGCTGATATTATGAAAGCAACTTTTTCACATACAAAATGTGTCTCTTATCAAAGTTGTTTCATCAACTTCTTTTGAATTATACACTGGACATAAATTACTTGAATCATATTAAAGTTTAAGGTGTTATGCAGAAGTGAGATTATCTAATCCAATACTAGATGCGTTGGAATTTAGATTCACTCGGAATTATTTTGTATCTTACCTAGATTGTTCAAAAGGGTATTGATTTTAAGACCCTAAAGAAGATACAAGAATTATGGTATCACATACTGTAAAGTTTCTACAGTTTGACGAGGATAGCTGCTCTCAAACTATTAAGGATAATAGTACGATGGAAAATCACCGTGTCTTTGTCTTTGCCTAAATAGATAATTGTGATACAGACAATTGTGGAATCTCCTGTACCATAGACTAAACTTGATGATGTTTAAGGTATTATTCTTGATATAGTTTATGATGAAATTTTTTCAAACCTCTCAAGTATAGAATGAAGTGGTTATAGCTTTACTCAGGAGATTTGTTAGGGAAAGACGATCGGTTATTCCATTAGACTATATAGTCTATTCGTGAGAGCATGACCAAAATATCTACTACATGGTTGATTTATCGACATAAATAAATGTTGTTTCTTATCCTCAATTAAGTATATGATTAGATGCCATAAAAGGCGATATACAATCTATGAAACATGTTTGGAAATTTACTAACTTGTCTAAAGATCATAAGTTCATTAGTTGCAAATTGGCGTACAAAACTAAAAGGATTTCAAAGAAAAATTGTGAAATTTAAAGCCAAATTGATAACTAAAGTTTTCACTCTGAAAGAGGGGTGTATTGTTTATAGTGAAGAAATAATTATTTCTTTAAAAGATTCTTTCAGAGTGAATGTGGCATTAATAACTCTTTTTATTTGGAGTTATGTTATATAGATACAAAATCTATAAGTGCAACTGAATGATTTTGCAATAGATGTTTCAAGTGAACTTGTGTGTAGACTGAAAAATCTTATTTATAGTCTTAAGCAAGTTTCCAGACAATATTATTAAAGTTTCATAGTGTTGTTATTTTTTGTTCAATTAGGAACAAAGTAATTCAATATACTTGCAAGGTTAGTGGGAGGAAATTTATTTTATTTTTTCCCATACTCGATGTACATAATATTTTTGCTTACAAGTTGTTACCTTGAGACATCTTATATCCTTTGTACTGAGATTTGTAAGGATTGTTTTTTTCATATCATATTATATTAGATTTTCTCGGAGGACATTTGCTGATTGTATATTGGAAATATTCAATATACATTATTGCAAGCCAGGAATTGCTCCTGTTGTTAAGGGTGATTGACTGAATCTATCACATTGTCCTTATTTAGATATTGAGAAAATCTAATTAAATGGTGCACCTTGTGTCAGTGCACTTAAAAGTATAATGCATACTTGAATTTGCACTAGACTAAATGTTGTCTTTGTGATGGGACTTCTGGGCAGATATCGATCAAATCCAAGACGCGATCACTGGGTTGCTGCCAAGAAGATTTAAAGGTACTTAAAGAAGACGAGATTATATGCTAATTTATAGACATGTTCAATTCTTGCAGTTAGTAGGGTATTTAGATGTAAACTTTGCTGGTTGTTCTGATGACATGCAATCAATAACATAATACATATTTATGTTAGCAGTAAGTGCAATAAATAAAGTTTTATGTCATCTTCTACTATGTAAGCAATGTTAGTAACATTCTTTTAGACTGTTACTTGGGCTATTATGCTCTAGAATCTCATGACGGAGTTGATCGTTTTAACTTTATGGATAGACCCATACGGTTGTATTGAGATAACAAATTTGTAGTATTATTTATTTACTACAGAGGTCTCAATGGGTCTAAATATATGGTGGTCAAATATTTTTTACCATAAAGAAACGATACAGAAATGTGACTTATAATATAACATATTTTCACAGATGATGTAGTTGTAGATCCACTAACAAAAGGCCTACGCCTGTGTGTATTTGAGTGACATATCGTTAGCATGGGTCTAGGAGCATCATGAGATGTTGTTGTTTAGTGGGAGTTATTTTGGCTTTACTCTGATAAATGTTTCATCTGTGTTCGTTACACTTTGTAACGATTTGATATGTATCAATTTTTGCATTCAATAAAATATTTTGAATGTATTGTTATTATGTTGAATACATATTGATAAAGTCTCAAGGGATTGTATAAACCTTGAGTGAAGGCTAGGGGTATCCGGGCATCCGGTTATTAGCCTTGTGCATATGTCTTATGATACATAAAGAAAGGTTAACCATAAGGACAAGACATATGTGGGTTCATTGGAACCATAAAGCATTCTCTAGTGGCACAAGTTTTTATGACACCTAAGGTAAGAGAATGGTGACTGACAAATGGGATCTCTCTATGAGAGATGTTATCCATTTGACACACTATCATATTGAATCCATATCAATAAAGTTGAGAACATTCGTGACCATGGAAGGCTCGTGTGTATACATGCGCTTACCGCCATGATTCGGTGTTTAAGATTTTATGGGATAGGATTGACTATTAAAAATTATCTCTAGACCAAATGTGCGCACATACGGTACGATTTCAATTAATATAGTCCAAGTGGGAGAATGTAAGAGTTTTCCTAATGTGGACTAAATTAATTGATATTGTAATTTACTGTTTTTACAGTTACCGAAAAACGGGGTTGGTTTAAAGAGAGATAGAAGGTTTCTTAATTAGTCTAATATGGGCTGGCTAGTGTGGGCCGAGTTGAGCCTAGCCCGTAATGAGGGAGACTGGCTGGAAACTCTATAAATAGTGCTCAAGTCTCTCCTCTAACCCTAATTCTCACATGTATCCTCACCTAAGGGGCGTTTACCTAACGCTAAACGTGAAGGGGGCCGCCTCATTGAGCCAGTGATACGGATGGCAATAGAGGAGAAGGACTTGATGCGTGGATCCCCTTGATATATGTGGGTAATCCTTTTCTGCTTCCGCTTTATGTTCGATGGATCCTAAAACATGTGCGTTAATCTTTCTACTCAATTATGCATGTTCTTGTTATGGTTATGGAGATCTTGGGGTTGCGCAATTTGCGTCCAATATTGTGTATATGATGAGATCGGCCCATGTAAATGTCCGCGCAAAACACATTGATAAGTAAACAGACAGGGTAGTTCAGGAAGCTCTCAGCTTCCCACAATCGTAACTTGCCATCTTCAGCGGCAGCCCAACCAAGAAGCTGGCCAATACTCTGTCCCTCAAGAAGCTCAATACCTTGCCATTGCTCTGTTCGATGTATCCCACCGTGTAAGCCGTGCTTATGAGCTTAAATGCTCTCCGTCTTCTCTCTTTGGCATAACTCTTCAAGCCAATCTCAATCCTCCTGTACTCTTCTTCACTGCTCATGCCTTGCTTGTCCCTCAAGGCTTCCCCAGGCATCTCGCTAGGACAATGCCATCTTCCAGAACCGAGCAGGCTCCCTAGCCGATGTCTGGCGTCACGGGGTGGAATGCATCTCCGGCTATGCAGACATTAGTTTTGCTTATGTTCCCCAGCAGAATCTCCCACGGATGTCGAAATCTCAGCGGTGACAGTATAATGTTAGCCGGTTCTGTTTTCTCAATAATAGCTCTCACATTGTCTGGTATATTTCCCAGCTTGCTCAGCATGAATTGCTTCGTCTTGGCCGGACTCTCTTCCATCTCTTCATCTGCTTTAAGGAAAGTGACATTGTTTTCTTTTAGATAATATGAAAAGCGGGGTAAAAGAATCTAATAGTTGCCAAAAGCCAACTCATATCTAAGGAAGTACAGATACTCACTCTTGCTGGAAGAAGAAAAAGTGAAGAACCAATATATAGACTTCTCATCGCAAGCAATGGCACCAAGTCTAACGCCTTCAGCATTGTACCGGAAGTATTCAGGCTCGAAACCATGACCATGCTCATAATACGCAGAGCCCCTGATGGAAAATCGGCCAACAAAAGCAGGCTTCTTGAAGCCTAGCCATTTTGTCACTGCTGAGTTCACTCCATCGCACCCAATTAACACCTAGCATTTTCAGAAAGAGCATAAGCATTAAGATAAATTAAACCATAGATATTTTGCTCAGACGAGCAAGCAAATTTTGCACGGACAAAGGGGCATCTCTCGAGCATAAAATATCTCTCTGTCACTCTAAGCAGATTTTCCTAATTAATGGCTATTATGATGCAATACCTTCGCCTTGAGACTTGACCCATCAGAAAGATGGACCAACTTAGAGTAGCCCGATTCCTCTATTGACACGACCTTGGATGAATACCTTACGGTGCCGCTAGGAAGTTCATTCACAAGAGTTTCCAACAGGGTTCTCCTCTGCACACAACGAAATTCATGGCCCCGTCTGCAATGGATGTGCAAAGGTTAAAAAGCCATGCCACACATATCGCAAACCATTGACAAAGGAAATTAGGGACCGGTTGAAATTTGCACAAGAAATGTGAGGAATGGATCTAAATTGTTTGAATGGCTAATTTCACAAGAAATTTTAAATCACATAGATTGTCATGAATTTAGACGACTTAACTGTGGCCCTGTGGCATCAAATTGTCTCTCAGCTGTAGGATGTTCAGAAACTTCGGAAGTAGTCTGCAACCTGAACCTGAACCTCGCAAATATCAATTCAAATTGGGCATAGAGGGATGAGAAAAAGAACTAGCTGTTTGAATTAATATCACGGCATATATCTTATTCATCTAGAGTTGATGGAGTTGATGGATCTATGTTGCATATCAGATGTCATGACAAGGTGCTCACTCAATTCTAGCGTGGGTGTTCTCAGCATTATCAGGATGCGTCCAATCCCTCTCCTATTATTCCTTCTTGAAAACCCGATCAAAAGGCAAACTCGCTAGATGAAAACATCACATCCACAGACAAACTTGCGGAAACATGAGGCTTGGAAATTATTCTTGTCGATAACAAGCTTAAATTCTAATGGACCATCTGTACAAGTCATTTCATGATCATGTGAAAATGTATCTCCATGATCATTCGAATTAGAATGACGTGGCCACCCTATACCCTTGATGCAGGCTTGGCTGTGTGAAAATGAAAGGGTGGTCAAGTAACCAGGCAGGCCAAGCCAACCACTAAAAATCTCATGTCTTTGTTCGTGCATTCGATGTTATGTCGCACTGTTCATTCGGATTGTAATCGGGATTGTAATCGGGATTACCAATCACAGTAATTGTAAGAATATGAAATATTTTTTTCTTAGCAATAGCAAATGGAGGGGGATTTTCATCAGTTACCTAGAAAGTTGGTTGTGCTGTTGGCGGAGAGGTTCGCCGATGCCAACCGCATCCAAGGCCCGCCAAGCATTTGTCCATGTCAAAAAGGCGAACCCTGTGGTTCTCAACCCATCGGACGCCTCCACAACCAAGCTTCTAAGGCCAAGCCTGCAACAAACAAAATTATCAGTACTAACCTGAACATCAGACATACGAACGAACAGAAAGAAGGTGAGAATGAGACAGAAGGACAGGGAACTTTTAGAGAACAATTCTTTCAAGTTCTAACTGCTCCAATGCCAGCAGAATCACCTGTGAAGTCCCAAAGCTGTAGTGAGGCCTGCAATGCCGGCACCAACAATCACTATGTCTTCAACTGCTTCCATGAATCAACAGCTTGATCTCTCTCTCTCTCTCTCTCGCTCGCTCGGTGGCTCCTTCGCTCGGGTGAGGTCTCTTATATAGACGATGAAGACAAACTGTAGAAAGATGATGACTTCATGCAACGACGAATAGCACACTAATGACGGAAGCCAATGCGTATATCGGTTTGGTAATTACTTTTCAGCGAGTGTAAAATGTCCGAAGGTCTTTTTCTAAATCTAGGTACCACGGCAATTGCCATGTGCTTTTTTTCTTTCTATCGTGATCATGACCAAGGCTTGTGCGTGATTGAATTTAATACAATCGTCTTGTTAGACTAGTAACGTAATTAATTCTTTTTTTGTCCCCCATCCCATTGGTACATTGTCATTTCAAGTGTTAGCTCGATATTAGTGTTTATGCTTGTGCATACTTGCACATATATCTTATTTTGTACAACCACTAATTCAATCCTAAACTTTTCAATATGGTTATATAGTCCGAGACATTTTGACGATATAGTTCTCACTAATTTTGGCCTAATATAGTTGACATGACCATTCACTTAATGTCAGTTATCCTATGTGGCACAGCCGTCACGACCGGCGCTGATATAGACAACCTTTGTAATTATATTTAAATTTTCTATGTTTTTCTTTTTATTTCATTTTCTTTTCTCCCTTTTTCCTTTTTTTTTTCTATTTCCCTCTGCTAATTGCTGAGGCCTTAGCAATGGCCAGCGAACCTTAGGCAAGGGTGCCGTAGCCCTACTAGCCATCGCCGAGGTCTCGGCAAAGACACATAGGAAAAAATGGAAAGAAAAAGAAAACAAAAAAAAGTTCAGAAAATTTTAAAAATTACAAAACTCATCTTCATAATCGTGACAATACTATATAGGATAGCCGGCCTTGATTGTATCGCCACATTGGTGATATCTGATCAAAATTGGTCGGAATAACTATCTTGAAAAATCCTTAAAAATTTTATAACTATAAATGACCAAATTGAAAAGTTTCAAGGCTTTTTGGACAATTTTTCACCAATTTTAATGTTGTTATAAGTTAAGCATTTCAAAGATACATAAGGTTAAAAACATTTCAAAATTCAAAACTCGTGCTCTCATATATATTAGAAACTACATTGATATGTATGATTTATATAGTCTATGATTTATTAGTATTGCGTATATGATGAGGTTGGCCCGCATAAATGCCCACACAAAACACAGTTAAGTAAACGAACGGGGTAATTCAAGTAGCGCTCAGCTTCCCGCAATTGTAACTCGCCATCTTCAGCGGCTGCCCGGCAAAGAAGGTGGCCTGTCCCTCAAGAAATTCAATACCCTGCCATTGCTCTGTTGGATATATCCCACCATATAAGCCTTGCTTATTAGCTCAAATGCCTTCCATCTTCTCTGCTTGGCATAATTCCGCAAGCTCATCTAAATTCTCTTGTATTCCTCTTCACTACCCGTGCCTTGCTTGTCCCTCAAGGCTTCACCTAGGAAACTTGCGGGGACGATGCCATCTTCAAGAGCCGCACAGCCTCCCTGGCCAATGTCCAGTGTCATGGGGTGGAATGCGTCTCCGGCTACGCAGACATTGGTTTTGCTTATGTTTCCCAGCAGAATCTCCCAAGGGGGTCAAAATATCAGCGGTGACAGTATCATGTTATCCGTTTCTGTTCTCCCGATAACAGCTCTCAAGTTGTCCGGTATTTTTCCAAGCTTGCCCACCACGAATTGCTTTATCTTGGCTGGACTCTCTTCCATCTCTTCATCTGCGTTAGGGAAAGTGACATTGTTTGCTCGTAGATAATATGAAAAACAGAGTAAAAGAATCTAACAGTTGCCAAAAGCCAACTCATACCGAAGGAAGAACAGAAACTCACTGTTGCTGGAAGAAGAAAAAGTGAAGAACCAATAAATAGACTTGTCATTGCAAGCGATAACACCAAATCTAACTCCTTCAGGGATGTACTGAAAAATTTTAGGCTTGAAACGCTGACCATGCTCGTAATACACAGAGCCCCTGATGGCAGATCGGCCAACAAAAGCAGGCCTCTTGAAGCCTAGCCATTTTGCCACTGCTGAGTTCAATCCATCACACCCAATTAACACCTAGCATTTTGACATAGAGCATAAGCATAAAGATAAGTTAAATCATAGATATCTCATTCAGACAAGAAAGCGAATTTTTAACAAAGGGGCGTCTTTTGAGCATAAAATATGTCTGTGTCATTCTAAGTAGGTTTTCCTAATTAATGGTAATTATGATGCCACACCTTCGCCTTGAGAATTGACCCAGCGGAGAGATGGACCAGCTTACGGTAGCCAAATTCCCTCAATCAACACGACCTTGGAGGAATACTTTATAGTGCCGCTAGGAAGCTCTTTCTCAAGAGTTTCCAACAAGGTTCTCCTTTGCAGGCAACGAATTTCATGGACTCTTCTGCAATAGACGCTCCAAGTTAATAAGGCATGCCATACTTAAGGATAACCATTAACAAAGGAAATTAGGAATGCATTTGAATTTTCGCAAGAAATGTGAGGAATGGATCTGTTTTAATTGAATGGCTAATTCCGAATGCAATTTTAAGTCACACAGATCTTCATGAGTCCAAATGACTAGCTGCGTCCTCGTGGCATCGGATTTTCTCTCAGCTTTAGAAAGTTTAGAAACTGTGGAAGAGGTCATCAACCTGCACCAGAGCCTCTCAAATATCAGTTCGAGTCGGCCATAAAGCTGTTAAAGGATCAAGATTAAGATCCTTATCTTACTCTGCTACATCAAAAGTCAGCTACTGATCAACACTAGAAGACACGGATAGCCAGACTTATCAACGGTGAAGATTATACAATACAGAAGACGTGGATTGCCAAGCTTGATTTGTCAAAGTTGCTGTTCTGTTGTAAATAGCTGTAAAAATCTGTTAGTTCGTTTCCTTTCTGTTATTAGTTTTCTAGCTTCTCTCCATATGTTATATATATATATAGAAAGAGTTAAGCTCGTCAAGGAATCAAGGAGAGATAAAGAGAACAGAGGAGAGTGAAGAGCAGGGGATTCGAATTGCTATGTTGCATTTGATTTCTCAATGTATAAGACTCTGATACAAAGATATAAAAGGAAGAACATTTCTTGTACAGATCCTTCGCCTATTGAGTTCATTCTCTATCATCATCATCATCCGAATTCATTCCTCATCGTCTGCATCCTCGATTTCTCATGGTATCAGAGCATGTTCTACTGCATCTGAATGAAAAGATCCATTCAGCAGTAGGTTTTTGCATCAAGACAGAAGATCTGAAGCTCCAGAAACTCTCTGTATCAAGGTAATCATATCAGAGCTCATAGTATTACTGATATCTTCTTCTTCAAGCTAAAGGATCGTAACAATGGCGATCATAACACCAAAGTACTCCTTTCCAATACATGTGAATATCTCAAATTTTGTCACAATCAAACTTGTTGAAGACAACTTCCTATTGTGGCAAGCTCAAATCCAAAGATTTCTGAAAAGTCAAGATCTTTTTGGTTTTGTTAATGGCGATATTCCTTCGCCTCCTCGAATGCTGCAGAGAGAGGATGAAGGTCGTGAAGCTGATCTTATCAATCCAGATTATACTGATTGAACTAGAACAGATCAGTTGATATCATCATGGATCAGTGGGGCTGTTACTGAAAATATTCTGAGCTTAATAATCGGATTAGAAACATCATCTGAAGTATGGCAAACTCTTCTGAAACGATTTACACAGAAGTCAATTGCTAGAGAGTTCGAACTAAGGGGAAAACTGCAGTCGTGCCAAAAGCATGAACAAACCCTCTCTGTTTATCTCAAGGAATATAAATCCATATGTGATCAGTTGAATGCAATAGGCAAACCTGTGGATGAAATAACCAAAATGTTTGGTGTATTGGAAGGTTTAGGCCCTGAATATGAAAACTTTCGAACCACCATATATTGCTTAAAGCCTCAACCTGAGTATGATGAGGTGATTGCCCAATTAGAAAGGTTTGAATCAAGGCTGAAGACCTATTCCAGGAATCAGTTCAACCTGAATTTGGCCTATTTTGGGCAAAGACAGTCTCGATTCTGACCTAAAGAAAACACTAATGGAGATTACATCTCTCAAACTTCTGGATTTATATCTCAAAGAGGAAGTTATAGAGGAGGTCAAAGCTATGGTCGTGGCAGAGCTGTTAATAATAGAGGTCGTGGCTTTGGTTATCCTAAAAGAAATCAGAATTATAGAACATATATCTTAAACCAAGGACAAGGAGATCAACACCCCCAGACAGAGAAATATTGTCTCTACAATGAATCAAGGATTCAGACCCTATACCACTTACTCTCAAAGGTACCAGAACATCAAAACTTATCCTTCTGTAAACTCAAATAAGAACTTACTGGATGAGAAAGAAACAAGTAGTATTCGACTGGAATGTCAAATATGTAAACGATCTGGACATGATGCTCTTCGCTGCTGGTATCGGTTTGACAACTCTTATCAAGCAGAAGACATTCCAGCAGCATTAACAGCAATGCATATTGAAGATTCAACAGGAAGCGAATGGTATCCTGATACTGGTGCTACAGTCCACATCAGTGCCAATCCTAGTATGCTTCATACTCTTTCTAAATATCAAGGACATGATACTGTTATGATAGGCAATGGATCATGTTTACCTGTAACATACATTGGCGATACTTGGCTGAATACAAAGGGTAATACATTACCTCTTAATGATGTTCTAATTGTTCCAGAGATAAAGAAGAATCTTCTTTCAGTATCTAAGCTTACAGATGACTATCCTTGCTCGTTTATCTTTGATAAAACTAGTGTTTATGTAAATGACAACAATACCAAAATAATGGTGAAGCTCGGAAGGAAAACTAGAGGGCTTTATCAAGTTAATCCACAAACTACAGAAGCTTTCTTTACTCAGAGGCAAAGGACAGTCGATGAAGACACATGGCACCAGAGATTAGCTCACACAAATGCACAGGTAGTGAAACATCTGCAAAAACATAAGCTGATACATTTTAATTCAACATCTAAGAATGTATGCAGCAGCTGTCAAATAGCAAAAAGTACAGCTCTATCTTTTCCTTTGTCAGATTCTACATCAAGTCTTCCATTAGAAAAGGTTCATTGTGACATTTGGGGACCCTCACCAATATGTTCATTTCAAAAGTTTAGATATTATGTGATTTTTGTTGACAGTTTTTCTCGATACAGCTAGTTATATCCTATGAAGTTGAAGTCTGAGTTCTATGACATATTTGTTCAATTCCAAAAGATAGTTGAAAGGCAATACAATCATCAGATTAAAACCTTCCAGAGTGATGGAGGAGGAGAGTTCGTAAGCAACAGGTTCCAAACTCATCTGAAAAACTATGGGATAAAACAGCTTATATCTTGTCCTCACACACCAGAACAGAATGGGGTCTCAGAAAGAAAACATTGACACATAGTTGAACTGGGCTTAGCTATGCTATATCACTCAAAAGTTCCACTAAAATTTTGGGTAGATGCCTTTGTGACAGCTAATTACATTGTAAATATTCTCCCCACACCAAAACTGAAGATGGATACACCCTATAATAAACTTCATAATAGACAGCCAAGGTATGATCATTTAAGGGTGTTTGGCTGTGCTTGCTATCCTTGCTTGAGACCATATGCAAGCCACAAATTTGATCCTCGATCTCTTCCCCGTATCTTTTGGGTTACGAATCTGCACAAAGGATATCGATGTCTTGTACCCACTGATGATCGTGTGTATATCAGTAGACATGTTGTCTTTGATGAACTTTCTTATCCTTTCACAAAGAGGTTGGCCAATGAGTATGGACAGTATACAACTCTATACAAACAATGGATTGGAGGAATGCATTTCTTCGAACCTCCAAGAACAGAGTCAACAGACAATGGTCTTCTCCATCAGTCAGCCAAAAATCAGATTCATCCTGATATAGATGATTGTTATAATCATCACCTATATAGTAGACAACAACCTCAGACCGTTTCCTCAATACCTATGCAGAATGAAAGCACAACAGATGAACAACCGGTCTTAACTTCAATAGATATCATGTCTACAGATCTATCTACCACTCAAGAACAACATACTACCAGCTCTTCATCTTCACACAATGATCTACCTGCTGACAGTAGTTCTGGTGAAGAGCACTACAATTCTACTCTGTCTTCTTCTCAAGGTACTATTAATGATCATCATATGCAGACTCGACTGAAGTCTGGGATTAGAAAACCAAATCCAAAGTATGCTTGTTTAGCCGAGTATCGAGTTCCTATGGAACCAAGGTCTATCAAATCAGCCTTAGCTGATAAAGTTTGGTATAAGGCTATGAAAGAAGAAATGAATGCTCTAGATGAAAACCAAACCTGGACATTAGTTCCCAGAATTGACCAGATGAATGTGATAGGCTGTAAGTGGGTGTATAAGACCAAACTCGCACCAGATGGGAGTCTTGACAGACTAAAAGCTCGTCTAGTCGCCAAAGGCTTTCACCAAGAAGCAGGACTAGACTTCACTGAGACCTTCAGCCCTATTGTGAAACACACAACAATCCGAATAGTACTGTCTCTAGCTATGATAAAACAGTGGCCAATACATCAACTTGATGTTAAGAATGCTTTTCTCCATGGAGATTTGAATGAGATTGTATACATGGAACAGCCACCTGGCTTTATACACCCTCAAAAGTCAAGTTATGTCTATCTGCTTCAAAAGTCCTTATATGGTCTTCGACAAGCCCCAAGAGCTTGGTTCGATAAATTCAGCAAATTTTTACTCGAAAGTGGCTTCTTCTGTAGCACAGCAGATCCCTCATTGTTTATTCTTCATGCTGAATCACATACAGTATTATTACTACTATATGTTGATGATATCATCTTGACCGGTAGCTCACCCCAGCTCTTAACTACCTTAATTCGGAAGCTCGGTCTTCACTTCCATATGAAGGACCTTGGATATCTTCACTATTTTTTGGGCATTGAAGCCAAACGTACTTCACAGAATCTATTCCTGTGCCAAACAAAATATGCCACTGACTTGTTGAAACGAGCTCATATGGCTGATTGTAAACCAATCTCAACACCCTTGCCACTTCGATCAATTTCCATGGCTGATACTACAAATCAGCTCACAAATCCTGTTGAGTACAGAAGCTTAGTTGGTGGTCTTCAGTACTTAACCATTACTCGACCAAACCTGGCTTTTGCCACCAATCTTCTTTGTCAAAAGATGCAACATCCTACAGTGGCAGACTTTCACCAATTAAAAAGAGTCCTTCGATATGTCAAAGGTACTATACATCTTGGGATCTATCTTCATTCTCAAAGTTCAGTAAACCTTTATGGGTTTTCAGATGCTGATTGAGCCGGTTGTACAATCACACGACGCTCCACAACTGGGTTTTGTACATTTCTTGGATCTAATCTACTTTCTTGGTCAGCCAAGAAACAACCTACTGTTTCCAGATCCTCCACAGAAGCAGAATATCGTGCACTTGCTTCGACAACTGCTGAACTCACCTGGATAAGCTTTGTGTTACGAGACATTGGTATCTCTCTTCAATCACCTACATCCTTATTCTATGACAACAAATCAGCAATTTCTCTTACAGCCAATCCAATACTCCATGCTCGAACTAAGCACATTGAAGTTGACTTTCACTTCGTACGTGAGAAAGTTTCTTCTGGATCTATTCATGTTCAATATATCTCTACTCATCTTCAATTAACTGATATCTTTACTAAGTCACTCTCACGTTTAGCTCATGTTACTCTCCGAACCAAATTGGGAATGGGATCTTTCACCCTTCCCAATTTGAGGGGGGATGTTAAAGGATCAAGATTAAGATCCTTATCTTACTCTGCTACATCGAAAGTCAGCTACTGATCAACACTAGAAGACACGGATAGCCAGACTTATCAACGGTGAAGATTATACAATACAGAAGACGTGGATTGCCAAGCTTGATTTGTCAAAGTTGCTGTTCTGTTGTAAATAGCTGTAAAAATCTGTTAGTTCGTTTCCTTTCTGTTATTAGTTTTCTAGCTTCTCTCCATATGATATATATATAGAAAGAGTTAAGCTCGTCAAGGAATCAAGGAGAGATAAAGAGAACAAAGGAGAGTGAAGAACAGGGGATTCGAATTGCTCTGTTGCATTTGATTTCTCAATGTATAAGACTCTGATACAAAGATATAAAAGGAAGGACATTTCTTGTACAGATCCTTCGCCTACTGAGTTCATTCTCTATCATCATCATCATCCGAATTCATTCCTCATCGTCTGCATCCTCGATTTCTCAAGAGCCACGCCAAACTAGCTGTTGAATTGATATCAGGGCAAGCTTGTTTTTCATCTAGAGTTGATTTATTTATGTCGCATATCAGATGTCGTGTGACGGTGCTCATGCACTCCTAATGCATTCCTTCTTGAAAACCCAGTCAAAAGGCGAACTCTTTAGATGAAAACATCACCAACCAAAGACACCCACACTTCCAGGAACATAAGGCTTGGAAATCATTCTTGTCAATAACAAGCTCAAATCCTAAGGGACAGTCAGTATAAGCCATTTGATGATAATTTGAGAATGGTTTCTCCACGATCATCCCCAATTAGAATGATGTCTCCGCCCTATACCACTGAGGCAGGCTCAGCCGAGTGAAAAACAATAGTTGGTCAAGTAACCAAGTAGGCCAAGCCAATCGCTAAAACGCTCATATCTTTGCACTATAAATTTGAATTGTAATTGGAATTAAAAATCACAGTAATCGTAAGAATAAGAAATATGTTCATCTTAGCCACAGCAAATGGAGGAGGATTTTCATCAGTCACCCTGAAACTCGGTTTGCCTATGCCGACCCCGTCCAAGGCCCGCCAAGTACATGTCCATGTTGTAAATGCGATCCCTGTGGTTATCAACCCACCAGACGACTCCAAAACCAAGCTTTTGATGCCAGGCCTGCAGCACAAAAAGTTATCAGCAATACAAACATAAAAGAGGGTGAGAACGGGACATAGCAGAACAAGAAACTTTTAGGGTGCGTTTGGCAACTTGCCAAACAGTAATAATTTCTATTATTTTGTTCTTAGGAATAGATTTACGTTTGATAATTTTTTTTGTTCCTAGAAATAAATTTGGAACATAATTAAGTAGTAAAAAAAAAATTACTTCTTTATTACCAGAAACATTTCCAAAATCAAGCCAACCCAATTTCTTTCTTTTCTTTTCTCTTCTCTTTTTCTTCTTTTTCCTTATCTCTCCTTCTTCCACCATTGTTGCCGTTGGCCATCTTTGCCACCGGTCATCGGCGACTAGTTGGGCAAGGTCTAAGGAGTTTCCCAAAGGCTCGCCAGGTTAGGGCGAGGTCCGGCAAGCTCGTCAAGGCCTGCCCAGCCATCAACAAACCTTGCTTGGCTAGGCGAGGTTTGATTGAGCCTTGGCTAGACAAGACTCGACCTCACCAAATCTGGGTGAGGCTCCTCCCCCAACCAAGACTTGGTTGACAAGGCGCGGCTTTGTCAGAGGCCGGCAACCCTCCAACGAGATTGTTGGCCCTCGTTCGACCGATCGCCAGTCATTCCAAGGCCCGTGACAGGCCAAGGTTGAAGAAAAAGAGAAAGAAAGGAGAAAAAGAAAAAAAGAAAAAAGTAATAAAATTATTAAAAAATTAAAAGAAAATTATTTGGATTAAAAATTTTGAGGACGTTAGCAAACGTAATTCTATTTTGAAAATAAAAATTTTAGGCAATTACCAAATGCTTTCAAATACTTAGAAATTATTCTCAGGAATAAAATAAAATAAAAATTATTTCTGATTGTTTTCGAAACGGAATGGTTATTAAACACATCATTAATGAACAACTCTTTCAAGTTCTGGCTGCTCCAATTCCAGTTCAATCACCTGTGAAGTCCTAAAGCGGTAGCGAGGGCTGCTATGCCAGCACCGACAATCACTACGTCTTTCTCTTCTTCCGTGAATCCACAGCTCTCTCTCTCTCTCTCTCTCTCTCGGGTGAGGCCTATTATAAAGAAGGTAAAAGTGGCAAAGACGATGAAGACAACTGTAGAAAGATGTTGACTGCATCATGCAACGAGGAGCAGGACACTAATATGGAAGCCACCACGGTATATTGGTCTGTCAAATAGTAACTACCGAATGTTAAAATATGTATGTTGTGTCTGTAGCTCTTGTTCTTACTCTATCCACCCCGGCTATGGGCCTATTCTTTCCAGTCTAATGTAATAGTCGATACCAAAATCAAAAGCGATTATCTTTCCTTTGTAACCATGACTAGTGCTTGTGCTCGACTGATGTATACAATTTTATGTCTAAATTAGTAGGGTCTTTAATTTTTATTCTTCCATCGCATTGCATTATTGTGGATTGCATGAGCACATTGTTGTTTGAAGTATTAGTTTGATATTGGGGCTCATGCCGTTTATGATCTTGCCTACATATTTTATTTTAGCATGGTTATAATTTAAGGGTTTCAAAGATTTATAAGGTCGAATGCATTCCAAACTTCGATACTTATGCTTTCGTATACATTGGAAACTAAATTGGCGTGTGATTTCTATGGTCTGGCATCAATGAACCAAGAAAATTACCTTAAAGCACTTTACTTATTATGCTATTTATAATACAATACTAATTGTCAAAATGTAATTAATACGTATTTACGATTTATATAAACATGACAGTATTATATATCCAATATTTTTAATAATTAGAACTCGAAACGTAGTCTTTATGAATAATACATATATAGAATAGATAGATTGTAGTATAGATAGATTACGGATGTGTTGTAATAATACATAGATTATGGATTTCTATAGCAATTCTTTAGATATTGCGAATTTTTTTAACAAAATATAGGGAAGAGAATTCATACATATATATCTATCGCAAATTTTCTTTGTCTTCCGTATCAAAAAGATTTCACATGTATTATTCTTTTTATGTCAACATATGAAACCTGAGTGGTTATTTATCATTCCACATGTATGAAAAACTAGCAATGGCGCATTTATGTGTTACATAAATCAATAGATGATCTAATTTTGCGGCTGCAAAAGTTATGGTCTTGGATAGCAATGTCTCGTTTATATGTTACATAAATCAATAGATGATCTAATTTTGCGGCTGCAAAAGTTATGGTCTTGGATAGCAATGGCGCGTTTATATGTTACATAAATCAATAGATGATCTAATTTTGCGGCTGCAAAAGTTATGGTCTTGGAAGGACCAAGAGAATTGATGATCTAATTATGTGAACACAGGAAGATAATACAAATTTCCTAATTGATTCGTGTAATGATCATCAGTTGGTTCATAAAAATATACATATTTTATTTTCAAGAAAATTGATGATCTAATTAATTGATCCCCATCACAAGTCCCTTCAGTCCTGCAACAAACTCTTTGTCATGTAATGTATTCTTGCGTTATCCGTCGATCCTTTGTTTTTCTATCTTCCTATGTTCAATACATCGAATTGCCTCGGCATAGATCAAGTTTTAGCAAGCTATAATTACGACGGTCAGGACAATTCATGACGTCTTCTACCTTATTCGAATGGGTTTCAAGTTGCTATTGCGTACATCGCACCACCGTCACTAGTTTTTGGACCAAAATACTAATATATACATATATATATATATATATATATATATATATATATATTATTTTTTGGACCAAAATACCTTTTCTTTGATGGCTGAAATAGTCATCAGGAAGCCAAAGGCTCTTATTTAAGATGATTTGGCCTTTGGCCACTTCAAACCGTTATTTCAGACTATTTGACTATTTCAGATTCTTATTTGAAATAAGATCTACTTCGAACTCTTACTTAAGAAAACAAAAACACTTTGGGCTCTTATTTGAAATTTTCCCTTAGTTTCCTCTATATTTTCATTCAATCTTCATGTCTCTTTTGCAGTTACGATTAAATATCCTTCCTATGTTTGCTTGCGTTCTTTCATGATTTTTGTATCTCTCTACTTGGTTTGTATTATTATTTAGAATGCATGGACATGATGAGCTTGGGGAACAAAAGAAAAAATCGGTGTCTTTCCTCTGGAAGATCTTGCGACTGAAATTCATGAGGTGGAAAAGGGCATGTAAAAAATTCACGATTTACCTCCTCCTTTTGACCTGTGTTCTTGCTTCCCCTTCGTTCATGATGTCTTCATATTGCAGTACGGTGAAGATGTGAGTTAATCCACATCTTCTCACTTCCCATGTTGACATCTTTGCTTATAAAAGTTTTTAATGATTTACTAGAAGGCAGTCCTTCCTTTGCTAAAATAGCACTTCCAATCTGTTCAGATTGTATTTGAAAATTTCTTCAGAGAGAAATAAGGTTCAGAAGTGCTGAATACCAGGGATGCCCAGTTAAAACTCGTCTCCATTCAAAATAATCCGAGGTTCGCCCACTTTATACCTCTCACGCCGGAAGTCAAGAAAACAGCAGGCGTTTTTGCTGGAGGTGCTGGCTTACTTCATCGGCAATTTGTGGTCAATAACCCTCAATTAGTTTTCCCCAAATCGCTACACGATTATTCCCGTACTTTGATGATTCTTTTCTAGAAAATAAGAAAAGAACGGGAAAACTCAAACCAAATTGACAAGAGAGGGAGGGCAGGGTGAGACTAGCTCAACAAGCCCCCCTCCCCCCGCCCGCCTATCACAACTAATCTCATAACCGAAGGTTGAAGAAGACAATTGAAGCGAAAAAAGAAGGGGAGAGAGGTGAGGATGGTTACTTGGGAAATTAAATCATAATTAGAATACTCATCTCAAGCTCGAGAGAATAATCCTAAAGCCCAAAAGACCCTATAGGATTCATTAATATACGAATAATTATTTTCCTAAGCCATATCGTTTGAATCAAGAAATTTGTGTGAGATGTCAATCGACGAAGTTCGATTCTGGTACATTGATCTCGTGCTCAGAGCATTTGAGGTTTTCTTTTTTCCTTTTTTAGCATGTGGCGCTGCACAGTGTAAATGATCCGATGAGTCATCCGACCCTAGATCTACTTTCAAGTACTTTTAAGTCCTCTTTCTGGACGATACTGCCTCGAACCCTGGGGGTATTTTGATTGATGGTGCCACGGGTCACATCAAACGTACATTGCAGTGACCAAGTTTTTGCTCTCCTTGTTATATCCTTTCACCATGCTTTCGGCCGGACTTCGTTGGAAGATACGGCCGAAGATCCGGAAGATATGCTAGGAATTTAGTTTTGATCTGATTTAATTATAGAATCGATTAGGATTAGATAGAAATATTCAATTGATTTGTAGAATATTTCATTGCCTTTTCCACATGTACATCTTATAATATAATTACTAAGTGTTGTACATTGATTACAAGTGAAGAAATAGAAAAGATTTCTCCCCAAATTTCCACTTTTCTCCTACGCTTCTTGCTTCCTTACGCGTTCTTTCACGGTATTATAGCCACAGGCTCCTAAACCTGCTTCCGCACTGATTGCCTTTCGAATTCTCTGGTGTACAAAAAGAGATTTACGAAGGAATCATTTTTTTTGCTAAAGGAAGAAGAAGCAAACACGAACCGTTACCATGACTCACCAAGAAAATTCGTCCTCGGCTACTAATGTTCCATCTAAAGGAGACGTCACACCACAGATCTCGGAAGCACAAGGCCATCTTGGGCTGATTCTCGTAACCCAACAGTAGGTTCAGGCCCAAGGCGTACAGTGGCAACTCTTTCTGGCTCAGTCAAACATGGGGCAGCTCATTTCGAGCCATCCTTACCAGTGGGTACCTTATCTATGGTACGTTGAACTAGGCCCAAATATTTTATTGGTGGGGATTGTAAGCTACCAGAGTAGCATCCAACCCGACGAGAGCCCACCAGCCATGAGTGGAGCAAGCCCAACCGTCGAACCAAAACAAATTGGCAGGTCGGGCGAACCGGGTTTGGGAACAAATCCCTACCCGGGATTTTATAATACAGGTCATGGAATCGGGCCTAGCGGGTCGGGCATAAGGACGAATCCCTACCCGAATCTCTCGCCCAACTTTATGCCCTTTTCAATCGTGGCCGTCACCGATTGATCGGAGCTCGGTGACCCCCTGTACGTGTCAACTGCCGACGGCCCATAATTGCAAGTGATCACTTTGCAACTAACTAGGCCGAAAAACTATTCCAGATGGTCGCAGGACTTCCAGCAAGCCCTCGTGACAAAGGACAAGGACGGTTTCCTCGATGGAATCGTACCCGTTCCTTCAGGCGAGCGACTGGCCCGACATTGGAGAAAGTGCAACCACCTCATCTGAACGTGGATCAGCAACTGCATCTCCGGACGTCGCGGCCAATCTCCCGCCGACAAAGGACTCAAAGAAGATGTAGGACAACATCAAAGAAATGTATGAGAAGTTGGATCAAGCCAAGATTTTTTCTCTCATGTAGGACCTGAACGAACTCAAGCAAGAAAATATGACGGTCACTGCTTGTTACAACAAGCTATCGTCACTTCGGAACGAGCTCGAGGCCGCGGAGGAAAAACTCAAGGGACCAGTGGAAACCCTTGAGCAAAGTATAGATCTATAAAGGAGAGAAAAAAAAAACCACTCATTTCCTTTTTGATTCTGAATGAGATGTACCTGACCTTCCGTTCACAGATCCTGGCGATGAATCCAATGCCTCCCCTTAGACAAATTTTCCAACTAGCTGCCCAAGAAGAAAGCCAGCAACTTGCAGCACTAGAACATGCGCGAGGAAGTGACAACGTCGCTCTTGCGCTTCACGAGGAGCGGCGAGATTTAGGGTTCAAAACCCTAGCCCGAGAGAGAGAGAGAGAGAGAGAGAGAGAAGCTAGGGTTGCGAGGCAGCGGCCAAAGAGTGTTTAAAAGGGACGGTGCCAATGGTCCAGATCTTCCGCGGGGATCCGACGGTTTGCAGGGGTCCAATCTCTCCGCTCAATTGGACGGCGGATATAATTCCGCGAAAAGAACATCGGACGGCCATATCATTTCCGCATCTTCAAGGAATTTTGGCCAAAATTCAAAAGGGAGAGGTAAATTGTATTGCGAATACTGTAAACATCCGCATTAGATAATTGTTGGAAATTGCATGGGAAGCCAAGAGAAAAAGAAAAAAAGAAAGAATATTATGTAGCTTGCCAAGTTACTGGACATACCAATCTAAGTAGTGACCAACTCATTACCTATGGGCAATATCAACGGTTGATGCAGGCATTGCAAATAAAGGAGGAAGTTTTTCAGGTATATCTCATTGCCTGATAAATTATATTTTGAGAAAGGCATGGATAGTTGACTTAAGGGCAAGTGATCATATCATTTGGGATACGAGTTTTTTTTCCAATTTGCATAAGAAATTAGATACACCTATTCCAAACGGGAATATTACTCATGTCACTTTGACAGGCACTGTTCAACTGAGTCCTCAAATTACCCTTCAAAATGTCATCTATGTCCCACAATTTCAATTCAATCTTATATCGTGTCCAAAGTCTGCAAGGAAAATTCATGTCAAGTATTCTTTGATTCCGACACTTGTTTTTTTCAGGCCCTTTTGACTGGGAAACTGATAGGCTTAGGTAGTCTTTCCGAAGGATTATATTTCTGGACCTATTTCCCAGGTCATTTTGATTTGACTTCAATTCCCTTGAATAAATTGTCATTTTGTAATGTCACTACCAATGATAAGAATTTTCTTATACATTCGAGAATGGGTCATAGTGCTTTTTTTTCCTTGCTCTAAATGTCATATATGCCCCCTCGCAAAACAGTCTTGCACACCTTTTCCTTCCAATAGGAATTGTTCCAGTAAAAAAATTTCATTAATTCATGTGGATGTCCGTGGACCTTATCACACACTACATCATGATGGTTCATGTTTTTTTCTCACAATTGTGAATGATCACTCTCGCGCCACATGGGTATTCCTGATGCAGTCCAAAGCTCAAGTTCCCACACATCTAAAAATAATTATCATTTTGACTAAAAATCAGTTTGGGAAGTCAATTCAGCGAATCCGCACTAATAATGGGAAAGAGTTTTTTAATCATGACTACAGCTCACTTTTCTTGTCCCATGGCATCTTACATGAAAGCTCCTGCATTTATACTTCGCAACAAAATGGAGTGGTGGAACGTAAACATCGTCATCTGTTAGAAGTCGCATAAGCTCTGAAGTTTCAGGGGTCTATTCCAGAGAATTATTTGGGAGATTGTGTTCTTACTGCAGCTTATCTCATCAACCGCATGCCTACTCGGATACTAGCTGGTAAATCGCCTTTCGAATTACTTTATGAAAAAAAAAACAACACTAGACCATCTAAGGATTTTCAGTTGTCTATGTTACAACACAACTATGCAATCTCGGGACAAAATGAGTCCACATGCTAGGAGATGCATATTCATGGGTTATCCCAACCTACATAAGGGATATTATGTTCTTGATCCATCAATAGGAGATTTTTTTGTGAGCGGAGATGTCATTTTTCACGAAACTGTCTTTCCATTTCATGAAAACACAGAGGATTGGAGTATCCCAACCAATTCCCATCATTTCTTAAACGAGGAAAGTGTATCTCCTGAATATTCTCTCACAGCATCCCCAGACCAAGTTATTCACTCAGCTTCACCTAACCAGCTGCATCCGAAGAAAGCAATTAAAACTGTACTTGCTGCTCAACTCAATATGGAGAATGATTATGATGTTCTACTAGAAACCAATATTGAAGAAATATCTCCTCCTCCACCACCAACAGATCATCCACATCATTCAGGGCGAGCCACACGACCACCAACATGGACCAAGGATTATTTATGTGCCTCCCTTAATTCGCCAGGTATTAACTATCAAATATCTTCTTATGTCTCCTTTGATAAGTTTTCGCTGGAACATAGATGTTACATTAGTCATATATCTTATGGAAGGGAATCATCTAGTTATGATGAGGCATCTAAAGATCCACGGTGGCAACAAGCTATGGCAGCAGAATTACAGGCATTAACTGATAATCATACCTAGGAATTAGGCAATATGACTCCGAATAGAAAGTCCATAAGATGCAAATGGGTCTATAAAGTCAAATATAGAGCTGATGGATCCATTGAGCGTTTCAAAGCTCGGTTGGTGGCCAAAGGATATACTCAATGAGAGGGTTTTGACTATCACAAAACCTTTTCTCCAGTTAAAACAGATGTCACAGTTTGCTCATTCTTATCAATTGCAGCAATCCATGATTGGTCGTTACACCAAATGGACGTCCACAACGCCTTTCTTCATGGTGACCTAGATGAAGAAATCTACATGGATATTCCTCAGGGCTTATGGAGACAGGGGGAGAATAAAGTATGTCGTCTCCATAAATCCCTTTATGGACTGAAACAAGCTTCCAAGCAATGGTACGCCAAGTTTGCTAATGCTCTCACTAATGCAAACTTCAAACAATCCAAGTACAATTATGCCTTGTTCACATGGACTAAAGGTACATCATCTATTTATTTAATGATATATGTAGATACATCCTCATCATGGGAAATGATGAATCTGCAATAAAGAGTACTAAGAAATATTTGCATACAACATTTCATATAAAGGATTTGGGAGCACCAAAATATTTTCTTGGGATTGAGATTGCTCGATCCCACCAAGGAATTTCCCTTAGTTAGCGGAAATTTGTATTGGGGATCATCTTAGAAGCCAGTTTATCTAGATGCAAGCCAGCAATTATTCCAATTGAGCAAAATACCAGATTGACTGCAATGGATCATATTGGGGGACTATCTCAGGGTGATGATCCTGTACTAAAAGATCCGACAAGTTATCAAAAGCTCATTGGAAAACTTATATACCTGACTATGATCGGACCCGATATATCATACGCAGTACAAAATCTCAATCAATTTATGCACAACCCGAAGGAATCTCACATGAATGCCGCTTTGAAAGTTGTGAAGTATTTGAAGAAGTGCCCAGGAGTTGGAATATGTCTATCTAGAAGATGCAACATGGAAATGACGGCATATTGCGATGCAGATTATGCAACTTGCTCTATGAGTCGAAGATCCATCACTGAGTTTTGCATTAAACTGGGAGATTCTCTTCTTTCATGGAAAACCAAGAAGCAAGCAACAATGTCTTTATCTTTAGCCGAAGCAGAATATCGAGCCATGGCAAAAACCACATGTGAGATTGTGTGGATACGAGGTTTGCTTGGGGACCTCGAAGTACAATTGAAAGGACCAACAAAGCTTTTTTGTGACAACAAATTGGCCCTCAAGCCTACAGCAAATCCCGTTATGCATGAAAGAACCAAACATATAGAAGTGGACTATCACTTCACTCAGGAGAAAATTCAAAAAGGGATAATTGAGACAAGAGGGATTGGAACAGCTGAACAACCTGCAGACATCTTCACCAAACCTCTATATCAAAGACAGCATGCATATCTACTAAGCAAGTTAGGCATCTTGGATATCTACCAGCTTGAGGGAGAGTGTCGGAAGATATGCCCAAAGATCCGAAAGATATGCCAGGAATTTGGTTTCGATCTGATTTGATTATAGAATCAATTAGGGATTAGATAGAAATATTAAATTGATTTGTAGAATATTTAATTGCCTTTTCTACATGTACATCTTGTAATATAATTACTAAGTGCTATACATTGATTACAAGTGAAGAAATAGAAAATATTTCTCCCCAAATTTCCACTCTTCTCCTACGCTCCTTGCTTCCTTATGCGTTCTTTCAGACTTGAATGCTAAATAGTATTTGACAATTGATACTCCCAAAACCGGTTCGAAAACGTCAACGAAACCAGACTCGTAGGCAAATTCCAAGCTTTATCAACTAGTTCAAGACTTTTCCTAGGCGACGTGAGATAAGAGACATGTGCTTGGCCTCACCTGCGTACTGTCAAGTTGTTGCAGCAAACCGTACCTCCATACTTATCGAGTTTAGGTCGTCACATTCTCCACTCCTTAAGGCATAGCACTAGATCGTACCTCCATACTTATCGAGACTCGGCTTTAATACCACCTGTAAAGATCTAGGGGTTACCACTATGTAATATTGTCCATTTTAGGCCTTTGGCCCTTATTGCTTTAAAACACATTACATAGAGTAGAAAGCTTACGCCTTATCAACTAACCTGGGATTCCCTCCTAGGTGATGTGGGACAAGATATATGTGCTTAATTTCACTTGCATACTACCGAGGCACTGTACTAGATCGTTCCTCCACATGTGATATCAGGCTGAGTAAATTATTCAAACACCCATAGGAGTCTGTTATACATCCCTTGGCAAATATTTTTTAATGGACGAGTCTTGATAGGTCTAGCATTATTACTCAACATTAATATCCTGTTAATGATAATGTCTTTGGTGAGTTTTGATGCAAGTCGTATACCATGCTTGAAATTTGAGTGCAAAGTCGCGTCACTTTTGGCGATGAGCTAGCTTATCCTAATGCTCTCGATCAAGATCATCTTGTCAAGGACTAAACAGACAGAGCATTGTAGGTATGAACTCCGGTCAATTTAGGTATCATGAGGAAGATACTCGTATGGTATGTGCACTTTACTCGACTTTGCAGCATAAGAGAGATACTTACCATTTTGTCTTTGCCCTTCGCCACCAAAGCAATTTCACTCATTACCGTTGCCATATATATTATATGTAGACCCGTTAAACGGGTGGGTCGGGTCATAAATGGTTTGACTCATTTAACCCATTTATGACCCATTTATTGCAGTGCAAATTTTTTTACTCTGACCCGACCTATACTTAATCCTTACCTGACTCATTTAACTAAACATAAGAAAACTTATTTCTTATATATATATATATATTTAAAATGGTATTATTAAAATAGTTTTATAAAACACAAATTTAATGGACAATTTTTATAATTTTTAAAATAATTATTTTTAAAAATCAAATTTTGATTATTTTTTATTTTTAAAAAATAAATTTTTAATTATTTTTATTTTTATTTTTATTTTTAAAAATATAATTTTTAGTTTTCTTTTTCTTTTTGCTATTTTGTTCTTCTTCTTCTTTGGCCGGCCGCCGGCCACGACGCTCGGTGATCGCCCACAAGTGAGCCTTGAGCTCGCCCGGCTCGTCGACGTCGGCGAGCTTAAGTCTCGCCCGACACCGGCAAGTTTGAGTCTTGCCGGATCGGCGAGACTCGAACTCGCCGGCGTCGGGCGAGCTTGAGGCTTTCCTGGCTGGTCGCCGACCATTGCCATGTTGACCACCGAATGAGGAAGAAGAAAGGAAAAAAAAAAAAAAGGAAAGAAAAAATTAAATAAAATAAAAATAATTATAATTATAATTATAATTTCGATTTTTATAAAAATATTTTTATTTTTTTTGGTAAAGTTAAAGAGGGAAGAGAGAGATTGTGAGATTTTGGTTGAAAATTAATTCTAAATCCACTTCATTTAAGACCCGTTAAGACCCACATATATTAAGTCTTTAATTGTTAAACAGGTCTAAGACCCATTTTGCCACCCCTAACTATATATATGCATATTATATACTTGCCATCAATGTGATATTTTGATGGCCACTCCAAAATGAGAATTTGTTACATGTACGAAAATTGACCTGTTTTTGGTTCCATCTGTTGAAGGAAAATAATTGATCGTTGATGCAAATCTCCTTTTGATTAAGTTTCCTTTCAAGTGCAAAAACCCAATCCAACTTGCCAAAAAAAGAATTGTTTTCTTCTTATGGAAACGGTGATCCACGGCAGGCTATTAATTTTATTGCCAGGATTCAAATTTGAAGTCTACCAAGGTAAAATGATATATGTGTCTATAAGGACGGACATTGCCTTGTCTTATTTTCAAAAGTACTTTGGTTGATTCTGCAATGACAATGGTAAGTCCACCCAAATGGTTGGTTTTAATGATAAGTATTATTAGTTCAATAAGCGATGGGCATGCTCGAGCGAGAATCCCTATATCAAGCAAAGTTACAGGTTTCGATAAGCCTAAAGGAACAATAAAAACCATTGAGGTCATTCCTGAACTCTGCCCGTTGCTATTTCACCTTTTTTTTTCTCTTTTAAATATGTTCTTTTTGTTAAGATAATGTATGAGAACCTGCTACAGAGTTATGAAACTGGTGAAGTGATCGATTGTGTTGACATCTTCAAGCAACCCGCTTTTGATCATCCGCTCCTCAAGAACCATACCATACAGGTTTTTGTCCCCTCATTTTTAACTTGTAACTTGCACCAATTTCTGTCTTGTGCCTCCCACGTAAAATTTGCAGTTAGCAGTAGAAATGAATAAGTGCAGCGATGACGGTATAAGTACCTTAATGATGAGGGCCATCATAGAGCAATTGTTTTAATATCGCATGATGTCTAAGAAATTCGGTTTGTTTAATGTCAGATGTATCGTTATACAACCTTATATATGTTCGCCCAGCTTATTAAACAATCACTGAAGTTGGCATGTTTATGAATAGATAAAACCAAGCTCAAATCCGAAAGCGAATGGAGAGGTAGATGTGGAAGGTGCGCTCGGTCAAGCTTGGTGGAAAAATGGTGAATGCCCTGAAGGAACAATACCCATTCTAAGACCACAAAATCATACCGATCATCATTTAATGCGCTCGAAACCACACGTGAAGCGGCTCAATTCGAACGACGCTATCATCATTCCACCGCGTGGACATGAAGTATGTGCAAATATATCATGATATGACTTAGCGAGGCGTTGATTTTTTAGCTGCACTTTTGTTTTTGCGTTAATCCCTAAGTTTCACTTCCTTATGAGTTTGCTGTATGCTGGTCAGTATGCTGAGGTATCTTTGATCGATGGCGTCTACAAAGGAGCCAGTGCAAAAATTAATGTGTGGAAACCTTTAGCAGTGAATGACGAAGCTAGTATCTCTCAAATTTGGGTCACATCAGGCGCCCTAGACTCTTTGAACTCTGTGGAGGCTGGATGGATGGTAAGAACTTAGAATGATCAAATCTGAAGATTTTAACATGATTGGTATTCTAAATGTGCGTAGATTTTGAAGATAAGTGGTTAACGCTTTTATTATAGGTTAATACAGTTTACGGTACTGGCCTCGATGCACAGATTTTCATATATTGGACAGTGAGTTATTAACTCTTCTGACCGCTTACAATTCATCAAATTTTCACAAACATATCAAACATTGACATGCTTTTCTTGGGTGGACTTTAGACTGATGGCTATAAAAAAACTGGCTGCTTCAATCTCAAATGCCCCGGATTCGTCCAGACAAATAAAAGAATTGCTCTAGGCGCTGTGATTTCACCAGTTTCCACCTATAAAGGACAGCAATACGAAATAGCCGTAAACATTACGAAGGTAAGGGAACAATCTTTTTGGTAAATGCACATGGGATATTTTCGAGACTTCCGTGCTTTGACGAAAGCATTTCAGGATGATTTTACTGGATGGTGGTGGCTGCACCTTGGGCAAGAGGAAGTAGGATACTGGCCCAAAGAACTCTTCACTCTTCTAAAAGGCTTTGCCACTCAAATTAGTTGGGGCGGAGAGGTATACAACTCACGAAAGTATGGTATTCATACGGGAACGCAAATGGGGAGCGGCAGTTTCCCTTCTGAAGGCTACGGAAAGGCGGCCTTTTTCCGCAATCTCAAAATGATCGCCTACGAATCCATTGAGCGAGACCCCGAGAATCTCCAGCCATATGTAACAAGACCTGAATGCTATGACTTAAAGCTCATCGAGGACCGGTCCTCTTCCAACGGAGTCCATTTCTTTTTTGGGGGCCCGGGATATTCACCTCAATGTATAAATTAGTGAACATATGATAACATGCTTTCCTTTTTTTCATATCCTAATAAAAACGGCTCTTTTTAGTGTTTAGCAGTGACTTGGCCAGTGCTTTGGAAGGAAACTTTTAGAGAACAACTCTTTCAAGTTCTAATTGCTCCAATTCCAGTAGAATCACCTGTGAAGTCCTAAAGAAGTAGTGAGGCCTGCTATGCCAGCACCAACAGTCGCTATGTATTTGTTGACACCTAAATTTTGTCGAGGCTTGTTTCAACATGCAGGTCTTTGGTGAGGCCCTTTCTTGCTGATTCAGACGCAGCTCCTGTTCTTGGCTGCACCCACGAGAACGCAGCTATAGCTCCCGTGTGATCCGGTGACGACGAGCCTCATCGTCAAGTAGCAACAAGCGCTGCCTGCCGTCAATCTGATGACACAACTCAAGAATAATTCGCACGAGTCCATTTAGCTCTTTGCAGGTTTCTTTTGGGGGCAAATTAATTTGTCCTCTTGTTGCTGCGCCCAGTCTAATACGGGAAGCGTTGAACATCTCCAGCTTCTTTTGGGGCCCGGTGACCCTCCTCGACCCTCGATAGGGTGGCAGCGGCAAGGACTATGGAGGCCCTTGTCGAACACTGCCTCCTCTTTTTAAAATAATTTTTTTTAATTTAATTAATGTTTAATTTTAAAATCAAATTTGGGGGCAAAATGACGTCGATCTGGGTTTATCTAACTATGTTAGTGCCACATAAACAATTTTTTTAAACAATTGCCACGTCAGTAAAAAATGTCGCTGAAACATGTCATGTCCGTAATTTGATCGAAAATTCCCGTCTTTGGCACTTAACTGCTCCTTTATTCTCCGATTTTGACACTTAAATATACATTTTGGAAGTTTCAACACTTTAGTGTCCACCCATACCAAATTTTGACACCTGAGGTATCCGGCACTTCAATTGTATGACTAATCTACGAAGTTAATTAGTTTTTATTCTGTCCATCACGTGGCATTATTGCTGATTGCATTAGTACATTGTCTTTTAAAGTATTAGTTCGATATTAGGGTCCATGCCAGTACAATTTTGCGGCCATATTTTATTTTTAGGATGGTTTTAAATTAAGGGTTTCAAGGATATATAAGATTCGAAACATTTCAAAGGTCGAAACTTTTGCTTTCATATAGTCTGGCATCATCGAACCAAGAAAATTACCTGAAAGTGCTTCATTTATTATTGTATTTTAATTCTATAATAACCGTTAGAGTGTAATAAATATTAACTGTTAGAATATAATAAATATGTATTTAAGATTTATTCAAACACGAAAGAATTATACATTCACTATTTTAAAAATCAGAGCCTGGAAACGTAGTCTTTATATATGTTTATATGTAGCTGGATAATACATATATAGAAGAGATAGATTGTAGTATAGATAGATTCGACACGTTGTGATTTTAGATAGATTATGGATTTCTATAGCAATCCTTTAGATGTTGAAAAAAAAAATAACAATATAAGGAAGTGAATTTATACATAAATATCTATCGCAAAATATTTTAGACGATACATAAAAACAAAAGGAACTATGTTCCTTTGTCTTAGATAAAAAGAAAGATTTTACATGTATTATTTTTTTTTATGTCAACATATAAAAACTGAGTAGTCATTTATCATTCCACATATATAATAAATTAGCAATGACATCTTTATATGTCACGTGAATCAATTTTCAATTACTATTTTAGAAACATTAATGTAGATAAATGGAACAATTAATTACACTTTTATCTTTTCAGTGTAAAAGTAATTGTTTCCACGTGATATGAAGAGAAGTAGAAGGGAACGAAGTTTTGGGATGATGAGGGGGTGAACAGTAAAGTTTTGTTCTACCCAACTTTTTTATTATTTATAGATCTAGATTAGATATGCGGACATTGTAGGCCGTCTAAACGGCTTCCCAAGATCAACATAACTAGAATATCGAACATCCTAAGGTTAAAGACGAAGATTTGTGTACCTGATTTGGTATTCATCGTTCTTGGAGCAAAATGACAACAATTCGGGCCTTCAATGCTGAAGATCTTCTCCTCTATAACCCTCAAATCCTGGCTCGATGAGACCGCCACTCACAGATTACCTTATGTGAGTTGAGAGAGAATTTTGGAACAGTGAGGGCTAGAGGAGGGACCTTAGCGCTATTTATAGAGTTTTAGATGGGCCCTCTCATCACGGGCCAGGCCCAACTCGGCCCACACAAGCCAAGCCCATATTCGACTATTAAGAAACTTTATGCCTTACCTTATTAGACCAACGCCGTAAAACGGTAATTACAATCTCAATTAATGTAACCCACATAAAGAAAACTCTTACATTCTCCCACTTGGGCTATATTAATTGAAAATGTACTGTATGTGCGCACATTTATGTTGGTCTAGTAGCAATTCTTAATAGTCAATCCTATCCCATAAGGTCTCCAGCACCGAATCATGGCGATAACTGCATGTATTCATACAGAGCCTTCCATAATCACGAATGCTTTCAACTTTATTGATATGGATTCAATATGGTTGTGTGGCAAACGGATAACACCTCATAAAGAGTAATACCTTATGTGTTATCACCCTTGTTGGTCACCATTCTCTTTCCTTTAAGTGTCACAGAAAATCGGATGTGGCACTAGAGAATATCTTTATGGTTCTAATGAACCCACATATGTCTCATCTTTATGGTTAACCTTTCTTTATGTGTAACTGAGACATATGTATAAGGCTAATAACTGGATGCCCCTAGCCTCTACTCAAGATTTACACAGTACCTTGAGATTTTCCTTAGATATATATACACAACTCAATAATAACTTATACAGAAGGAGTTGACATATATCGAAACGTTACAAAAAGTAACAAAATACAGAAGTAAACTTCATCAGAGCAAACCTGAAACAGCTCCCACTAAACGATAGTATCCACCGATTCTCCTAAGCCCATGTTCATGATATGTCGCTCAAATACACAAGGGCGTAGGCCTTTAGTCAGTGGATCTGCCAACATATCATCCGTGGGAACATGCTCTACTATAACGTCACCATTCTGTACCATTTCCTTTATGGTCAAAAACTTGACCTCCATATGCTTAGACCCTTTGAGACTTCTGTTGTTATTAACAAACAACACAGCAGAATTGTTATCACAATATAACTGTATGGGTCTATCCACGAAATCAAATACGGTCAATTCCTTAATGAGGTTCCGAAGCCAAATTGCTTGAGTAGCAGCTGAAAAACATGCTATAAACTCCGCTTGCATGGTAGAGGAAGATATAGATTTATGTTTCTCACTTTTCCATGATACTGCACCTCCTGCCAACATGAATATATATCCTGTTGTCGACTTCCTATCATCCTCACAACCAGCAAAATCTGCATCTGAATATGCCAACAATCGCAAATCATTGACATATCTATACATCAGCATATAATCTCTTGTTCTTTTCAAGTATCTCAAGACCTTTTTGGCAGCAACCCAGTGATTGTGACCTGGATTTGACTGATATCTGCCTAAAAGCCCTGTTACAAAAGCGATGTCTGGTCTAGTGCAAACTTGAGCATACATAATACTTCCAAGCGCATTAACATAAGGCACATCCTTCATTTGGTTTTTTCTCAAAATCTGATTGAGGACATTGGGAGAGACTTAACTTGTCACCCTTAACAATAGGAACATTTCCTGGTTTGCAATCCTGCATGTTGAATCTCTCCAAAATACGATCAACATATGCCTTTTGAGATAAACCTAACATACGATGACAACGATCCCTATGGATTTCAATTCCAAGAACGAAGGATGCCTCACCTAAGTCTTTCATGTCAAAATTCTTTGACAACATTTGTTTTGTTTCTCGCAGCAATCCAACATCGCTACTTGCAAGCAAAATATCATCCACATAAAGTATAAGAAAAATAAATTTCCTCCCACTGACCTTGCAGTATATGCATTGATCTACTTTGTTCTCAACAAAACCAAAAGAAGTAACAACATTGTGAAATTTCAAGTACCACCGTCTGGAAGCTTGTTTGAGACCATAAATAGCCTTATTTAGTTTACACACAAACTTACTTGGATCATTTACTGTAAAACCTTCAGGTTGCACCATATAAACCTCTTCATCAAGGTCTCCATTTAGAAAAGCAGTTTTAACGTCCATCTGATGTAATTCCATGTCAAAATGAGCTACTAACGCCATGATCACTCTAAATGAGTCTTTAGAAGAAACTGGAGAAAAGGTTGCTTCATAGTCTATCCCTTCTCTTTGAGTGAAGCCCTTGGCCACAAGTCTGGCTTTAAATTTCTCAATCTTTCCTTTTGAATCTCTTTTAGTCTTATAAACCCACTTGCAACCTATAGGCTTACATCCTTCCGGTAATTCAACAAGCTCCCAAACGCCATTATATTTCATAGACTGCATCTCATCTCTCATTGCATCCAACCACAAACTTGATTGAGGACAGGAAACGGCATCTATATAAGTCACTGGATCTATAATGCAGCCTATATCGTAATCATGTTCTCCTAAATAGACTATATAGTCCGGTGGTATAGCTGAACGCCTTTCCCTAGTAGACCTTCTAAGTGGAGCCACTATAACTTCATTTTGAGTTTGAGGAACTTGAAGAACTTCATCTGTGGCCGTTTCATCAATAGGATTATCGGTATTAACAGGTTCGGTTTATGGCACAGTAGGCTCCATAATTGTCTGCATAGGTAAGGAGAAAGACATAACCGGTCTCATCATGTTGTCATGTTCACTAATTTGTGAGCAATCATGCTTTTCGGCTACATCAAATTCCAGAAACTTTGCCGTTTGTGATTCTACAATCCTTGTTCCTCCACTTGGATTATAAAACCGATATCCCTTTGAATATTCTGAGTAAGATACAAAGTAGCATCGAGTGGTTTTAGCCTCCAACTTGCCTAATGTTGGATTATTTAATCTTACTTCTGCAGACATCCCTGCACCTTGAAATGATTCAAACTTGGTTTGCGTCCAGTCCATAACTCAAAAGGAGTCGATGTAACAGCTTTGGTAGGAACACGATTCAATATATAAAGGGCTGTTTTTAAAGCCTCACCCCATAAAAAAATCAGGCAAATTAGTCCTACTCATCATACACCTTACCATATCCATGAGAGTACGATTGCGTCTTTCAGCCACTCCATTCTGTTCAGGACTTCCAAGCATAGTAAACTGAGCCACTATCCCAGAATCCTCTAAGTATTTAGCAAATGGTCCTTTAATTTGCCCAACATTACCATGTCTACCATAATATTCTTCACCTCGATCAGATCTAACCACCTTTATTACCTTTCCTAACTGTTTCTCAACTTCAGTTCGATAGATCTTAAATTTGTCAAGAGATTCAGACTTTTCCTTAATCAGAAATAGGTAACCATACCGAGAATAATCATCAATAAACGTGATGAAATAAAAATTTCTGCACAAAGTTGTAGTATAGGGTCCACTGATATCAGTGTGAATGATTTCCAGTAAATCAGAACTTCGAACTGCGGTTTTCTTCTTTATCTTAGTCATCTTTCCTCTACAACAGTCTATGCAAGTCTCTAAGTCACTTTTAAGAGTAGGCAGGATGTGAGTCTTTATCAGCCTTTCCACTCTTTCTTTGGATATATGACCTAATCGTTTATGCCATAACGCATAAGACTGTTCCTTAGGTAGAGGTCTTTTGGGAACAACACTTTCAATTGTATTAGCGCCGTATATATCATTGGGAGATAAACACAATCCGTACAATCCATTAAACATGTTGCAACATCCAACCTTGTTTGAACTAAAGAACATAGATACTGTATTGTTCTTTATTTCAAAAGAGTAACCACACATGTCCAAACATGATACGGAAACTAAGTTCTGTCTAAAGGAAGATACATAGAAAGTGTTTCTTAACATCATATTAAAACCAATATCTAAAATCAAAATGACATCTCCCACGAACTCAACGTCGATCTTGTTGTTATTTCCCACAGTGAGCTTTGATTCATCCTGATTTGGCGTCCTTATATTTGTGAATCCCTGTATGGTAAATGCAACATGATTAGTCGCACCACTATCTAGCCACCAAGAAACTGGATGTGGCTTCGTATAGGTTGGATTCACGACAAATGCCAAAGAATCATTACCTTTATGCTCATTTTTAGACAACCAAGCTTTATAGCCATCACAATGTTTCTTTATGTGTCCCCTCTTCCTACAAAAGTAACAAAGGACACCCTCCCTCTTAAAAGGTGCCTTTCTAGGAACCACAGTGGTGGAGGGGCCAGCAGCTTCAGGATTTCCCCTCTTAGGGGCTATATGGTTAGAAGTCCCTATGGCTTTAGGATTTCCTCTATGATGTGCAATCCATTTTCCCTTCCTACTGGCAGAACTAGAGGCATACAAGGCAAGATGCCCTCTTTCTTTCTTCAGTTTCTCTTCCTCTGCCACTACTCTAACTATAAGGTCATTGATCGACCAAGTCTCATTTTGCGAACTATAGTTCGTCTTGATAATTCCAAAGTCAGGAGGAAGAGTATTTAATGCTTGATGCACAATGCAAGCTTCAGGGATATCAACTTGAAGAATTCGGAGTTTTGTCTGAAGATCTACCATCCTAAGCACATAATCTCTAACTCCGAAATAACCATCATACTTCATATTAAAGAGTGATTGCATAAGAGTACCTATCTCAGCATTGGAAGAGACACGATACCTAGCCTCCAAAGCTTCCATCATTTCCTTAACAGTACAGTCAATTGGCAAGCCACTCATCAAATGTTCCTGAATTGACCGTTTCATAATGAGCAAGCAAATCCTATTACTCTTTTTCCATGCAGCAAAACGTACTTTCTGGACTTCTGTACTGGCATCAGTAAGGTCTGCCAGCCTATCCTCAGTAAGAGCAATGTGAACATCTACCAACTCCATCCCAAACAGAAAATCCTCTTTCCATTTCTTGAAGTTTGATCCAGTAAGAACCTCAATCGCAATGGAATTGCCATTTACAAAGAAGGTGACTGATTTTACAAGCAATACATATAATTAGCATCATGTGAGTGCTAAACACATATCTTAAGAGCTACATACATCATCATATAAGCACCTTTGGGTAGAATATATGACATGCAATTGTATACTCTTCACATGACAGCGGTCCAGGAAAATATATTCTAACATTTCGCGAATTCACCACCTTTGGGTGTATGAACCACTAAGGCTAGTCACTTTTCAACCATATGATGTACATGTATCCCTCCATAAACTAACACACAATTACCTCCTTTGGGAGTATAAACATGCATCAGAATAGAAGACATCCCTTTACAATATGCGAACGATATTTCTCAAAACCAATCAAGTGTGCCAATTTGGCGGTCACAACCCAACTGAATTATCGAAATTATCTCATATCAGGGATATAACTTTATAACTCACATTTACCTTTCACATGTGATTTTAGACTTTATGACATGGGCTATTTGTCACTAAAAATCACAAGTCATGCTAATTGCATTGCTCCATCCACTAATACATGCTTTTAATAAATCAACACTACACATATTCCTCAAGTGATGATATAATCATAGGCATGCATTTGTATTTCCAAAACCATAGAGAAATTCATGAAAATACACCAAAATTACCTCAAAATCACATACCTTAGGGTTTCACATGCATTTTCATATCCATAAATGCATCAAAAAATACAAATAAGCACACCAAAAGATAGGAAATTTACATACGAGCACGGCGACATCAACCACGCGCCCAACGGACGTCACACGCGCCCTCACGCGCCGCTAGAGTGCGCGGCGCGTGAGTTGCACACGCTGGCGTACCGATTCTGTCCGACCGGTCAACGGTCAACCGGTCCGACCGGTCATCGGTCAACCGGTCCGACCGGTCAACGGGTAAGGTCAAACCGGTCAACGGTCAACGGGTCGGGTCAACCCGGTCAAAGGTCACCGGGTCGGGTCAACCCGGTCAAAGTTCAACAGTTCGGGTCAACCCGGTCAACGATTCAAGTCAACCCGGTCAACCGTCAACGGCTCGGGTCAACCCGGTTGACCCGGGTCGGATCAAGGTGACGTCATCCGTGACGTCACATGCCACGTGGCGGTCGCACGTAAGGCGGTGCGTGTGACGTCACTATGACGTCATCTCCGACACGTGTCGGCGGAGGCGGAACCGTCGAGGCGGAACCGCCGAGGCGGTCCGCGAGCGCGAAGCCGCGTGTCGGTCCACGCATCAGCGCGCATGAGACGGCGCGGCGGCGCGTGGGGCCGACTCCGAGCTCCGTCTCGGCGCGTGGAGGCGCGTGCGGCCGCTTCCGGCGTCGTTTTGAGGCGTTTTACATACCAAAATGCTCGTATCAACGAGGAGAAGCCATATATACAATAAAATTTCACTTTTATCGGACCAAAAATCATGAAAGACGAGCAAAACTTTCCGAGTTGAGGTCAAGTCCGAAAATGGGTATTAACAGGAAATTCGGCCACCGCCGGAGACATGCTACCCACGAAAACTCTCAGCTCAGCAAGATTAATCTGACTACATGGTCAAAATCAAGTTTCATTCGGATAAATTCTTCAAAGCAGCTCCCTATGTTCGATTTCTAGTTTATGCAGGCTCTGATACCAAATGTAGGCCGTCTAAACGGCTTCCCAAGATCAACATAACTAGAATATCGAACATCCTAAGGTTAAAGACGAAGATTTGTGTACCTGATTTGGTATTCATCGTTCTTGGAGCAAAATGACAACAATTCGGGCCTTCAATGCTGAAGATCTTCACCTCTATAACCCTCGAATCCTGGCTCGATGAGACCGCCACTCACAGATTACCTTATGCGAGTTGAGAGAGAATTTTGGAACAGTGAGGGCTAGAGGAGGGACCTTAGCGCTATTTATAGAGTTTTGGACGGGCCCTCTCATCACGGGCTAGGCCCAACTCGGCCCACACAAATGCCCCCCATATCCGACCATTAAGAAGCTTTTATGCCTTACCTTATTAGACCAACGCCGTAAAACGGTAATTACAATCTCAATTAATGTAGCCCACATAAAGAAAACTCTTACAGACATTTGACTACTTGTGAAATTGAATTAGGTGAAACATTGCGCGTATTTGCCATATTACTACGACCTCCGGGTCTTCCTATGCGCTTAATTGACGTTTTAACTCGTCCCTCAGTCAAAGTGGTCCTCGATTCCTTACACTGACTTGGGGACAAACTGGCTAATCATAGGGATGCGTTGCTTCCAAGATTTACTTTTGATTACAATCATTCTCTGAAGCATTTTAATGTAAACACACGCATATTTGACAGACAGACAGAGAAATTTACACTAGGATTTTTTTGTCATTTTTCTTCGAGGGGAACAGTCATGGATATGCCTCCCCTAATTATAAATGGAAAATCACATTCTCGCATAAAGACTTAGGGAGAGTACAGCATAAACACATAACTTCCATGAGCTGAGGCTTTCATCAAATGAAGAGAACGAAAAAGAGGAGAAAAAACAAGAGGAAAGTGGAGACTACACTGTGTAACATGAAAAGGAAACAACATATAGGAGTAGGGTCTGAATTTTAGGAAGTTGTCGGTTTCCCGCAATCGAAGCTCGCTAGTCTCAGCTGCCGCCCGGCGACGAACCCACCCAGTACTTATTCCTTAAGAATTTCAATATCTTGCCATCGCTTGTTTGGATGTATCCCACCAAGTGGAGACAACACTGTGTACCATGAAAAGGAAACAACGAAATATAGGAGTAGGGTCTGAATTCAGGAAGTTGTCAGTTTCCCGCAATCGAAACTCGCTAGTTTCAGCTGCTGCCTGGCGAAGAACCCGCCCAGCACTTTATTCCTTAAGAAGCTCAATATCCTGCCATTGCTTGTTTGGATGTATCCCACCATATAGGCTGTACTTATGAGCTCAAATGCTCTCCATCTTCTCTCTTTGGCATAATTCTTCAGGCCCATCTCAATCCTCTTGTACTCTTCACTTCTAATGCCTTGCTTGTCCCTCAAGGCTTCACCGAGGCATCTTGCTAAGGTGACCCCATCTTCTAGAGCCGAACAGCCTCCTTGGCCTATATCTGGAGTCATGGGGTGGAATGCATCTCCAGCTACACAGACATTGCTTTTGCTTATGCGTCCCCATAAAATGTCCCATGGGTGTCTGAACCTGAGTGGAGCTATGGACAAGTTTTCCAATTCTGTGTCGCGTATGACAGCTTTAAAGTTATCGGCAACTTTTCCGAGCTTGCTCAGCACGAATTGCTTCGCCTCAGCTGGATTTTCTTCCATCTCTTCATCACAGAAAATGACATAAAGTGCTTGCAGAAAGTATGTGTGATTGACAAGAAGAATTTAATATATGCGGATGCCGGCTCATATCAAGGAAAGGGGTTTTTCTTCATAAATAAAGAGAGCACTTAGAAACTCACCCTGGCTGGACATGGAAGTAGAAAAACTGGCAAACCAATACATGGTCTTATCATTGCACGCGATAATGCCAGACATGACTCCTTGACCAACAAACTGGAAAAACTTGGGCTCAAAACCATGACCATTCTCGTAATACACGGTGCCCCTGATGTCAAATCGGCCAACGAAAGCAGGCGCCTTGAAGCCTAGCCATTTTGCCACAACCGAGTTCACTCCATCACACCCGAGCAACACCTAGCAGCTAGAGATAAAGCGTTAGCAGAAAGGTCACTTAAACCATAAGACATCGTTTTGCTTGCAAAAGTGAGCCCATTTTCTGCAGACAAAGGGGTTGTCCTCAAGCAAAGATATCTCACTGTCATTCTACTCAAATCTTCCTACTTAATGGTAAAGGATGATGCAATACCTTCGCCTTGAGATTTGAACCATCAGAAAGATGGATAAGTTTAAGGTTGCCGGATTGCTCAATCGAAACAACCTTGGAAGAGAACTTTATGGTGCCACTTGGAAGTTCTTTCACTAGTGTTTCCATCAAGATTTTCCTCTGCATACAGCGAACTTCATGGTCTCTCCTGCAGTATTGCACCCAATTACACAAGGGAAAGCAATGTTCATTTTTCCACATGATGTGCAAGGGCCGAATCTAATTAATTGACTGGCTAATTACGAACTTAAATGACTTAACTGTGTCCCCGTGGCACTGAATGGTCTCTCTGCTGTAGGAAGTCCCGAAATTGTGGAAGTGGTCATCACCCTGCAATAAGAACCTCTAAAATGTCAATGGAACTCGCATGGACAGAGGCATGAGAGGAAGGACTACCTATTGATAAAATAATACAGAAAAGCCTTTCATTTTAAGTTCAGGCGTTTGTCCCGCTTAGGTGTCATCATGCATCTTGTGCACGTGCTATTATATGGCATGGTGCTTCTGCAATATCTGACTGAGTGTAATACCTCCTCCCAATTCAACTCTTTCTCAGAGACCGATGGAAAGAAAAACTTGGAGAAACAGTCGTATCTCCGGCAGCACAAAGGCTTGGAAGTCGTTCTGCTCGATAATGAGACCGAAGGTCTGATGGATATACTTGGTAGAAGACATTTCATGATACGGTGGATATAGTTTGTCTGCATTCAACTCTCGGAAGTTTCTTTACCCCTTACGGTATAGAAAACTAGCTTATGCAACAGATAACGCTGAAAATATACCTTATCTTTCATCTAATGTCTACTTACATACCTGTTGAAAACAACAATATCCTTATTGCCCATCCTCCAATCCTCAATTCTCACAATCACCCTAAATACTCCAAACTACCTAAAAGCTAAACCATGTCCGAACCCAGAGAAAGATGCAGAAATGAGTTTGTAATGAGGGAAATTTGTTCTTCTCGACATGGAGTTTTGCTCAAAGATATCTGAATGGTATTTACAAAAATAAAGATATTCGAATTTGTCGCTCTTGTTTAAATACCACTAGCAATTCAGCACGTCGCTTTGAACGGTCCAATCAGTTTTTGTATCGCTCTACATGCTTGGATGTCAGAAAAACATTAGACAGTCAACTATCCTGGTAGACCAAACTAACTAATCACTTTATAATCGTGCGTTCTATTTTAGGGTTCAAAATAATGCCTTGCTATTCATTCAAATTGCAGCTGGTCTTCTAATATATTAAAGTGAGCGAAGGAAGCATAATCATATCAGCTAAAGCAAGAGAAGTGAGTTGCTTCGTTTACCCAAGGAGCTGGTTGTGCTGCCGACGGAGCGATTCCGTGATCCCGAGCGCGTCCAAGGCCTTCCAAGCATTTGTCCATGTTGTCAACGCAAAACCCGTGATCCTCAAAGAATCATGGGATTCCAAGACCAAGCTTTTAATGCCCAGCCTGCAGCACCCACGGCATCATTCAATTACACACTTCAAGACGGAAAACATGTGCAAAAACATCCACAGGGTGCAAAAGGTGACTGAGCAACTTTCTAACAGAACGCTTTATAAAGACTAAGTACTCAATTGAAAACGCGATACCTATGAAGTCCTAAAGCAGTGGTAAGTCCAGCTGTGCCGGCTCCAACTATCACTATGTCCTCAACCAATTCCATGATACAACACCTTGTTTTGACTCTCTCTCTCTCTCTCTCTCTCTCTCTGGGGTAGTGAGGTTTCAGAGGAATATCGGAACCTACGTCCACAGAAAAAGCCAACAAAATAATCCACTATAAATCGGAGAATTACAAGATTACAATCATATATGCACTCAAGTGTTTCCTAGCCATACTGTACACCCAATACTCACGGTGTTTAACAACTCACTCAATGGACTCAACTCAGCACAAAATCTCTCTGAGCTCTCTCGTCTCTCACACTCTCTCGAGCTCTTTTCTCTCGCTCTCTCTCGAGCTCTTTTCTTTTGCTGCTAGCTCGTCCTCCGAAGCTCTCTCTCTTTTATCGATGGAAGGGAAGGAAACAAAATAATATTGTACTCCAGAATTGTCGGAACGGCGCCGATCTTCAAAGCATGCACCTCCATGCGATTAATGAGAGGGTGAGCGTATGACCATGCAGAAGGAAAATAGCTCCTGCCTTCCCTCTTTCTTTATTAATAAAAACAAGAGAAGCCCACAAAAGATGACCAAGAAGAGAGGGTGAATTCGGCGCCCACATGATAGGCTTCTGAAGCAGCAAGTGTTGACCAACTTTTTCTACGAGCATGCATGCACATGGCCATGTGCATGCATTTAATGACGTAGAAGAGATTGGACGATCAACCCTTCAGCCTTATTTCATGCTGACAAATGAGAAGAATCCAATGGATTGTAGCCTTCATTATCAACGTGAAGCGCAGATCGAGGGCGGGATTCTTTCGGCTCCTATCACACGCCATTCCTCATCAAATGCTCCACAGACGTTCTTTCTCATTTTAGCATGTACATATTTTGCGCGTATCGGGTATCGTATATAAAATCAAACTTGAGACATAATTTAATAAACATAATAAGATATAAAAGAAGACGAGAGGCGAAATGATAAAAGTGAATGAATGAAAGACGATGCGACGACGAATCTTACCATTAATTGTTGGGAAACCATGGCTTATAGTAATGAATTGGTAAAACAATTTGTTGAGCTCGTCATAAAACTTTTGTCCCTACTCTTATTCTTCATTGTAAATCCGTGTTAAGAAGGTATCGGTAGGTACCAAGATGTATTTTCTTATTCACTAGTCATGACCACCTATATGTGCTTGATTGAATTCAATATGATTGATTAATGTGACGCATTTAGTGTCTATCATGTCCGATGCTTTGCTAGATAGCAGAATCCATAGGGGCGCCAGGTGTGCCCAAATTATTGGGGGCTGTTGTTCCTCCTCTTTGTCTTCATTGTGCACTCGCGTTAAGAAAATATGGGTTAGTACCAAGAGATGTTTTCTTATTCATTAATCGAGACTTCCGGCATGTCCTCGATTGAATTCAACACGATTGTTTAATGTGAAGTATTTAGTCTGTCTTGTCCGCTGCTTTGCTACATTGCAGATCCCATGGGGGGCCCATCGTGTGTGTGCATTACTAAGCGTTCTGGTTCCTCCTCTTGTTCATCATACGCTCGCGTTAAGGTGTCGGTTGGTACCAAGATTTGTTTTTCTTGTTTATTAATCATGACTACCTATACGTCCTCGATTAAATTCAATACGATTGTTTAATGTGACGTACTTAGTGTTTGTCTTGTTCGCTACTTCGCTACATTGCAGATCCCATTGGTGGGTCAGCATGTGTGTGCGTTGTTGAAAAAAAATGCCCAAAAAATCATAAACCTATTATATGGTAGCTATCAAATCTTATAATTTTCAATTGCGTCAATTTAGTCCTAAATATTTTGACTATTTGTCAATTTAGTCATAAATAGTTTGACAATTTATCAATTTATTTTCACTAGAAATCATTAACGTGTCGATCTAGTTAGTATCAATTATTCTACATAGCATAGTTGGTGCTAAATTGAACGATTTTTGTAATTTTTGTAATTTTTTATATTTTTTCGGAAGTTTTTGCAACCCTTGCCTAGTTTTTCCCTTTCCTTTTCCTTTTTTTGAAAGTTAGCTTATTTTTTAATATAATCTAATTAAAATTTCTATTAAAATATAAGTTTTGATCAAAAAGACATAGTTTTAGCCATAGTAGCGCGGCCTAAGAGTACAGTAGGACCAACATTAAAAAAACACCCCATAGCAGAGAGCAAAATAATATATAAAAAAAGCCACATCAGCATTTCTTGTTATCAAATTAGATTAAGTTAATGGAAATACTTGATTGCACCAATTTCATAAATTTTAGAACTTCATCGTAATTTTTGTAAGTTTTAAGATTAAATTATACTTTTGTGACAAGTTTTAAAATATTAGTGCACTTATCTCATATTTTTAAGTAACATTAATGTTAGATAAATGGAATAATTAAGTTTTTAAATATTATTGGTATAAGACTAATTGTTTTAAAGTGACGTGAAGAGAAGTGCAAGGGAATGGGTTATGCTTTCAAATTACCGGTTTCAATAATTTCATTTCCAATTGTCGAATTTGTACATTTATGTACTATTTTGAAAATCATGACTCTAGCTCGAAGAATGACTCCCATGAATACTGTCCACAGTGACCTGCATCCCGATGAACTTGATCGTGGACGAGTGTGGACGGACGTCTTGGCAATTCGTTTTTTTTCGGGTGTCGTGGATGATTTTAGTAAGTAATTTGCTCGAGTGAGTTCACTCACAATCTGTGAATAGTAACGTCACGCACGATGACTGGGGCGTGACACAGCAGTAGCAAGCCGATTTCTCACCATGCAAGCCGAGCACAAGCACTCGAGAAGAATTTGTCTGTGTCGTTTGTACGGATTGGTTTTGTTCAAAAGCTAGAATTATTCACGCACGAATGTCGAATAGCGGGTGTTCCTGGGCGATGCAATTAAAGGGACCTATGATGCCAAGAGGGCCGCCACGTTACTTCCTCTTGTCTCTTGTTTCCAAGTGAAGGTATGATGATGCAGGACCAACTTCAAAACCCTGACAAACCCTCACCTCCTCAACCGCGGCAACTGCCACCATCGATAGCCTTTGTTTCCTCTCGGTTGCTCTTGCATGAACCTTCTCTGGAGATTCTTAGCTGGACTCATTCGGTCGGGAAATTTGCAAGGAGGCATTGCCAGCATCTGCGAACGGTGCCTGGCTCATCCAGCGTCCAAAATGCCATTGCAGGACTGTGCTGCTGTAATTGGTGTACCGTCTCAAGTCTGTCCTTAGGGCTGACGTTGCCTCTCAGGTAACCCTTCTTTCGTTGCACCGTCGTCTTAGATTGATCATATTAATGGCAGGTCTATATATCTTGCTCGACGTCAAGACTTTTTCTTTCAACGAGCGCTAGATAAAAAAGAACAGAGTCTCGCGCATCGATCATGAAACCTTCTAACATGACAGAAAAGAGGAAGAGAGAAGGAAATATGGAAAAGTGTTTTCTCTGTATTGATTTCTGTATGTCAGTACAATGTACACTTATAATGTAAGGAGGAAAAATAAACTAGGAAAGACTATACAATAATCAGAATTTCCTATTTACTGAATTAATCAAAGATATACTAGAATCAATTATAATCAGCATCTACACTAAGATCTTCCAACACTCCCCCTCAAGCTAGTGGCCTATATATGTCGAGGACACCTAGCTTGCTCAATAGAAATTTGTGTTGTCTTTAGCATAGTGGCTTAGTGAAAATGTCTGCAGGTTGATCCACTGTTCCGATGCCTTTTGTCACGAGAACTCCTTTTTTGATTTTGTTGCGAGTGAAATGATAGTCAACTTCTATGTGCTTCATTCTCTCATGAAAAACTGGATTCACTGCTAACTTAAGTGCAGCATCATTATCACAGAACAATTTGCTTGGTCCACTGACTTGTACTCCCAAATCTGAAAGAAGTCCTCGTATCCAGATTATCTCACAGGTAGTTTTTGCCATGGCTCGATATTCAAACTCAGCTGATGACAATGATACGGTAAACTGCTTCTTGGTCTTCCACGAAATTAGCGACTTTCCCAATTTGATACAAAAGCCGGTGATAGATCGCCTAGTCATCGGACAAGTGGCGTAATCGGTGTCGCAAAATGCTGTCATCCCCATATCACATTCACGAGATAGAAATATACCGAATCCCGGGCATCCCTTCAAGTATTCTTACAACTCTCAAAGCTGCATTCATGTGTGATTCTTTTGGCATATGCATGAATTGACTGAGTATCTGTACAGTATAACATATATCAAGTCTTGTCATGGTAAGATATATCAACTTTCCAACAAGTCGCTGATACCCTGATAGATCCTTAAGCAATGGGTTCTTGTTTGATGAAGGAGAATCAAGATCATACTCATGTGTCGTCAATTTGACATTCTGTTCAATGGGTATTACTGCTGGTTTGCAGCCTATAACCTTGCTTCAGAAAAGATTTCCAAGACAAATTTCCTTTGACTGAGAGAAATTCCTTTGTCAAATCTGGCAATTTCAATGCCAAGAAAGTATTTGGGAGGTCCCAAATCTTTGATGTGAAAAGCGGAGTGTAAATATTCCTTGAATTTTGCAACATGAGAATCATTGTTTCCCATAACCAATATGTCATCCACATATATCAGCAAATAGATCGATGATTTTCCCACATTTCGTGTAATTAAAGCATAATCATGTTTGGAATGCTGAAAACCTGCATTGGTTAGTGCAACAGTAAACTTGGCATACCAATGCCTAGATGCCTGTTTTAATCCATACAAGGATTTGCGAAGACAACATACCCGATTCTCCCCCTGTCTGCATAATCCTTAAGAAAGATCCATGTAGATTTCTTCATCTAAATCACCATGGAGAAAAGCATTGTTGATGTCCATCTGATGTAGGGACCAATTGTATATTGCTGCAACAAATAAGAAAGACCGGAACGGTAACTTCCTTGGCGACTAGGGAGAATGTCTCTTGATAATGAAAACCTTCTCTCTGAGTAAAACCTTTGGCTACCAACCGAGCCTTGTATCGTTCTACGGAACCGTCTAATTTGAATTTGATTTTGTAAACCAATTTACAGCTGATCGGTTTTCGATGCGATGGTAAGGGAACTACATCCCAAGTATGATTCTCCATGAGTGCAGCAAGCTCAAACTCCATTGCATGCCGCCACTTGGGATCTTTGGATGCCTCAGTGAATGAAGATGGCTCATGCTCTTCTGAAATACGACTAATACAACACGTATGCTCTGCTGATAATCGATTGAAGGAAACATAGGATGAAACAGGATATTGTGTACCTAAAGAGTTTGCAGTAGAACATATATATTCCTTTGTCCACATATGTGGATGACTCTGTCTTCCAAAACGACGAGGTGGCTCAGCTATAGGAGCCATGGATAAGTCAGCAGCCATTTCTATAGTGTCCACAGATGAAGGAACTTCCTTAGATGAAGCTGGTAATTCCGTTTCTGGGTGTGAGAACTCCACTAGTGCTGGTGTGTAGCTAGGTATCATAGAGGGTGGATGTGCCATAAGAAAATCAAGTGATGATGATAATTCTTCATCAAAAAGAAGAAAACGATTGTTTTCTGGCAAAGTATCTTTGGATGAAGACAGCTTTTCTTGGAAGGGAAATGTTTCTTCATGGAAAACAACATCTCTGCTAGTAAAGAAATGTCCTATAGAAAACTCCATGACATGATATCCCTTTTAAAGAGAAGGGTATCCCATAAAGACGCATTGTGTTGCGCGGGGGCTCATTTTATCTCGATGACCCACATTTGTTGCATAACATAAACAACCAAAGACTCTAAGATGGCTATTATCTGGTTGTTTCTTGTAAAGCATCTCAAAGGGAGTTTTACCATGAAGAATCTGACTTAGCATGCGATTAATCAGCTAGGCAGCTGTGACCACACAATCTCTCCAAAAAATTTCAAGGATTGAGGCTTGGTATTTGAGTGCACGGGCTACCTCTAAAAGATGTCTGTGTTTTCTCTCAACAACTCCATTTTGCTGTGAAGTATAAGTACATGAACTTTCATGAAGTATCCCGTGAGTAGACAACAAGTTTATGCAATCAAAAGTAAAAAATTATAAGTAAAAAATTATCACCCATTATCTGTACGAATTTGATGTACAGATTTATCGAATTGATTCCTAATTAAGGAAAGGAATTTTGATAAATGAGTAAAGGTTTGACTCTTTGACTGCATAAGATATAGCCAAGCGGCACTACTGTAATCATCAACAATCGTAAGGAAGTAGCGAGATCCATCACGATAGGAAGTATGGTAAGGACCCCAGATGTCCATATGAAGTAATGAAAAAGAATCTTTGGCTCGAGATGTACTAACTGGAAAAGATGCTCGAGTTTGTTTAGTGAGAGGACAAATGGAACATTTTGGGTGAGGGAATATAGCACTATGACCCAATCGTTGATGCAAAAGGAGATTTTTATTATAATTGATTGCATTACAATAAATGCCTTTATTCAATAATTCTAAATCTCCTAGAGAATTGACCCAAAAATAAAGTCCTTGTGCCTCATTTCCCAAGCCCATCACTTTGCCAGTCGAAAGGTCCTGAAAGACACAATTTCTGGAATTGAATATGGCTCTACAAGAATTGTCCATACATACTTTTGCAACAGAGAGGAGATTAAACTCAAAGGCTGGAATGTATAGGACATTTTTAAGAACAAAATTTTGACCAAGATGTACGGTACCAATTTTAGTAACATGTGTAATGTTCCCATTTGGAAGACGTACCGTAACAGGAGATTGTGGGTTTTGATGGACATAGGAAAATAAAGACTCATTGTAAACTATGTGGTCACTAACGCCTAAATCAATAATCCATGCATCAATAGATAATGAATTCTTTTCATGGAGAAAAGTACCTGAGAATCCCGCACCAGTGTCACCAGTCTTGAGTTGGCTCAAAGCTTGCACGATATGTTCATATTGTTCCTGGGTTATGGTTTGCTGAGATGTTCCACCACCTTTTTGTGCAGAAACCTGATAGACTGAAGACTCCCTCTCCTTTTTGTTGTTAGGTCTCCCATGTAACTTCCAACATGTATCAATAGTATGGTGTGGACGTTTGCAATATTCACAATATTTATTTTTAATTTTTGAATTTTTTCCACTGACCTTCCCTGCTGATGTGGCATTTCGTGCACCATACGATCCTTTATATGGTGCTGACGTGGCAAAATATGGACCGTCTGATCCGCTTGAATAGTTCATCAAACCGAAGCCGTCCGATCATGCGCGTCGATCCCAACCATTCATCCCAAAGATCTTATCCAGTCCATCGGATCCAACGCGCCTCCCTCGACCGTCAAATCCAGCGCCTTTATCCAAGCCATCTGATCCAAAAACGCGATCCCAGCCGTACGATCATGAGAGACTAGGGTTTTCCTCTCGTTTGGTCGCCAGCGCCACAAGCACTCCTTTCCCTTTCGCAGCTCCGAGACTACCCCCAGCTCCAGCGATTGTCTCTATCGACAAAACACCAGATGGAAACACCGCGAAGCCCGTTCCTTCACCAACCCGGTTCTGCTCAGCCGCGGCTACCCGCTGATTTTCTTCCTGAACGACCAATTGGAAGATTCGTCCGAGCGGCGGTTAAATATCCATCACAAGTATTTGAGACCGAAAAGCCGAGTACGACTCGATCAAGGTAAGGAGGAATCTTGTCACCTTTTCCTTCTCTTTGATTGTGTAATACTGCCGGAGAGTAGCCTCCAACCCTCCGGTTGTCTTCCGCCACTTTGATCTCATTCCACAAAGCCGACACCGGTTGAAACAAGTCAGAACCGAGAGATTGCCTTGTTTCAGCTCGGTCAAGTCTTGTGTTAACGAGAAAAGCCTCACTCTGTCTAATTTGCCATACATCTCTTGGATATTCTCCCAAAATTGCTTCGAATCTTCTGTCGGAGGGAGGCCGGCGGCGACATCAAACGCCAAGCAGTTCCCGATCCAAGTGCGCACCAGTTGATTGCACCACCGCCAATGTTTGTGTAATCTTTCATCCGTCGAGTAAGAGACTGTGCCGTCGATGAAGCCTTCTTTGGCCTTGGTAACAAGTGCTCGCCGAAGATCGTGAGCCCAAGAGTGATAATTCGCCGGTCCGGTGAGTTGTTGACTGATCAGCCGCAGCTCCAACCCGTCCGCCGGCGACGTATAAAGCGGGTCTCCAAGCTCCGGCCATCCACCATTGAATGGAAACAGGTAGGGTGATCCGTGCGAACCGTGTGGAAACGGGTTAGGGTTCCGCCGTGAATCCGGGCATGAAACCGGGCCTGTGACCCGACTCTGTCGGACCCGATTGGTGTGACCCGTGTGGAGACATGTAGGGCTCCATTCCCTGCCTTGGCATGAGTCCGGGTCTATGACCCGTAGCCATCGGACCCGACTCACCAGTCGGGTCGGTCCCATATGGGTATGGGACCGAGGTCTATCCAGGTCCAGTAGCCCAACGTGCAGGGTACCATTGGACTGAGGGCTAGTAGGTCGGACTAGGCATCTGCACTAGAGCAGGAGCGGAAACATTATTGGTCACATGCCCTTCTTCAGTCGATCCAGTGTGATCAGAGGGTGAAGTCGTCCGATCCTGGGAGGATAAATCCTCTACTGCAGGATTCATAACATCCTTATCCTTTGCCATGATATCAAGATTGAATTCCTAATCGTCTTGCTGATTTGCTTTGCAAAGGAAGTACAGTAAACGAGATCAGAAAAGAAGACGAAGGCAATTCGGGAAATTGCGGAAGCTAGGTCAGGAAACGAGCAGCTCTGATACCATGACAGAAAGAGGAAGAGAGAAGGAAATATGGAAAAGTGTTTTCTCTGTATTGATTTATGTATGTCAGTACAATGTACACTTATAATGTAAGGAGGAAAAATAAACTAGGAAAGACAATATACAATAATCAGAATTTCCTATTTACTGAATTAATCAAAAATATACTAGAATCAATTATAATCAGCATCTACACTAAGATCTTCCAACATAACATTTTTGTGTTACGACATTTTTTTTTTCCTAGGAGAACTACGAAAATCTTACAAAGAGCCATGACCTTCGAGAATCCGGTCTTTGGAAGGCCATAGAACTGCCTGCACGCCCTGGCCACAGGACGCCGAGAACAGAGGTTTGTTACTTTTTTAGTAACATTAATGTTAGATAAATGGAACAATTAATTACTCTTTTATCTTTTCAGTGTAAGATAATTGTTTCTGAGTGACATGAAGAGAAGTGGAAGGGAACCGAGTTTTGGGATGATGCGGGGGTGAACAGTAAAGTTTTGTTTTACCAAAAAAAAAAAAAAAAAAACAGTAAAGTTTTGTTCTACCCAACTTTTTTATTATTTATAGATCTGGACAAGATATGCAGAAATATCTTTCTTGTTGTGAATTGAATTCATTGAAATAATGCGCGTGTTTGCCATATTGCTACGACCCTGAGGTCTTCCTATGCGCTTAGTTGACGTATTAACACGTCCCTCAATCAGAGGGGTCCTCAATTGCTTACACTAACTTGCGGACAAACTGGTTAATTATAAGAATTTCTCCATCGTTGCTTCCAAGATTTACTTTTTATTTCAATCAGTCATTCTTTGAAGCATTTTGATGTAAACGAATGCATATTCGATAGATAGAAAGAGAAATTTACAGTGGGATTTTTTTTTTTTTTTTTTGTCATTTTTCTTCCAGGGGAACATTCATGGATATGCTTCCCCTAATTATACATTTAAAATCACATTCTCACGTTCAGACTTCGGGAGAGTACAGCATAAACACATAACTTCCATGAACCGACGCTTTCTTCAAATGAATAGAACGAAAAAGAGGAGAAAAAACAAGAGGAAAGTGGAGACAACAGTGTGTACCATGAAAAGGAAACAACAACATATTGGAGTAGGGTCTGAATTCAGGAAGTTGTCAGTCTCCCGCAATCGAAACTCGCTAGTTTCAGCTGCTGCCTGGCGAAGAACCCGCCCAGCACTTTATTCCTTAAGAAGCTCAATATCTTGCCATTGCTTGTTTGGATGTATCCCACCATATAGGCTGTACTTATGAGCTCAAATGCTCTCCATCTTCTCTCTTTGGCATAATTCTTCAGGCCCATCTCAATCCTCCTGTACTCTTCACTTCTGATGCCTTGCTTGTCCCTCAAGGCTTCACCGAGGCATCTTGCTAAGATGACTCCATCTTCGAGAGCCGCACAGCCTCCTTGGCCAATATCTGGTGTCATGGGGTGGAATGCATCCCCAGCTACACAGACATTGCTTTTGCTTGTGCGTCCCCATAAAATGTCCCATGGGTGTCTGAATCTGAGTGGAGCTAATGACAAGTTTTCCAGTTCCGTGTCACGTACGACAGCTTTAAAGTCGTCAGCAACTTTTCCAAGCTTGCTCAGCACGAATTGCTTCACCTTAGCCGGACTCTCTTCCATCTCTTCATCACAGAAAATGACATTACGTGCTTGTAGAAAGTATGTGGGATTGATTTATTATATGCCGATGCCGGCTCATATCAAGGAAAGGGGTTTTTCTTCAGCAGGAAGAAAATGCATATAAAAACTCACCCTGGTTGGACATGGAAGTAGAAAAAGTGGCGAACCAATACATAGTCTTATCGTCGCAGGCGACAAAGCCAGATCTAAATCCTTCACCAATGAACTCGAAAAGTGTGGGCTCAAAACCATGACCATTCTCGTTATACACAGAGCCCCTGACCGCAAATCGGCCAACGAAAGCAGGCGCCTTGAAGCCGAGCCATTTTGCCACTGCCGAGTTCACTCCATCACAACCGAGCAACACCTAGCATTAGAAATAAAGTAAGGTCAGTTAAACCTTAAGACATCGTCTTGCTTGCAAAAGCGAGCACATTTTCCTTAGACAAAGGGGCTGTTCTCAAGCATAGATATCTCACTTTCATTCTAAGCAAATCTTCCTAATTAAGGGTAAATCATGATGCAATACCTTTGCTTTGAGAATCGAACCATCAGACAGATGGATAAGTTTAAGATTGCCCGATTGCTCAATCGAAACGACCTTGGAAGAAAACTTTATGGTGCCGCTCGGAAGTTCATTCACTAAAGTTTCCATCAAGATCTTCCTCTGCACACAACGAACTTCATGATGGTCTCTCCTGCAATATTGCGCCCACTTACATAAGGGAAAGCATTATGTTCATTTTTCCACATGAAATACAAGGGGTGCATCTGATCTGATCAATTGACCGGTTAATTTCAAACTTAAATTACTAACTGTGTCCCCGCGGCACTGAATTGTGTCTCTGCAGTAGGAAGTCCCGAAACTGTGGAAGTGGTCATCACCCTGCAACCAGAACATCTACCATGTCAATTGAACTAGCATGGACAGAGGCATGAGAAAAAGAACTAGCTATTGATAGAACAATAGAGAAAAGCTTTTCATTTGAAGTTCAGGCGTTTGTCCCATTTAGGTGTCATCATGCATCTTGTGCTCGTGCAATTACATACCATGGTGCTATGGAGAGAAAACTAATTACAAAGTTTTATCTATTGTGACCACCTTACACCTTAACATCAAATACCCTTGTGTCCGTATTTACGGAAAATGTCATTCTCCAAGAGTGTCCGTCTTCCAATCCTCAATTCTTACCCTAAATTTTCAAAACTACCCAAAATAAACCGCGCCCAAGCCCTACGAACGAAGCAGAAATGAGTCTGTAAGGAGGGAAATTTGCTATTTTCGACGGGAGTTTTGCTTAGAGATATCTAAATATTATTTGCAAAAATAGAGATATGCAAATGCTCATTGAGTCAACAGCAAGATTAATTTTTTATATCGCAGATCCTCATGAAATACTCAAGTGCTCACTAGTTCTTGTTTAAATAGCTCATCACTTGTCTTTCAACTGTCAAATCATGTTTAACTGAACCACGCGGGAAGTATCTCAGGCTAGGCCTTAGAAGCCCCTGCACATGCTGCCCTTATCTATTCATGGTTCCAGATCCAGATATGGAACCGCTCTACATGCTGTTTTCAGAAAAATATTAGATAGCCAACCATCTCAGGTGGACCAAACTAATTAATCACTTTATAATCGTGCGTTCTATTTTAGAGTTCAAAGTGATGTCTCACTGTTCATTCACATTGCAGTTGGCTCCATAATATATTAAGTGAGCGTAGGAAATATAATCACATCAGCTACAGCAAGAGAAGGGAGTTGCTTAGTTACCCAAGTAGCCGGGTGTGCCGCCGACGAAGCGATTCTGAGATCCCGACTGCATCGAGGGCCTTCCAGGCATTTGTCCATATTGCTAACGCAAAACCCGTAATCCTCAAAGAATCATGGGATTCCAAGACCAAGCTTCTAATGCCTAGCCTGCAGCGCACACGACATCAATCAAGTAATACACTTCAAGCGGGAAACACGCGAGAAAACATCCAAGGGTGGCAAAAGGTGACTAAACAACTTTCTAAGAATCTTCTTAACTCCACTGAAAACGCGATACCTATGAAGTCCTAAAGCAGTGGTAAGTCCTGCTATGCCAGCTCCAACGATCACTATGTCCTCAACCAATTCCATGATCCAGCACCTCGTTCTGACTCTCTCTCTCTCTCTCTCTCTCTCTCTCTCTCACACACACACACACACACACACAGGGCGAATGATGTTTCAGAGTTCAGACAGGATGATATATAAAGAAATACGAGAGGCAAAATCGCTTTTAGTAATGGGTAGTATGGCGTGCTCATGTAGTTCTCTTGTTCCTACTTTCAGGGTCTGTTTTTTTTTTTTTTTTAAATAAATGATTTAAAAAATATTTTTCTAAAAATAATTACTCATATCACTTGAAATAATTAGTCAATGAATGATATTTTCATTATCAGTAATAATTCATGTGTAAATTTTTTTGTGAATAATGAAAATATTTTTCATTCATTCATTTTCATAAGTAATATAAGCCATTATTTTTTTAACACATTTTTCAAATTTCATCGTACCCACACAGTAAGGTATCAGTTGTTGCAAAGATGTGTTTTCTTATTTATTAATCATGATTACGTGTATTTGCTCAATTGAATTCAATATAGTTATTTAATGTAACATATTTAGGGTCTGTTTTGTCCGCTACTTTGATACATTGTGGATCCTATCTGTGCATCATCATGTATGTACATTTTTGAGAAAATTATCCAAAATGTTCTAAATCAATTGCATGGCAGCCTATTCATTCATAAACATATCAATCATATTAAATTAGTTCTACAACATTGACAATTTATAACTTTAGTCATTCTGAATTTTGGCCGAAAATTGCTAATGATGCAATCTAGTTAGTTGTTCTATATGATACAATCAATGCTAACATGGATAATTTTTGTAATTTTTGTAAAAATTTAAAATTTTTCAGTTATTTATTTTTTGATTTCACATGACTTTTCAAGAAAAATCTTCTCGTACATAAGAAATTACTTGAGAATCAAGGTCTTAGAATACATTTACTATTATTTACTATTGCAAGAATTTGCATTGATATCAATTGAGTCATCCTGATCAATTTTGATCTAAAATTGTTAACGAAGACGTTGATCGTTTTACATTACACAGTCAACGTTGACATAAATATTTTGAATAATAGTTTTATATTTTATTTTTTTACTTTTCTTTTAGACTAAGGACCAGATCGCTTGGCCTAAATCTGTTAGGAGTAGCAAAAATGATTTTTGATTGAAGATGGAAAAGAGAATCAAAGAAGGACTTCTTTTTATCACATGGAATAGACGAGGATGCCCCCATTTTTGGCTTTGAAATTGAAGAAGAAAAATTCTACCTGGACTCGTTATAGGCGGTTGAGTGCAAGAATTGAATTGCAATGGAACTCCCCACTCTTTACCGATTTCAACTTAATGACAAGTTGAGAAGTCGGACCAAAACTTGCACGGAAACAAGTAAGAGTCCCCGCGTTTAAAACATGGTTTCTTTTCTTTGACAAATCGAAGTCCGCAGAGAAGAAAAAGTTCGACTTTTCTTTTTGTATTTCAACTTTCCTCAAAGGCGGTAAAGTCATAGGCGGTGGAAATGCTTGTAAATATGTGTGGATAGATACGCGAGTCATTTGGCGGGTGGAAAGCCTTGGAAATAGAGGGTGAGAGAGAGTTGAGCCAAAAAAGTCCTAAACCTTTTGCTTTTGTGCCAATTTAGTCCTAAACCTTTTTTTTTTTTTGTGCCGATTCAGTCCTAAACCTTTTTAAATTGTGCCAATTCAGTCCTTTCCGGCCAATTTTGACCGGATTTTGCTGACTGCGGACGTCGGCGGTTGACGTGGCATGATCGGCGGCGATTGACAACTTTTAATAATTTTTTAATAATTTTTTTATTTTTAAATATTTTTATTTTTTTATTTTTTATTTTTGTCTTTTTCCTCCAGCCGGTCGCCGGGGTCCGCGACTGGCGCCAGAGGCGATCGCCGGCGAGGGCGAGGCCGACCTCGCCGGATCTAGCGAGGTCGAGCCTCGCCGGCCATGGGCGAGGCGGCGAGCTCGACCTCGCCCATCCGGCGAGGGCGAGCCTCGCCCATGGCCGCCTCGCCGGATTCGGCCATGGGCGATGGGCGAGGCTCGCCTCGGCCCCAGGATCTGGCGAGGTCAAGCCTCGCCCGACCTCGCCGGATCAGGCCATGGGCGAGGCTCGCCCTCGCCGCCTCGCCTGATGATCTGGCGGGCGAGCCTCGCCCATGGCCGGCGGGGCGGGCGAGGCTCGACCTCGCCCGGATCCGGCGGGCGGAGAGCCTCGCCCATGGCCGCCTCGCCGGATCGGGCCATGGGCGAGGCTCACCCTCGCCAACCTCGCCGGATCGGCGGGCGAGCCTCGCCCATGGCCGGCGAGGGCCGGCGAGGCTCGACCTCGCCGAGATCCGGCGAGGGGCGAGCCTCGCCCATGGCCGCCTCGCCCAGATCGGCCCGGCGAGGTCAAGCCTCGCCCATGGCTGATCCGGCGAGACGGCCATGGGCGAGGCTCGCCCTCGCCGGCCTCGCCCTCGCCCGGCGGATCGCTTCTAGCCGGTCGCCGGACCTTGGCGGCCACCGGCTGGAGGAAAAAAAATAAAATAAAATAATAAAAAAATATTAAAAGTATTTAAAAAAAATAAAAAATATTAAAATATTATTAAAAGTTGTCCACGTCGCGCCAATCATGTCACGTCACGGCTGGCGGTCCGATCGGAAATCCTGCTAAAATGGCCGGAAATGACTGAATTAGCACAACTTAAAAGGTTTAGGACTGAATCGGCACCAAAAAAAGGTTTAGGACTAAATGGCAAACAGCGTAAAGGTTTGGACTTTTTTTGGCACTTTTCCGAGAGTTGAGCTTATAGAGAGAAAAAGGCTGTATTGTTAAGCTCGTAAGAGAGGCCACGCAAAAGGCATTTTGGATTTACTTCTTTCCTTTGTGTATTTATATTCTCTCTCCATCAGCACTTTCAAAGATTCTATACCCTTTTGGTTCCAACAAGGGGGCTGCAACACTCGCCAGATCTGGACGAGGGCCGCACCAGAGGGCCGCACACCCTCACCGGCCCTTGTCTGAGTTTTATCAGACACAACAAGGGCATCTGGCCCTCCTTGTAGTCAGCGAGGGCATTGGGTGATGGCCGCCACACCATCGTTGGCCACAAGCCCTTGCCTAGTGGCCGGCAAGCGCGTTGTGAGCCGGTTCTTGCTAGCCCTGAGCAAAAAGAGATAAAATAACAAAAAAGACAAAAAAATTATATAAAAGTTCAAATATAATTCAAAAATTATTTTAAATATTCACGTTAATGCCAAACAAATCATGTGGGACAATTGACATTCACGTTAAAGATTTCCTACCAAAATTAGCCAAAAAAACTAAATCGATATCAATGCAAAAAAAAAAAAATTAGGATTAAATTGACCTAATAAGATTTATAATTAAATCAATACCATTACAATAGATTTATAACTTTTTCAGTACTTTTCCACCAACGACAAACTCTGAACTAAACAAGAGAATCGACTCGGCCTTTTCTTTTCTTTATAATAGTAAGAGTATCCAAACCTAGCTAGTCGTCTAATACATAAGACGCTATGTCCACGTGCTTGGGCAAGGCAACAAACACAAAGTGTTGGGGATAGCCTGGCAAACTTATTTCGAGTAGGAGAAATTAATCGCTTAATTAATTACCCAATCGCTTGGGCGTTTGACTACTTCAACATACATTTCGGTTCCATTTATTTAGTAAAAAATAAATAATTAAAAAGTATTTTCTTAAAAATAATTTATCACATCACTTCTCAAAATAGATAAACAAAAAATATTTTCATATATACAAAAATATTTAGAAATAAATTATTGTCGATGATGATGAAAATATTTTTCATTAACTAATTATTTAAAACAATGAGAGCAATCAATTTCAAAAAAAAAAAAAATTTCATCATTTATTTTTCAAAAAACAAAATGATCAGAGCCTTAATTCCTCTACTTTAGCCCTTTTTTAATTAAAAAAGTCCTCTAGCACTCTAGTCTAAGGCGAAATTAGTATGCTCAAAATTCTAAAACGACATTCATGCGACAAAAGTGCGCTCGAAACCTTGTTAAACTTTATCTACGGGAATAGTGCAAAGGTGTAAACAATGCGTACATTAGCCGGATCAATCTGAACAAACCAAACACTTGGTGTCATTCCTCAAAATCCATAGAACTGTCTGTACTCCATGTCGATTCTTCAATTCCCCGTTCTCGGACATCCTGATTCTAAACCAAAAGGCCACGCATTTACCTCTGAAATCTGACAGGTTCGCCGGGGGAGAGAAGAAGCATTGCAAAGGAAAATCAACTCTATTAAACGTTAGGACAATACACCTGAAAATTCCACTCCATATGGTACAACAATCCCCACAAACACTGCCAATTGGGAGTACAGGACTAAGAACATAAGTTCAAGAAACGGAGAAGCTTCCATCAAGTTAGGAAAAGACGGAGACGAGGAAAAGGAAAAGCAAGACGCTAGACAGGCCCTCTTTCTCTTTCCCATAGGTTGTGTGAATTAAGAAACTTGATTCCCCGACAAAAACCTCAACCAGTGATGTCCACGTTATGCGATGATTGCAACAGCGCAATTGAGCAGCCGACTCCATAATCCTATCTGCTGTCAGGGAACTTAGCTTCATAGGTTAGGGGTACCTGCATTTGGCGAAGCAAAAACTCATGCCTCCATTTTTTAATTTCTCTAAGGTGAAAAGGCAGGGTGACTAACATAAACCCGCATATAAAAGAGAGCACTTCGAAATATGATACCATGAACGTCGCGGTTATCATCTTCCCAGCAAACCATCTTCCATGAAGAGCTCGTTGGGCATTACTTGCAGACTGCGTATCCTCGAACCTCAGGTATACAAAACCACTGCTATTCCTGTTTTTAGGTAGAAAGGAGACACAAGCCACAAAACTTGAACAACAGAACCAAGGAGACCAATTATGATATTTTGACCGGTGGGGAGGATTATACACTTCCCATCGTTTTAATTAAATAATGCCAGGATGATCAAGTTGAACCAATAACAATAGGGATAGGATCAATTCAGACTTATCCATATAAAAGCTTGTCCTAATTTTTCAGAAATGCTTCCTTGCATGCATCCAAGCCAGAAGGTATAACCTTCTAAGCCATGCTGAGAATCATGCACATGCATCTGGTGTCGGAGATTAACTCCCCCAAAGATTTTGATCGGTAAAATTGCCAGTGACTTACTTGTCTACAAAAATGTGCCTCAAATTTCCAAACTTTGAACATTCTTCTTGAACATCCTCCTTAATGTCCAATTCAAAATCTGGTTCAGTCTGCCAAGAAATATCACACTTCAAATAAGAATGGGGAGAAGAAGAGTAATACACTACAACAGCATCGCAAGCCTAAAAATCTAATTTACCTCTAATGTTGGATCAAACATGTTCTTCAATAGCAAACATTCACTTGGGACACCAACTGTATCAATTGTAGGACCAGTTGTAGCTGTGACCTGAAGACCTGATCCTGGAAGTCCAGTGAGGGCTGCAATATTTGGCTGCATAAGAGAAGCAGCCAGTGGAGGAACCACAGGTGCCGTGCCAAGAATTGGTCCTGAGGGAAGAGTAGCACCAGCGCTGTTGATGGCGGAAGTGCCCACAGAACTAGCAATGCTGCAATAGCCGATGATAGTGTCAGACGACAAATAAAAACAGTAACTCCATATAATTAAAACCGATGTGTCATATCAACCTTGATGCAGCTCCGCTCCGATCCAACTTCAGCATAAGACTTGCTCGCGAAGACGCATTCAAGGACTGAAATAGGTTTTAAAAAAAGATTACAAAAAAATCATGCAAAAAAAATGCTGTTAAAAAAATTAATCACGGATGAACTATTGTGAGTTCCAAAAAAGTGTGGCAGGTAAAAGAAGAATCAGTAGCATATAATTGTGAATTAAGGAAAATCATTGCTATTTTTCCTTAAAGCAATAATCAATCACCAAAGCATAGGCTCTGATACAGTATTGATTCTACGACAACCTTCCAACCAAACAAGAAGTATGTACAAGTCAAAATTGCTTTTCATCTAATACAAAAATAACCAATGAAATTGTATCATAATTGCATTGCAACAGGACTCTTCTAGGTCCCTAAGATTCATGGCTTTTATTTTCCAGCAGCTCTTCCTCTTCATCACTTGCATGCCATGAAAGTTACCACTTCTTTTTGGCCATTCATGAAACTAACCACCCAAAGAATGCCAAAACAGGCAGAGTTATGATTTGTTCAGCTTAAGCTTGATAAGCCCAGTCCGGAGCCAGAATAAGTCAACATTCAAGGCAAGATGTGCTTGCAATTTCCAAATGCACCACAGCCCAGAAACACAAACCCCCCCTCTTTTTCTTCTTCTCCTTTTCTCTCTTTTCAGAAAGAGAAAAACAAACTCAATTAGACCAAAGTGCTAAATTGCTGAGCATATGAAAAAAGAGAGAGTTGATGCTGATAATGGAACATACAGAACAACCAAATTTGCCCAGAAATAAAGACTTGAGTAACATAAAAAATATAAGAATCACGAGCAGAAAACAGCAGGTACCCTCCAACACTGTAAAAATGAAATCTGTGGTTACAGTAGGAAGCACAAAAGCCAATCCAAAGGCATGGCATTCAAAATGATGTAACTAGAGGAAGTCCACATGGCATAGGAAATGCAAATATCTGATTATCAAACTGCTGTACAGGGGAAGCAAAGTTAAAGGTAAATCAATGGATATCTATGCAAGCCCCAAGCAACAGAAGAACTACTTATACATGAGAGATGCAAATATTTTACTCACCAAGCCACCACCTTCATCATCATCAAAATCTCCAGCATTAGTCCCAACATCCTGTGTTCCTGCTTGATCAGTAATAGCTGACACCTAAATGGAGGAAGAAACTCTGCTTACCATTCAAGTGATTACTGAAGCATCATTATTTCAAGATGGATTTTTCAAGCTTTTTACTACAGATATATAAGCTACGTGAATTTGCTCGCACCACAAACCTACAAACGTTGTCCCTTGATCCCCATTTGTTAACCCACAAAGCAATTTCCACAGATACATGTGAACTAACCTTGATAGTCCGTCCTGCAATCTCCAATCCATTCAGACTTAGTGCATTCCGGGCATCCTCAAGACGTGCAAACTGCAACGAAAGAATATACCTGTTAAAATCACCCTATGCAATAATCCATCGCAATTTTCGTTCACAGACAAATGCCATTCTAATATCATCATTCAGAGTCAAGTCAAGACATGTCCTATTCAATAAAAAAGATTGGACTCCTGATCTTAAAAGTAAACAATAATATTTTCGAGAAACTAACAAAATAAGACATTTTTGCACAAGAAAAAGTCGATCTCTAAGGACAGATTTTGACAGGTGATCAATAAAGGGTAGAGTACAGTAAGGTGTTGCTTCTTGTTGAACATACCAATATACCACTACGTCTCTTCCATGTCTTTCTCAAATAACATACTTAGATCATAATGAAAAGAAGTCAGCCATAATTATGAAATGAAGTCAACTCTTCATCTATGAAACCTCTTTGCCTACCCTAAAACCTCCTTTCAATTTCTGCAGTAATGATGCCTATTTTTGTTCTGTAAGTTCTGCCATCAGAACCTCTAGAAATCCTTTTATTTAACATTCAACTGCAATGTTAATCAATATAACTCGTTTTTCCTATCACAAAATATGAGGGTCTGTTAAACCTTAAAAAGAGCACTTAATTGCTTTTCTTTCCCATCAACTTTCAAAAGGGAAAAGAAAACAAATGTTTATATGTAAATAAGCTCTAAAAAGATTATGAGAAGTTCTAATTGATTCTAAACGTCAATATTTCGTACATTCTTAAAAATCCAGGCCTCCAACTTTTAATATAAGACAAATTCCAAGCATCACAAGAAAAAGGAAAAGCAAAAACTACAAAAAGAAATAGCCACACAAAATAGAAGCCAAGCACCATATATTTGAGCATACTCACCTGCACAAAGCCAAAGCCCTTACAATGACCAGATTCGTCAAGTGGTAGCTGCACAAGCTCCACCTCACCAAATGGCTCAAAAATCTAAGCATCACAAAAGAGCAAGGATTGAAGCTTATTAGATAGAATGAATATCAAAATTCCTACATAGAGCCAAACATCACCATTATACAACAAATAATAAAGAAAAATAGAAGATCTACTCAATTAAAAAATGTCATAAATCAGACTGCAAATAGAAACCACAAGTTTATTTCAGAAAGCACGTGTGCTTCTTCAGTTAAATAACCAAATAAAAGAGGACAAATGAATCCCTAAAAAGACACAGAATGTGAATGGCATATTTAGTAATTGACTTCACCTTTTTCAGCTGCTCAGTTGTCAAGTTTGTATGCAGGTTACCAACATAAAGCCTTCTAGCACCTCCTGAGTAAGGACCGATTGATCCACCGGGTCCTCCAGCTGCGGCTGCAGTTGACTGAACCAAGTTTTTTTCAGCTTCTGACGGTTTTACCATCACTGGTATGCCAAGAAGTGGCTGGCCAGATAGTGCTATAGCCATTGGAACAGACATTGCATCATAGAACTCAACATATCTGCAGAACAAAGTTATTTCACATGACTCAGTAACAGAAAAGGATAAAGGATATCAATTAACAAGTCCCCCGTCCAAACATTCCATGTAATTTCCAGCTAGACCCCACATCTTGTGATCCATAAGGTAACAACAAATCCAACTCTCAAATCAGCAATCAATATGTTGAAGTGTATGAGTATAAAATGTAATTCCCAGTGCAATAAGCTTAGACTGAACCCTGAATGATATGCAAAAAGTCAAATTCACATCTATTCATGATTACTACTTCATGCACAGCAACTACTTAACACGTGCCACAAAACTCAATGAGCAAAAATATGCACTTATACATTTGTTCGAATTGCCTTATTAACTCTAATTAGTTAAGCTATCTATGAGATGTCAACACACAGTCCACTCCTACCAGAGAAACACCAAGATTTGATCGACAACATACCCATTGGACATGGAGTTTAAGATAAGTCCAACTGAATTATCTGCACTTCATAATCTACTATATCTTGAGTAGTAGAATAGCCTTAAATTGGTAAACAAACTAAGACCAGCACACATTGTTCTTTCATGATAGCAGTTGTCATGACAATTCAATGTAGATTACACAAACAAGCATACAGATCCAATAAAATTGACACAGTTTCGTCACAATGCCATATAAAGCTTACCCAACCCCTTTGGAGCGCCTTGAGATCCTATCCATGATCAAACGTACATCGCGCACCTGAAATTGTGTAACCAGCTTGACAGTCACAAAGAGATACATATAGGTTGATGTTTTATCTGAACACATACATAGATACATATTGGTAAAGCTGCTGGTGCTGATTTTTCTTTTCCTCTTTTCTAAGAGTTGAAGAGGGAGAGGGAGGGAGATGGGGGTTGGAGGATTTATATAAACATAAAATGACCAAGTGAATTCAATTGCTCATCTACCAAGCCCAATAACCTGTGCTAAAAATTACATCATACAGGATGTGAATCGAACAATGCACAAACAAACAAAAGTGAGAGCTGTGTCTATGGCGTGAAGCATGTCTATTGCAGTCCACTCACAGACATCTCAAAGCAGCATGAAATAAAGAGCAAGAGGAGATACCAAAATACATATGAAGCATCATATTTATTCACCATACATGACACACACATCAGAATGAAATTCTTCTATACCAGGAGAGCTCCCAAGATGCTAAGAAAGTGAAAGTATATACTTGGAACATAACCACAACCTCTCTCGCATTCAACGAGGAAGCAAGTTACCTTGCCAGCCCTTGAGAAGAACTCATAAACATCTCTTTCATCTGCTTTCAAGTTAATCTGTAAAATGTTGGCACAACCAAGTAAATTTGCAAGTAAAGAAGAGTCATATTTGCAGCAACTATAAATTTAAATGCAAATGAACATTTTCATTACCTGATAGGCAAATACAGTCCTCTGGTCCCGTTCAGGATCCGCCTCTGGCTCTTTGGCATCTTCCTTCTTTTCTTTATGCGGCCTGCAAAATGAAGAAAATTCAAACCATCAATCATGGTTGTCATAGATAAAAGAGCAGACCTTCAAAGGATCAGTCAATTATGTACTTCAGAAGTATCTTGCTCTGTCAAGCAGAGCAGTTTTTGACATGGTGGAACTGTTACAAATCACTAAACCAAAGAAAAAAAGTTATCCCAAAATGGCAGCCAAAATTTCTCCGCTTATGATATAAGGCCGAACCCATGTGCCCTAGTCCTGCAGGGAACTACACAAAGTTATTATGAGAGGACAACCCACACAGATTGGTATCTAAAAGACTTTATCATCTTCAATGTGATCATTAACATGGAGACCAAGTAATTTATGTACATAATCGGACCTCAAGCAATAGATTAGCATCAAATATTGTACCTTCTATAAACAACTTAATCTTAAATGATAACGGCGTCATCAAGTTGCATAGATGGCGTGCCAAAGAACCTAATAGCATAATTTGGAACCTGTTAATCTTAGATTCCAGCAGAACACAGTACATTAAGTAAAAGCATATATAAGACCAAAAATATAACCGACAGATAGCAGAAGAGAGGCAGCTACTTTCCCATGAGGTACAAGATCCAATACTAATTATCAGATCAACCAAAAACAAACGGTGCAACAAAAAGCAGGAAAAGAAAACAATGTAATGACCTAATCTAGACATGCAGGTAGACTCCAAATTAAGCAAACTATAATTAAGTTGATGAAGGACCTAAAGACTTGTCACAATTCCTTCCGAAGCTCAGCATGTCCTACAACAACACAGGCGAAATGCTCACACAGATAATGAAAATGCCAACAAATTAGTACATATTGGCTCAATTCGGAATCAGCATGGTCCGCAAAAGCAGTGGTACTTGCAAACTTAAACATTGAAAGATATGGATCCAAAAATTGTCTCATCATTATCAAAATTGAGCAGTGGTAAACTGCTCTTAACTGCATAAAGCAAAACACTCTTTAAAGCAAAACCAGGTTCCAAATGGCTTAAAAACAACATTAAGGCCCATCTGTCTTCACCGCTTTTGAGCAGAATGCTGCGTTCTCGACAAAACATAAAACTGCGATTTAAACATTAAAGTTTATGAGAATATTGTAAATAATTCCATACATTAATATGTGCATATTTTTGCCTTGAATAAAAGTTAAAGTTCAGGGCCACAAGATTTTCAAAAAAGGAAAATCTAAAATGTAAAAGACACTCCAAACAGATCTATAGAACACAAGCTTTAGAACCAGGTTGCTCCCACACCCATTACATTACACATACGGACATACACATCAGCCTAGGTAACCATAACTAGAGCACTGATAGATAATTGGTTGATAGCTTCCTTTCTTCCATATAGTTGTACTTTGATATTTTAACAGAAAAATGATATAGAGCAATTTAAGCACTGTACTTTCGAGAGAAAGGACTAAACAAATAAAAAGGGAGCTGTGAGAACAGAACAACACATACTATCAAATTACTAATTAGCACTAGAAAACCTTCAAAAAGCATGTCAAAATATTTTCACACCATCAGACGATAGTTAACCAACACAAACGCAACCATTAAAAAGAAAACCAACTTGAAATACCTGGTCTCTCTTTCCCGTTCCTTAAATTCTCTCTCTTTATCTCTTTCTCCATGCTCCATATCTCGAATCCTTTCTCTGACCATTTCATCCCGACCACCTCGATGCCTTCCAGGAGGACTCTTGCTTCTCCGTGGCCTATTTTGTTCCCTTTCCATAACCCTATCCCGGTCGGGTTCCCTCCTGTCCCGATCACGACGCTTATCTCTATCTCTATCTCTCTCCCCCCCGTTCCTGTCCTCCCTCTCACTATCCCTTTCCCTGTCTCTTCCCTTCTCTTTCCGTTCCCGGCTACTCTTATGCCCATCCCTCTCTCCGTCCCTCGACTGCGACCGGTGCCGTGAAGAACCGCGCCTATCATTATCTCGGGGTTTGCCCCCTGACTTTGAGCGTTTGGAGAGATGATCGGCATCATCCTCATTCTCTTCTTCCTTATGCTTCGAAGACCGACTTCTGCGCCTGTCTCCAGAGTTCAGGGTTTCTTCACCGCCATTCACAGCTTCCTTCACCTTGTGTGGTTCCGGATTCTCAACCGTCTTCTCCAGATATTCATATTCGTCAAAATCCATGGTGCCAGTCAAGGGGAAACCCTCAGCAAGCCTGGCCAGAGTCTGCAAAACACGAGGGAAACGGTCACATGCCATTAATTTCTCCGAAACAAAAAAAGGTCCCAAAAGTCGGGTAGAAGATCCAGAAACCAATCAATAACCAATTGGGTGGCCGCCAAGCTCGGAAGAGCAAAAGTAGAGTTGCACAAGCAGAAACAACAATTGAGCAATCAGCAAAAAAGGAACAGCTACGACCGACCGCCCGCCCGCCCACTGTTCAATCGGCAAAACTAGCCGCACGAACTACAATCAAGTTCCCCAGCACAAGTCACTGTAGAAAGCCAAATCCTTTGGAACCTCACTAAACACCACTTCGCAGGAAACAGTTTTTGCCGGGAAATTTCGTCCCGGGAAAACCCAAAAACCCCCAAGCCGTCAACTCCGACGCGACCCAAGCCAAATGTGCAAAAACCCACAGCGCGGAAACCCGTTAAATCAACGCCCCACCAATGGCGAAACCGCAACGATTTGCGGAAACCCGAGCCCCCCCGTCCCGGAATCAGCAGCAGCGACCAAACAAAAACTTCGCGAGAAATAATTAAAAAGGAAGGAGAAGAAGCAAAACCCTCCACCCGGAAGGGACGAAGCGAGACCCGAACCTCGATACCGAGAGGATGCGAGAGCGGATTTGGGAGCAGACAGTGATGTGGCGACGACGATAACTCCGGAGGTCCCCGCAAGCGAGAGAGAGAGAGAGAGAGAGAGAAGGGGAAGAAATTTCGAGGAAAGAAATTCAAAGATCGAGGCTCCAATCCCCTCTCTCCCTAAATCGCTTGCTAGGGCAAAGGCCATCCGGTTTGGACTGGCTTTTTAGCTACGCAGAGAGGAGAGAAGCCCATCGCCATCCGGACGGGCCCGCTCCAGATTTGCACCGAACCGCCGAGCCCGAGCCCGAGCCCGAACCAGATCGGCTCTGAAAGGGCAAGAAGGTAATCTCCCATGATGGCTGCTCCCGGAAATGTGAATTTAGTAATATTTCTATTCCTGGAGATAATTTTTATCGAGAGATAATTTTTTTTATTTTTTATTACATTGCCAAATTTTTTAGGAAAAGAGCGTATTCAATACAACCCTAAAATTTCAATGAAATAGAAAAAAAAAAAAAAAGGCATTTGGTACAATAGTAAAAAATTTTAATGATGGGACATTTTTTTTAGTTCTTTAATAATTTTCTGAGATATTTCTAATTTCTCAAAAAAAAAAAAAAAAATCTTTTTGTTTCTTCCTCCTCTAGCCAATCCTCAACCTCACTTAGCCAGCCACTGAGGTCAAGCCTTGCCTAGGCATCACCAATGTCCTAGCATTGTTGAATGTCCAACAACTAGCTACAAAATAAAGAAGAATAAAAGAAAATGATCTTGTTTCATAAATTGTTTTTGGAAGTAAAAAAGTAGGTTTATTTTATTGTTCCAAATACATTCCTTGACCACCGATATATTTTGGGAAATAAAAAAATTAATTAACATTACTAAAATTTTTGCATTTTTTTTTCAACAAAACAAAAAAAAAAATAAAAATAAAATAATTACTAAACACATCCTTATCCTAGTAAGACTAGGATTCAAACCAAATTAAAAGTCAGTTAGGCCCAAAAACCAGATTCAGAGGATCGTCCCAGTTCGTTTCTCCTAGTTCTACACTTTTTTTTTCCGGTAGTAGGATGGTCAAATTTGATTTACATTTTGAATGATTATAAGGATTTGAGATGTATAACGTTCTAACTTCAAATATAATTCATATATCCGCAAACGATGTAGAAATCTGATAAGAATAACCAACAAGGTAGTTCGAAAACCTTCGCCACCAAGCCTGACATCGACAAAATTATCATTTCGATCAACTCGATTTTTTTTTCTCTTCCAATCAATCCAACATCAATCCAAGAACAGATTACAACAAAACATCATTTCTGAGCGGTTCTCAGAGGGACGGAAAAGAAGTGGGAGCGAGCCTTATTCAATTGCGCATACCCAAATACATGGAAAACTTCAGAGGATAATCCCAATAATGAACCAACATGGGGGAGTATAAAATTATGTAGGCATACAAGGGATGATAACAATCATCAGCCTAAGAATTAAATAATGCTGTCCTAATCTTAACCCCAAAATGTCTTCTCAGCAGTTTGGAAGGAGTCTCAACAATCGAGCGCCGCCCGCGACCGAGTTGCATCCTGCTCATTCGGCGCATTCAATAGGTTAATAACTCGATTAAACAACAAGCAGCTATCGCCTCACAAAAGTCCTTATTAGCCCTAGCTATATCTCTCGAGCAAGAAGATCACCCTGTAATTTTAGAAGTTTATCCGTTGTTACTTCTCTCAGGCTTTTGGTGCCTCGCCGTGATTGCTGGGAGCATTATCTCTAGGGGAACTAAATAAACCAAAACTCGAGCGTGAGGGGCTGGGAGGAGTCTCCACTTGCTTAGACTCTCTTGTTAAATGTGAGGTATGTGTATCTGAAGGAGATTGCCTCCTTTCATATGGAAACTCTTGCCTCCTTTGATTGGGGACCTCTTGCTTCCTTTCATATGGAACCTCTTGCCTCCTTTGATTGGGGACCTCTTGCCTCCTTTCATATGGAACCTCTTGCCTCCTTTGATTGGGGACCTCTTGCCTCCTCGGAACCCCAGGCGGTAATCTGTTGGAGTCTCTCGCCCCTGGGCTCCTAGATTGGGCAAACCTATTATTTGCTCCTCCCTTCGCATACCTGTTCTCAGTTTCTGCGGAAGGCTCTCCTGTATTCACTGAATAATTAGGGTTTGATGAAGAGGGAACCCTTCCAGGCCTATCGTTCACTTTGGAACCATAGTCCGCACCACCCGTTGACCAGCCAGCATAGCTGCCTCCAGCATTTCCATTGTCAGAAAGCATCTCTTTCTCAGATTCCAAGCCTTTTTCGCCAGGGTCCTCATCTTCAGAGTCTCCACTTGGTTGAGCCGCCCCGTCTTGTTTCATATCTCCAAACAGCTTCTTACCTTTCTTAGATGGACCAAACTTTACATGCCTGACAATGACATAAGCCTGTTTGTTTTCCACCCTTGGTCCACTTTCTACAACCGCTACATCTTCAATCTGCACAGATAGTTAGTACAAGAAACTTAAACGAGATAGCAAGCTAAAAATGAAGAAGCGTGACAACTAAAAACTAATGAGAATCAGAATCTTTAGGAATGTATGGCTGACCAATGCAGAAAGTCGAGTTAATAATCCTCCCAAGTCCTGATCTTCAGTACCCATTGCCCTACACTGTAAGAGCCTTGGGTGAGAGAGCATTTTAATAAATACAGAGAGGGAAAATTCCTTGTAGCCTTGTCTGCACACTTCACGAGCTCATATCCATTGAATATGTGAATGAAGCCAGACTTTATGCAAGGTTTACCAAAGTAGGAACCTTTTGGTTCTAGTGCTACCAGGACACACACCGCATGCACACAAACTGATCAGCAGAAATGATAAGAGAATGCTTCCATATTCATGTCCTTGTAACAATATATTGCCCAATTTAAAATTTTGTCATTAAGAAGTGATATTGGGACTTGCTGCTATTTCCATAGCATGTTTTTAACAAGGATAAACAATCAGCACATATTGTTTGGAATCCTTTTTATGCGGGAGAAGAACACTAAATTTATGTCTTCACAATCTCTTTTCCAAATAATACCCAGCGTGGTTCATAAAACAAAAAACAAGCCCTCTTAAGCTTTAAGACAAGTCAAACACTCCATCCAGAAGGAGGATCCACATGAGCATCAATACACTATTCCAAATTGACAAAGAACCACAAAAGCATATGCAAATCAAATTCTCATGCAACCCTTGCAATCCCCCAAAATTACCGGAACAGAACTTCCCTTAACATCATCTTAGAAACAAAGCATACAGAATTATGCAGGTAACAAGTTTATATGCTTTAACCAATAAAAAAACTCATCACTTTACCAAAAAAAAAAAAAAAACTCATCCAGACTCATACACTGGAGAGCAAAATGAGCCGACAAGCATCGCATGCCATAAACTAGAAAATGTGGCAAGAGTATGTTAAGGCGCACTGACAAACACTCCTATGTACCTTCACACGGTAGCCACGTTCCATCAACCTTTTAACTGTATCGGCTTTCATCTTTAGGTCCTTCTGTTCCTGAAAGCAACAAGGAGAAACACGGAATCAATCTTCTTTCATGATTCATGAATTGTCCACATATGCATGCACACGCATATAACATGGGATAGTCAGTGACGAGTCAAGAGTTAAATAGGAAGGGGTGGGTGTGCACGTTCATGCGTGCACTTGTGTGTAAAACTGCTATAATGATCTGTGGGAACAAGTCTGATTAGAAAAAAAGAAAGGGCAATGATCTGTCGGTACAGGGTAGGAGAGCAAAAGTGACTCACTGTCTTTCCCGTAAAACGCACTTCTTTGCAATCTCCTTTTCGTAGAGCCACCCCTGACTGCATAAACACAATTTTACAAACTAGGGAGAATGTCCCGAGAGAGAAATAAATGTCTGACAAAACTAACTTGGGAGAGACGCTTTAGAATTCTTAGGGAATAATTACCTGACTTTTAGCACGGTCCTTTTCCTTCAGTTGTTGTTTGTACTTCTCCCTATGGAAGTCCATAATTTTACACACAGGTGGATTAGCACTTTTCTGAACCTGCACATTGCATGAATTTAGAAGCTCGCTTTGTCTTTCTCGTACCCAAAAAAACATTTGCTCGCTCGCCCAAGCCTACATGCTTCCAGGAGACTTACTGACTAGGAAGTAACAATAGTCTAAGTAAAATCGACCTTTCTTTAACTCCCAACATAAGGCTGGGCTGAGTACCAAATATAAAACTAAGACACAAAATCTAGACAAGGATAACCAATTGCACCCCCCCCCAACCCCCAACAACACAAAAAACAAAAAACAATTGACATAACTGACTCACTGTTGATTGCTAAAGACTGATAGTGCCATTGTCATATATAGAACGCCATTTTTGGACACCTATTTTGACCTATTGATGATCATTAGCCTACCACATTTTGAACTTCATTCGGATAAATACAATGTCCATGACTTCAAACCATGAGACTTGAAGTGGCAAATTACCTCAACTAAATCAAGATTGAGTTTTCTAGCTCGTTCAATTGCTTCATGGATTGAGACTACAAAATGCCCTGCACATGTAGAATGTTTGTATGAGGGCTTTGAATTACCACTATCTTAAACCACCCAATGAACATTCAGTCACGTTGTTCAACAATAACACCAGAAAGAATAGATAGATACCCAGCTATAAAATCATACACAAAGATTCACAATACCAGTACAAAGCAGTAATATTTTTACCTTCTTAATCATTGAAATCAAAACCTAGATCATGAGGCATTCATGAGGCATAAATTAATCATTAAATTTCCAGGGTTTTAATCCCCTGCTGCTGCTGGTGCTAAAAGTGATGGAGGATCAAAAGCTCAAGACAGTACCAAAAAATATGCAAGCAAAATGAGATGACACATAAGCTGGCAGGACCAGAGTGATCTCTTCTTTACTTGCCCACAAAAAAATGAATGCACACTTCTTTCAAGATGTCCAAACCCATTTTAGGCCCCTTTCATGAGTACATTCCAGTGTCAACAATGACTCAGACTTGGATACCCTAATTCCATCCACTCCAAGCACTCCAGAGCCGACACCCTTTTACACAAACCTTCCACACAAAATTTTGCAGAGAAGGCAACCTATGCAGATGGCATGCTCCAAATAAACCAGCAAAATATTCCTCATTCACGTAACAGCCGAAAAGCAATACAGTGACTTCGATCCCAGGAGATGTACCTTCATCTGTCACGACCCTGACTATGCTCGCTTTAATCTTCTCATTCAGGCGCGGTGCATTGGAGTCCTTAGCTTCCTCTTTCGGCTTAGCCTGACATTTTGTCCGACAACAAGCACGGGCAGTCAAAACGCAAGTACTCGAGAAACAAAAATAAACAATGTCTGCATTGCTATCATCACAAAAACGAAACCTCTATAGCACAGTAACGTAGTTCCAACCAAACACACTACTACCAATAGCTAGGAAAATCAAACCCCTTGGATTCAAAAAAACGAGTCTGGCAGCTCTCGATCACACGAAACAACAAAACAACCCCAAACGTCATCGAAGAAACCCGAATTACGCAGTCTCTTCCATTACCTGAACCGGTGCGGCGAAGAACCTGGCGTTGCTGCAGAAATCGGAGGGTCGCCGGCGGATATCGGCGAAAGGCGCCGGCTTCACGCCGACGGACGCACACGAAGTGGCGCATTCGTGCGCCGAAGCGTACAAGGATTGGGCGTAACATGACTTGGCGTAGCTCGACGCGAGACGGAGCTTGGACTGGCTGAGTCGACACCAGAGCACCATCGCTTCCCTCTACAGAGACGTACGAAGCATTCCCCGAACTGGATAGAGAGGTCAGTGGCGTGACGCGAGGACGAGATTTGGGGAGACGGAAACCCTAATCGGAGCCGATCGATTTCCCCCCAAATTCTGCCTCAGCCAGTGCCTGCCTGCCTGCCTGCCTGCCTGCCGGTGCTGGGAAGCTGGTGCGTGCGCTCGCCATTGAAATGGAAGCGCACGATCTTGAAGTCGGAGCGGACGAGAAACGGGCTCGGCCCATTTCACTGATACGGGGCCCAAATCCAGAGTAGGCTTGGGCCCGTATATGGCCATCTGTATTGTGTTTTGAGATCAATGGGGCTACACATAGGGTACCAACGGGTCAGGTCGGACCTCGCTGATACCCGAGCTGAGCTGAGCCAAACCGAACCAAAAATGAAGAATATAAAGGCACGAATAATAATCATTCTAGTCAGAAATTGATTTCTGGAAGAGAAATAGATTTTTCAATTTTATTTCTAGATGAGTTTATAATAAAAATACCCATCATGTCAAAGCGATCACCGTCACCGGCGACGGGCGACAATGGTCGGTGGTGATGGATGGAGGATTGGTTGACGAACAATGATAAGAATTTTTATTTCTCATTTCTTCCAAAAATATACTTTTGATTTCTATTCCAAATCTATTTCTAGAACAAAAATTTATTTCAGAAATAGAAAAATGGAATAATTTTATCAAACGGATTTCTATTCCAAAAACAAGTTTTCTGAAACAGAAATAGAGAATTATCATGCACCCCCTAAACTTCTTGGGCTCAATTCGGTTTGGGTTTTACATTTTTCCCTGTTTTAGCTCTTCTCTCTGCTGCACAGAGGTAATCTCAAACCTTTGACACCATTTGACACGCCATCCCAAAGACTCAAAAGGTGAAGTGCCGGTCGAAAAGTTGAATGAGGATAGTGACATGTCCCGATGGCTTCGTCGGGTTTCAAGATGGAAATTATCATGGGTTTGCTACTCCATGGGTCCTCAATTAAGAGAGTTGGAAAGTTTCGGAAGGTACTTTTGGTTGAACTCAGTGAAATGGATGATTTCCAGCTTAACATTGGAAGCGAGTTTTTATGTTTTCGAGGAAGAAGAAGAAAAAATAAAATTCCAACGGCTCCTTCCTTTGCGGGCTCAAATTTCTTTTTTATTTGTTGCCCAAATTGGAAGGACAATCTAACTCGAAAAAGATCTGAAATTTTCAATTTGGATCGGGTCAAGGTTTTTGACACCCCCAACATGTTGTTAATTGAGTTAAGAAATCCCTAATCAGAATTAACACGACCAAAATCTTGATGTCATGCAATATGTAATGCAAATTGGTGTCTCAAAGCCGGCCACTTCAAAATAAGCACGCTCACCTACTAATTGACAACTTGCAAGTTGATTGAGAAGTCAAATAATTAATAATTCATACTAAATTAAAATGACTTAAGAATGCGTAATTAGTTATTAATATCTATCTCCGATATGTATCTAATAACTCCTCTAATAAAAAATTTAAAATCTCGAAGTATCCTCTTTCCCTCTCACCCTCCTTTTTTGTTTTGTCTTGTGATTTTCGTTAGTAATTTCTTTCGATTGGTCAATGATTCAAATGTTCCTCAATAAAGTATTTTATCTTAATCATCCAAATATCAATTTTTTTTAGATACGCATGACGCATGGACGCATTTGTTAGTTAAGAAAACAATGATATGCGATACTATTTTTTACTATTTTTCACGATATGTAGTATTTTAGAAGAGCAACAATCTCCTCCCACCCTAGCCGTCCATGACCCTCGTCTATAACTTATAAATTATGAACATCGTTCACTTGCAAATTTTATAAGGAGTTAAAATAGGTCAGATTTGTATTGTAAATCACATATCCCTAAATCGCAAGATTCATTTCGAATTTTCCATTTTTCCCCTTTTCCTTCTTCCTCTTCGCTGCACAGAGGCAATCTGAATTATAGATGTCATTTGGCCCACCCTCCCCTAAGGCTCGAAAGGCGAAGTGTTGGTCGAAAAGTTGAATGAGCATATTGACAATTTGACATGTTCCGATTGCTTCGCCGGGGTTTGAAGATGGAAGTTAATGGGTTTGCTACTCCTCTTAGCGAAGATAATTGGAGAGTTTCGGAACATGGTCTGGTCAAATTTCGTGAGATAGATGATTTCCCGCTTCACCATCATAAGCTGAGTGTTTTATGCTTTCGAGGAAGAAAAGGAAAAAAATCCAACAACTCCTGAAAAGTGTTCCTTCGCATGCTTGATTTTTTTTTTCTTTTTAATCTATTGCTCAAATCAGAAGGAGAACCTAACTCGAAAAGATCTGAAATTTTCAATTCGAATCTATTCAGGAGTTTTTCGCCGCCCCTAACACGTGGTTAGCGGAGTTGAGAAATCCCTAATCAGAAGTAACATGACCAAATCTTGATGTCATGCAATATGTAATGCGAGTTGGCGTCTCAAAACCGACCACTTCAAAAGAAGAACTCTCACCTACTCATCAACAATTTGTAATTCCATGGAGAGGTTGAATGATTAATATCTATACTAAAACAAAAGGACTTAAGAATGTGCAAATAGATAATAATATCTATCTCCCATATGTTTTTAATAGCTTCTCTAATAAAAAACTTAAAATCTCGAAGTATCCTCTCTCCTCCTCGGCCTTTTTTTTTTTGTGATTTTCAATCATAATTTCTTTCGATTAGTCAATGATTCAAATATACCTCAATAAACTATTTTTTCTTAATCATCCAAATATCATTTTTTTTTAAATACACAAGACACGTGAACACATTTGTTAGTTAAGAAAATAGTGATAAGTGATACTGATTTTTCATGAAGTGTAGGATTTTAGAAAAGCAACAATCTCCTCCACCCCAATCCTACATAACCCTTGTTTGTAGCTTACAAGGTGTGAATGCTGTCCGCATATAAATTTAATAAGAATTTAAAGCAAATGACATCTATATTTGTAAATCATCAATCTAAAAAAGTATGGTTATTGGATTAGTGTCAGAACACAGATAATTTTAAAATCGCTTCTAGAACTTCCCTAAATCGCAAGATCGGATCCTTTCGAATTCAATGGTCCCTCACTGTTCTCATGCCGAAAAACTTTGACCTACGTGGAGCATAGGAGCTGGATGAATCAATAAACTTATTTTTTCCCGAGTCAACACTCCATGTACTTCCATATTATATTGCACGACACATTGAATTATCAAAAGAAGAAGAACTCGATAGATCGATAAATTACTCCTTCAAGAGATGAATGTCCACAAGAGCGTCGCCCATCATTCCAATCGCCTTTTTCACCCATATAAACCTCTCGTCACCAATTCTTTAATTCGATATTCAGTCGCGCCCGTATCAAGATTTTCCTCGATGGACCCACTTCGAGGTCCATTTGATTATCTGCACGTCGGAGTCGAAACACCCGAACATCACGCCTGACGCTGGGAATATTTAGCAGACCCCCATTCTTTATTAGAAGAACCCAATAATTATAAAAGTCCTATAGCCAACATCAAAGCCTACATCCCAACTTGCATCATCCATGAGACCTACAGAAAGCTACAGCTGGTGCTTTCCTACTATAATATTTAGGGTTTGTGGAATTTGAGGATGGACAGTCCAAGATAGTCGTCAATGGCGATGCAATGGAAAATTGACCCCAAAAAAAAAAAAAAACATAGCTCGAATTCCCACGACCCCGGTCGAAGAATGCGTTCCAAGATTCCACGAGCGGGTTCGCTTTTCTGAGGAAGGCTTTAGCTCGTGTTGCTTCTTTCCTAGTGCAACGTCAGTTCTACGACGAAATTGACTTTCATAAAAATTGACGTGTTGAATCGCAAATCGCGAGCCATATTCAAATAGCGTCAGCTTGTGCATGCATCAGACGAAATTTTGGGCTCATATCTCTACTCTCTTTTTTTACCTTGGGGAAATTATTATAGTTGTTTAGCTAGAATATTGATAGATCAAAAGATTAAAGGTCTGTTTATTTTGAGAAACATGAATGATGTAAAATATATTTCCCCTAAAAATGACCTTCTGTATTGTTTATAAAAATGAATGAACGAAAAATATTACCATTATTAATAAAAATATTTATATATAAAATGTTATCGACTATGAATTTATATCGATTGATTATTTAAGTGGTACAAATGATCAATTTTAGGAAAAAAATTATATTATCTATTTTTCTCGAAATAAATTATGCTTAATTGTTATGAGACACGGTACCATAAACACATTTTCCATTTTTTTTCTTTTAGGAATTTTTTTGTGTCGGCATAATCTTGGAATGCCCCTTCCCCGGATAACAAAGCCACGAGTTGCTCCCATCATCGTATTTTCCATCCGGTCAAATGATTTCGAGTCAACATGTGATTCGGTCAATACACGTGAGTTGCTTAAAGATGGAAATATTTTGACCACGTCAAGAAATAGGAATGTGATTTTGATTGCCGTACAAAACGATCTGAATTTTTTGTGGTGCTAAGAAAGAATCAATTTGAGTTTAAGGTCCAAGAGACATTAAAAGACGGCATGGTAGTAGTCACTCTCGGATCAACTATTCAAATATGCCACATGTCCATTAATAAATATAAAGAAAAATGATGAGAATATCATAAATATTATAACTTTCATATGTTACTCAATTGAGTACCATAAATTTTTTTTTTATCACTCAAATGCCGTATTTATTAGAATTCGTTTACTTAAAAGCTATTGGCGATTTGCCTTGCTAAAAGTCCCACGGAACAGTAATTTACTATATTACATTCAATGTGTCTTGCCGGCAAAATGAAGTTAGCAAGTTAGCCACGAAACAATGCCTTTAAGTCATATGTTTGCCCCAAGGTGACGGAGCATAATTCAACATGTACTTCACACAAACCTAATCCCAATTATTCAAATTGGGACGAAATCAGAACATTCAAACCCTAATCCCAATTTCAGGAGGCATGAACAACGACTTCTCGGCCTTCCTATTATTCTTCGACTCGACAAGCCTTCTTCGCCCAACATTGGCTCTCTGAATTGCCACCTTCTATGACTACAGAGAAGGCTGCGACGGCAAATAGGAGTAAGACAGCCATCTCGGCAGTGCCAATGCATTCTTGAAAGAGTCCATGTTGCATTCCCAGGGGATTCTCTGTATCTCCAACACTTTGCCCATCTGTGGATAACTGCATTGGTTGAGAGTCCCTTCCTCATCGCAGAGATTAAAAGTTCGAAACCCGCAATTGTTAGCAATTTAAGTGGGGGGCCCTGGTAGTGGGTTGCTAAGTTAGTCTCCTCCGAGGTACAGGGGCCCGGCCCTCAGGAGCCATTCGGGCACGAGGGGTCCATGGTGGAGTCTTCGGATACCAAAAAAAAAAAAAAAAAAAGGCATAGTTGCAGGCATAGCAAATGACCATCATCGTCGAGAATGAGCGACAACACCGTTGAGGGTGAGGGATAGAACATGAAGCGAGGGAGCGAGATCTATACACTTTGCTGTTGAGTGAAGAGGAAGCTGGGATGAGTAAAGCTAGAAATTTCTCCAAGTCGCCATGGCCGATCAGATGTGTGTGTATGTGTGAGATAGAGACAGGTGAAACGTTGTTGTTTTTTGTTCATTTGCCAAGTAGTCTCTTCTATTTTCCACTTTGGACTTAAAATTTGCCCTTAAAAGGCCTTGTGGAAATTATAAAAAGCCACGTTAGGCATTTATTTGAATGATTTATCAACAATGTGACACATAAGTGATAAAAAAAAAGTTATAGTACTCAAATATACCTCATATGAAAATTATAAAAATTATGATGTACTTATTCCGAAATACAATGACCCTATAAGGACATTGGTGTGATTGGGTCGTTTCAATAAAAATTTGAGATTAAAAAAAAAAAAAGCGGTATCGAGATTACTTTATGAATGGAGCGCGATTCATATCCAATGATAACATAGTTAAGAAACAAACACAAGAGCAAATAGTCGCATCGCTGGCATTGACCGTTATTTTGCAATAGCAGGAAGAATATTTTGACTATCGGCAACATTTTGTGTTTGATATGTTTACATGCTTGTAAAATTACAGGATATGAACTTAGGGATCATTTTTTTTTCCTTCCTTTTTTCTATGCGCAACAAACGCACCATATAAAGAAATGTGGGGACAAAATCTTTATTATAAATTACGGATTATTTGCGTTTTTATAATTATTTAAAAGGGCAAGTTGGATCTAAACCGGGCAGCTTTTTTGGGGAGGAGAAAAGATGCAGAAAAAAGATAGAAATCCAAGTGGGGGAGAAGGAAAGGTCTCATCGCCTGGTGGATGAATTAGGTCGGGGCATTGTTGCGGATCGGAAAGCGACGGATCATCATGATGCTTCTTCACCAAGAGGAGCGGAGAGGTCAGGTCCTCGACTCATCGCAACATGCAGAGCGGGGGAAGATACTATTATTCTCATGCGCTCGTGGAAATTTCGATCGCTTTGCCTCGCACTATCTGCGGGCGTCGTTTCTTTTGCTTTATTGCACTCCGAGCGTGCCCGAGCGTATTGACCTCTCCGATCGAATCTAAGGTCGGTCGCGAAGAATTAATTTCTCCTAAGTTAATCTCGAAGATTACACATGATGAAGTCGGTATTGTAAGGGTAATGTTTTCCCCTTTTCCGTCCCTCCATTATGTTTCCTATTAATGAGTTATAGACATCGGCATCACCGATCTAATGTTCACGACTTATGTAGGCATGATCGGAAGAAAAATGAGGGAAAATCTTTGCCTATGTCTATGATAGGAAGAAGAGAACGCAAGAATTATCGTGACAACATTTGGCATCGGTGCTTAAAAAAAATGGGTGTCTACTTTTAACGGTCGAATGCATCTGAAGAACACTTCTGCACCCCACCGGACGGCGATGTCACTCGACTGAGTTTACAAGAGTCAAACCTTGAATCACTAGCCTATCATGACTTGTGACTAGCCTGAGTTTTAAGATGAAGATCCCGTCTGGCTTTCGCACATCGATCGGAAGCAGATGAAAACGGGATACCGACCTTCGATGGATTCGTCGATTCCACCAGTACACAAGACCTAACATTTTTTTGCAGCCGGCGATCAATATGCAACATCCCACGCCCTAATAATGCAGTGCACATAAAAAAGATCGAATTTCATCAGATGCTTTCCAATTTGAGCACGTTAAGCAATCGCCATCCACTAGTAGCAACTAACCTCTCGAATTATTGGACCGGAAACAACCACCACTTTGCCTGTCTCTTTAGTCGTGGCCTCAAGCCCCCTTTTTCCCCTCTAAAGGAAAGCAGTGCCTGTCCTGATTTGTCATTCGTGCGGACCAATTGAACTGTCGCATTTATCATGTAACTGTATTACCTAAAAACGTCATTGTCCGATTCGGAATCGGATAGACCTTATCCTCCACGAACGGAGCTCTTCGTATTTTCCTTTTTACTTTTGGGTGGGCACATCGAATTGAGGTGCGTGAAGTGAATTTCATACTCGATTCATTCACCATACGTGCGACGTCACTCAAACAGTTCTTATCTGATGAAAAGATTTGCCAATTGACGAAATCTAGTGCGACAATTCATGTCAATGTGTCGTAACTGTAGTTGTGTCTCAATCAATTCGTACTAATATCTCAAAGATTAACTGACGACATAAATGTGTAAGTTTGGTACTATGCTTTCTCTTTTCTCGTCGTGCTGTGCTCATACTTCATCTTTGCATCTTATCTCACGATCATGCTGTGTAAATGAGCTGTGTCCAATAACACCGATCCTATAAAACATGGGAGTGTGCTCCTTGACAACTTATGGACCCCTTTTTCAAGGATTAATGTTTTTGAAGGCAAAACTAGACAAAACATTTTGGACGAAATTATGATTTTACAATTTCTAAATCGAGAAAGGTTTTGTATCATATGAGATTTCTGTCAAAGTGTGGCGATAGCAATGACATAACATTTAAAAATAATCAAAGAATGGGCATTTATTTGGATTCATACGACTGCCGTATTTCGTGGACATGCAAAATTTCCTCATAAGTAGACTTGATCAATGGGTAGGCGTGAAACGAGTCAGGCTTCATAAAAAATTATTTAATCTTTTTTTAGGGTTAGTTGAGCATAACGAGACAAAGTGAACCAGCGTATAAAGGGCATCACTCGTCCAAACTCATTATTTTTGTCATTTCGGCCGGCCAAGCCTAATATGCCACGAACCTCTTTCTTCAGCCGTAGGTATTGACTTTGAATTACCATGATCCTATTCAAATTTCGTTAAGTAAGACTTACTGTAACAAGTCATTGAACACGTAGATGAGAAAACTATACTGCGAAATTTTAAAAGAAAAGAATCAAATAGGCTTCGGTGATTTCTTATACGTCTTTCTTAACCATTTGATTTGGAAAATCACACACAATATCACATGCGCCTCATATGAATCGATGGTGGAGATTCACAACGGACCAAATCATAAACAACAACTATTCATGTTTCACGAAATTTCCCTTGTATCTTGGTTCATCGTATTTCTTTTCGGATGACTTCATTAATGGGAAACTACCAAAAGAATTAAAGAAGAGATATTATTAGATCAATATAACATGTATTAAATGGAATTTAGGTTATCAGAAGAGTTCTTTACGAGGAATGGTATATTTGACAATTCAAATTCAATTGAGGGTGTGCTTTTTTTTTAGCAAAACTTTTAGGGGAAATGTTTTCAAATTTTCACCCGTTTAGATGTGTTAAAAATAAATCGATCGATAGAAAATATTTTTCACTGATCAAACTCCCGAGGAAATCACTTTTCCCAAAGAAACATCATCATAGGTAGGACCGGCGAGCACTTCTCTCTCTGCTACGTCCCTCTTGTTTTCATGCTCACGACCAAGCAAGGGAAATCAATAACTTCTTTTGAAAACCAATTTCGAGTAAAAAATCATTTCTCAAAACGAGGTACGAATTGATAGAAAACGAATTTCCCTTTTTTTTCTAAGACTGATCAATTTCCCTTCTTTTTTTTTCTAAGACTGACCAAAAAAACATAATTTTTTTTTTAAGAAATAAACATTTGGGTAAAGCTAAATTCCTTTAATACTAGATTTTTCATGAAATAAGCACGCCCGACTTCATGGACCCTCTCTCTCTTTCACGTTTTGCGGAATTGTGTGGAGCCCAGAGCTAGACCTCTGCCTTGCTGTCTCCAAGCTCTCCTCCTCTCTCTCCAGAGTTGGTGTATCATGGAACTTGTCTACCTCACGCTTTTCTTTTTCTTTTTCGAGTTTTTTTAGGCCCGAGCTTTAGACCCCTTCTTCTTCTGAAACACGTCCGCCCGCATCTTTGATCAATTGTCGTCCTATGCTCTCCATTATAGAGAGAGAGAGAGAGAGAGAGGATGACCAAATAAGCCCACCAAATTCCAAAGTCCAAGCTTTGATTCTTCGTTTGAACGACACCAGCATAGTGATGCATCACCTGTCATCAGCTCGCTTCGTTTTCCACCTTCTTCCTGCTTGCAGCTTGCTTGCTGGGTAAATGCTAGTTTTTGTTCTTTCTTCCCTTCATTGGACAGAGGCTCGCAGTCAATGCCACGAGTGCATCGTGCAGAGCCAAGGAGGAGTCGAATCTTGATCCTCTGTTTGACTGGTTTTTCGGGCTCTTTAAACTTTATCAACAAGGAGTCTAACAAGCAAGGTACGGCCAGGTCTTTCCCTTCCCCTTCTGGAATCCCAAGAATTCTAATGGCTGACCAAACTCTTGTTCGAGGAGGGGCGCAAAAAGGGACTTTGACCGCTTTTTTTTCAACATTTCGTACCCGTGTTCAGTTTGTTCTTTTCCCCTCTGTCTGAGGGTAACAGAGGTGGCGGCAAATTTTCATGTTTTAACTCTACCTCCTTTCGCTTCTGTTAGTCATCTTGATCGTGTTGTTTATTCAGCAATTGGGTTTTCTGTGGGCTGAGAACTCGTTCCCAGTTGACGTGAGGGATGGGAAGGATGTCTGAGTCTGACTAAGGGGCCTTTATGCTTTCCTTTTATATCCTTAAATCCTTTTTGGCAGATACATTATTTTCTCAGTTGTTATTCGGCAGGGCATTTAAATTAGAGAATCTGCAAAAAGCTGTTTGAGGCTTGTTGGGGGTAATTACAGTTGAGTTGAGTTGAGTGTATAAACAGTAAGTCAGATGTGGAGTAATCTGGGGGTTGTTTGGTTGAGATGAAGCATGTTCTCAGAGCTGATAAATCTATTGGGGGCCTGCTTCCGGCCGAGTTCAGATCGATGTGCTCGCAGGGGTTCGGTCGCCGGAGGCTGCCAAGACGGGCTTCTATGGTTCAAAGATTTGGGGCAGCACTTGAATGGCGAATTCTCAATGGCTGTTGTCCAGGCCAATAATTTACTAGAAGATCAAAGCCAGATCGAATCGGGCAATTTGAGTTCCCTCGAGTCTGGCCCCCACGGTACCTTTGTTGGTGTCTACGATGGACACGGGGGACCAGAGACTTCGCGCTACGTTAATGATCACCTCTTTCAGCATCTCAAGAGTAAGTGGATCCCAACTTCACTATAAAGTTCCTTTTAAAAAAAATTAAGCAAGGATGATTTGTTTTGATGTTTTTCAAAGTTCGCTTCTTCTGAGGAAGCGAGGATATTGATGGTTGGATTAAAAAAAAGGTCATGGCTTTGGCAGAGTACTGGGGATACAAACTTAAAGAAATTATCAGATTCTTTGATTGTCACTGCGATCCGCTATATGGTCATTGGTGCTGGTGGTGCATGAGAAGTCTTTGAGGGTGTTATGGAGAGTTAAACCATTGTTTGCTATTATGTAAAATCTCGAACTAAACCGTGCCTTTATTTTGATAAACTACAATTTATTTGACAAAAAATGTTCTTTTTATTCAAGTTTAGCAGACTTTGCAGGAGCTGTCACTCTGCATGCAATTGCCAAGCAGATTAGTAGCTTGATTACAATGATTCTTAATCATTTCATTACGTCTAATTTGCGTTGCTAGTTTAAACAAATACGTGTTCCAAGCTTGATTAAGAGAATGTTTCATTTCTTTTACTGACTTAATGCTTTTCAATTGATCGCGTACTTTCCTGAAGGAGTCAGAGAGCTAGTTCCCTTCTATATTGGTTAATTGCCTTTTCAGGGTTCATATCGGAGCACCAATCAGTGTCTGCTGATGTTATACGGAAGGCATTTCAAGCGACAGAAGAGGGGTTTATGTCCACTGTTACCAAACTCTGGCCAGTAAGTCCACAGATTGCAGCAGTTGGATCATGTTGCCTTGCTGGCATCATTTCTGGCGATACCCTTTACATAGCAAATCTTGGCGACTCAAGAGCTGTTCTGGGAAGAGCAGTGAAGGCGACAGGGGAGGTACTGGCCATCCAGCTGTCGACGGAGCATAATGCAAGTATAGAGTCCGTGAGACAGGAGTTGTATTCCATGCACCCTGAAGACTCTCAGATTGTAGTACTAAAGCACAATGTATGGCGGGTGAAGGGCCTCATACAGGTAAGTTATAGCCAGCAGGACTCGTCAATTAAAATGTGCTCTTACTGCAGATCTTCTGCTTGATTTTATTAGTGAGTACATCAATTTAGACAATAGTCCATAGTGTGATAATAGATTTGGAAAGTTCCTAACATCTTTGATGCTACATGCTAGGATAGTGCTTTGCTTTTGGCTAACATTTTTGTTATCAGGAAATGGGTTTTTATGCTTGAAATGGTTGCCTTTCTGAAAGTTTGCTAGAAGGTAAAGCAAACACTACCAAATTTTAGTGGGAACATGAACAAGTTTTAGGAGCTTTTCCTACCACAAGTCTGCCAGCAAGCTACAAACTTTGCAATTGCAAAAGGAGGAACTTGAAAAATGTTCTAGCAAGGCAATAGAAAGAAAATATTACCAAAAGTTACAACAAAGCTGGTTTTATCAAAATCAATTGGTTCTGCCTGCAGCAGTGCAGCTTGCTTGTCTCTCTTGCAATCAGTAGTTTTCATGCAGCAGTTCCTAAATTTATCATTTGCTCGTGATATTTCTTTTGCTAGAATTTGACCAGTAAATCTGTAGGTTTCACAGTAATGGTCACGGCATTTGGTTTCGCAGATTTCAAGGTCTATTGGAGATGTATATCTGAAGAAGCCTGAGTTCAACCGAGAGCCTTTGATTGCGAAGTGTCGCCTTCGTGAACCTTTCGAGAAACCAATATTAAGTTCAGAGCCATCAATCTTGGCGCAACAGCTTGAACCACATGATCGGTTTGTCATTTTTGCATCTGATGGACTTTGGGAGCAGCTCAGCAACCAGGAAGCAGTAGATATAGTTCAGAATCACGCACGCAATGTAAGTTTAATATGCTACTTTTTCTTTTTTTTCCCATTTAAATAACCTAATCGTCTAATTTGCATTCAGCTAGCATGCTGTACCATGGAAAGTATGGGTGCATTACATTAGCTGTTTAAAAAAATCATATTTCATTCTACTATACTTCTGGGCTGATCTGCATTGAAGAAACACGCAAACATAGTCATGAACAGAGGATAAAAGAATGCAATATCACATTTGACTAGGAAAAATATGTGCACTCAAGTCCACCAACCTTCGCTGCAGGGAAGTGCGAGGCGGCTAGTGAAAGCTGCTTTGCAGGAAGCAGCAAGGAAAAGAGAAATGAGGTACTCGGACTTGAAAAAGATTGACCGGGGAGTCCGCCGGCACTTCCACGACGACATCACGGTCATTGTCGTGTATCTGGATTGGAATATGATGAGTACAGTGAGCTCAATCAGGTCAGCTAAACTTTCAATTAGAGGAGGCGGCATCAACTTGCCTCCCAATACTTTGGCTCCCTGTACTACTTCCTCGGAGGCCAGCGATAATTGAAGAAGCTGCTCTTGGGATTTCTGTATTTGTCATTATGCTGTTTTCGATTTATTTCTATTGTATACCAACTACCAAGGCAGCTTCTTTGGCAGATGAAGAGGAGATGACCTTAAAACTCTTTCATCTGAACTGGGACACGGGCTGAAAATATGGTCTTTGGAAATTAAAGAACTCCGTAACTATAGTTTTATCAACTGTGTGTGGTAGGAAAGCTCCACTGCAAGCCTCCCTCAGTAGCAATTTTTGCTTTCATTTAGTTTAGCTTCGTATCAGCTCTGTAAATGATGTTACTTGAGAATATAATTTGCCTTTTTTTAGATTCGTTGGGTATTTTGGCCTGGTTTTCATCAGGGGGAGTTCTTTTCGGAATGTTATGATTCCCAATGCCAAAACTGGAGATAGTGACCTTTAGCTCTCTGCTCATATCAGTTCATGTGAGTTTTATCGCAGGAAATAGGTATAGACTTGTGGCCAAAGATAAGGTTAAACTTATTGCACTTACATTAATTCACTCGTGAATTTTTTAATTGTATCAATTGAGTTATAAATCTTTTAATAACTTATTAATATAATTGATTTGATTAATTTTGGTCAAAAATTATAAATGCACTACGGCTCTTGCCTAGAGCAAAGTGAGGGCCCTCATGCCCCGTTGGCCACGTGCAATAAGGCATTAGGGTTCTCACCTAAACTAGGCAAGGGCGTTGCGACCCTCTCCTCTAAATGGGCGAGGAGTGGAAGTCAACCCACGATTGGGGAAAAAATATAAAAATATATAAAAATAAAAAGATTATATAAAACGATCATCATTTATGTTAGTGATTTCTAGTGAAAATTGACTGAATAGACTATATTGATGAATCGTTAAAAAGTTTATGATTCACTCGGTACAATTAAAAAGTTTGGGACTTGTTGGAAATGATCCATTTTCTATAATTTTCTAGAGTTGCTAAATTATAATCTAGAATTCCGTAGATGAAGTTTCCGGAAGAAAGAGGAAAATGTCTAGCATGTAAGAGAAGTCCAGAAAAATCCAGCATTGAAGAAAAGTCTAGAATGTACTTAGTTGGTGGATATGCCTATAAAAAGGCCATAACCCACTGATGTAATAGAGCGAGAAGAGCATGAGATAATACTCCATAACATGAAGCTCCTCCATCAACACTTCCTTCAACTATTGTAAAATTATTTTATTCAACTAATGAAACTATTTCCCAGATCCCATATTATTCGTCCTTCAATTATCCTAATTTATCCATTATCCATCTACTACAAATTATATCATATACTTGCACACAACATTATTAATAAAAAACTATCATTAATACCAAAACTTTGCATCCGTGCACATTTAAATTCTAACAGGGCTGAATTATTATAAGTATAATATATTTATAATTTTTTTGAACGTTTTCCTCTCTTGGTCATGGTGGTCATGGATGTCGTTATGCTCTCTACTGAGTGGGCATCGTATGTCAATAGTTATCTTCCTACGTGCTGACCAGAATCCCTAAGGAAAGCTTTTTTCTCTGCAAACTGTTAAGGAGTTCCAAAAGTTTCATGCTTTATTAAATTGGGAGGGCTAGCTAGCCTTGAAACATTCTTTGTCGAATAACATATCCGGCATTAGATTAGAGCAACGGAGAAATTTACACACTAAAATATGCATTTCTTAAATATCTGTTTTGAGTATGTACAGAGGAAGTGGGGGCTTACGAGGCAAGGGAAAGGCTACTTGTCTTTTCCCCCTCTCGCCGGTCAGGCTCTGTCAGAGCATATTCTCGGTCACCACGAAACCAAAGTCTTGTCGTCTAATTCGCAATTTGTGATCATTACATGTCCTTAAGCAAGTCACAGCCGTTAGATTAATTGCACGGTCCTCCATGCCACCATTGGGAGCCCAAAATGCAGGTGCGGCATCTCAAAGTGCTTTTTAAAATTTTCTTTGGGAGTTGAAATGTGTGAATGAATAAGACCAATTATTACTGGGAAAATACGTTTCTATTTTCTCGATAATTTCAAGCTCATATTTTTTTCCCTGTGAACTCAGCACAAGGTCTGTGCACTGCAGATTAGAATAAGTACATGATGAAATTTCTTCTCCTGAAGACAAGTCAAAGACATTCAATTTGGTTTGCATGCATGCAGCTTCTAATGCAATTTACCCAGATGTCGAAACTTTTTTTGGGAGTCAAAAGAGAGAATTTGCATGAGCCCACCTGACCATAACGTATTGTCAGCTTTGTTTCAGCAGTTTAGCTTCCATGTGATGGTGTCACATTACTATATGCCTGCACAAAGTAAGTGGGGATTAAATATTTAAAACGAGATTACATAAAACAGAGCCATGGAATAGAAGGATTTTCATGTCTCCTTTTTTTTTTTTTTTTTTTTTTTGCTTTCCTTTTATTTTTCATGGGTTGAAAGCTAGTGGTGGCTGCAGCATTTTGGGTTTCCACAAAGCAGATGTTTCTCTCATTAGAGGAAAATACTCTGTCATGGTGGCAACTCTGTATCAATCCACTCATTTTTAGCAGAGAATTTCTCTTTCAGCAAAATATTTTCACTGTGTCCATGCAAAAATCTTCATCGGTTCTCTTGGTATTTACTATTGAATAAATGCTCTTTTCTGAACCAAAAATGTGGAAGAAGAAGGAAAACAGTAGCATGCATCACTTTCCCATGTGGAGCCAGAACTCTCTCTCTTTCTCTCTCAACTTGAAGTCATGAATGTTTGTGTTTCGTGTGCCTTGACTGCCTCCCTCTCAGTAGCCTAGGGTGAAGTTAGTTATGAAATGGGTGTCTTACTCTCGGGCACAGGTTTGACTACCATTTTAATTTTGTACTGTGTATCCAATGATGGTTTGACACTTTGACTCATCTTTCATGGGTAAGTGAGTTCTCCGTACTTTTTAAGACCCTAGAGTGAAGTTTCTGCGCAGTCTTTGAGGTCATTTAACCCAGGTCCTCTGTATATTTAGTCCGATTTTGTTTCTTGGCCTTCGTTGTTTTGGTATCTTGTCCACGTTTCGCAAGCAAAAGGGAAGTCCTAGAAAGTGGTACAAGGTCACGAAGAATACCCCAAGTCTTAGGCCTTATAAAAAGAAAACTGATTTCCAAATCCCTTTCACACTCATGTCACATCAATATACTATAAAGCCTATGGACTCATCCCTAACTAATTATCTCACGATCTTAATCCCATCGTATCGTGTGGTCGAGACAATTGCATAGATATTTTTTAATAAGTGACCAAATCTAAAATTAACTTGGTATGATAATTCAATCCCAATCCTTTAAATTTTGAAATATCATCTAATAATCCGTTAAGTTATTTAGATGAGGCGCAGCCTAGAGTGAAAATGAATTATTTTTGAAATACATTGAGATCTTGGACCCAAAAAAACAAATACATTGATATTGTTCGAAGTCTCTCTAGCTTGAAAGATGTGAACGACAATGGATGCTGTATAAACAACACATACAACTAAACTGCCTCTGATCCCAAGTAATACCCATATTCTTCCCTTTTTGTAGATGCCAATTATTTCTGTCATCTCCAAAGGGAGAGCAAAGTAAACCGAGGGAGGGTTTATATTTGATTTCCCTTTAGGTCATTCAAACCAATCAATCAAGGTGAGAAGCTGGTAGCAGCAGCAGCAATCAAAAAGAGTCAAGAAATAAGATGGGTACTTTCTTCGTCCCTTTCAAGGGCCATAATAAAGCTTCCCTCACATGACGCGCCGCTGTATTCAGTTCCAAATCTATGATGAATCATGAAACGTTAGATTCAGAATCTCAGTGCCATCTTGCTCTGGAGTTTCAGATAGGGTTAGTTTTCCTGGCCTAGCTCTCAAGAAAATGACAGCGGCACACGGGTACGGCGAGGCGAGGCGAGGCGAGGCGGCTCTTGCTCCTGTCCCCGTACACATAAATAAATAAATGCCTGGGACAAAGCACAATTACACCCTTCATTAGGAGTGGTTTACGATGTAAGTAGTGGCAGTCAGATTTGTATAATGACAGGAGGAAATACCACAAGAGACAGGACAATTAATGAACCACTCTCTCTCTCTCTCTCTCTCTCTCACTAGGCTAGTCTCTCTGCACTGGTTACAGTGAATGAATGACCACGTTCGGCTCTTCTCTCTGAACCCTCCCTTCTGGTTCCCTCTAAAATCCCTGCAAAATCAAGCAGAGGCCTTTAATAATTTCACTTTCTTTTTCCTTTTTCTTTTGTGAGAGTCACGTATGGGATGATAGACCATGGCTGTACTTGTGCCCTTGCTAACTCATGCCTACTAATTGCCAAACAGCAAGCACAAGGATTCTCTCTCACTCCCGTTCTTTCTCGAGCCCCTCTAACTTTACTTACTCTACTAATGCTCCAGCTGCTTTTTACCCTGTTGTAATGTAATCAATCTCTCTTTCTCTGTCCTTATTCCCTTCCAAAATTTTATATTAGAAGATACACTCTCCATTCTCTTATTTCGCAGTCCCTCCTGCAGTTTCAGGTAATTAAACAAAATGGTGGGCTTAGGGAAAAGAATGGAAGAGAAGAAGGGGAAAGAACTAGTCTTGCTTTTACCTCCGGCCTTTCTAGACTCTCTCTCTCCAGAAAAGTTCACTCCTCTGTGTTTGCTTCTTTGAAGCCCTTTGTTTTTCAGCTCTCTTTTTTGAAGCTCTTTTGCTTGGAGAAGGAAATGGGTAGTTTGGAAGCTCTTTTAAAAGCTGCGTTTCCACCAGAAGCAAGCGTGCCAGAGCAAGTCCTGATATGGGTATGGCCTAAAACTTCCAATGGATCAGCATTTTGGACTCTGCTTTTCTGAAAACGCGGCTCAAGCAAATACATTCTCAGTCTTGGCGAAACCCGAACTCGTTTGTATCAGAAAAGGATGAAGAGATACCCCCAAAAAGCCGACCTTTTTACATTCCGTTAGCCCATATTCATCCAACTCGAGGTTTAAGCAAAAGAAAAAGGAAAAAGAAGCAGAGAGGATGGGATGTGTTGCTTCTAAGCTAGGTGAAGAAGAAGAAGTAGTATCCATATGTAGGGAGAGAAAGCATCAGCTCAAGCTAGCCGTTGAGAGAAGGTATGCTCTCGCAGAGGCACATTTTAAGTACTGTCAATCTCTATATGCAGTCGCAGCTGCCGTTAAGCTCTTTGTTGCTAGACACTCTTCACCTTCTTCACCTTTCCTCATAACTTTCTCTCCACCTTGCACCTCCCCATCAACCCCCACCGAGAATGTCACCAACAGCACCATGCTGCTCCAACAGAGGCCTTCTGAGTCTACCAAAGAGTCCATCCCTTGTGAGCACTGTGATTCCTCCACTTCTTCAGATGACTCCTCAGAGGAAGAAACTGAGAAGAGAGTGAACGCAGAAGAACAAGAGCCAGCCTGCGGGTACTATTATATGCAAATGCCACCACCCATGCCATCTCCTCAGAGGGATTTTGGGTGGGACTTCTTCAACCCCTTCTATGGCATGAGGCCGGACGTCATGAGTGGGTACAGGCAGACCTCCGAGGATGATCTGAGGGTTGTGAGGGAACAGGAAGGAATACCAGAGCTGGAAGAAGAGGAAGAAGCTGAAGAGAATGGGGTTGAAGAAGAGGAAAAGGTGGTGGTTGTTGAAGAGAATGTTGTGAGTGGAGGGGAGGCTAAGGAAGAGAGTGGTTCGGTTGAAATGGTGAAGGCGGTGGGCGGTGGCGGCTGTTTGGGCCAGGGCGAGCACAAGGGCTTAACAGTGATTGACATGCCTGAGAAGGGTAGAGAGCTTTTGGAAGCATTGAAGGACATTGAAGACCATTTCATAAGGGCTTATGATTCTGGCAAGGATGTCTCTAGGATGTTGGAAGCTAACAGAGTGCATCTGCAATCTGGATTAGAGGAAATAAAAGGTGAGATTAGGGTTTTCTGGTTCGGTATATTTTGTTGTCACATTACAATATTATTGAATCAAATCTTACTTCAATCCCCAAGTACCCATTTTGTCTCCTACTGAACTATTAGCAGAACGCAGCTTGAAAATCATTTCATGAATAAAGTCACCTTGTTTGTGTTCATTTCAGACTAATTTCTTAGTTCATTTTTATTTGGTAAGTGTTGAGGGAAATTACTGTGTAATCCTTTCTCTATCGTGATCTTGGATTCTTATGTTCATATTAACGGATTTGCTAGTTTTGCTGGTTCAGTCGTGACCTAGGTAATTCAACTTTACTTTTCCTTTTTCCTTCCAGTGATTTGGATTTCTTAACCCATCTAAAAAGTTGGTATTTTTCATCTAATCTTGAAAAGTTTTATCCTAGCTGCCAAAAGGTTTTTGTTTCACTTGCCGGGATAAATTGCAAAAATTGGCGACATCTTCTGGGTGTTATGGTTTCACTTTTGTTGGTGGTCCCTTTCATGTTGCCGGTGCATTTTTCTTCTCCTCTCAATAAAGGTCATTGGTGGGGCTTATCTCGTCCCAGTAGCTAATTAGGACCACAATGCTGTCTTATAGTTTTGCCTAGGCTTTGATTTGTGCTTGCTCTCGACTGACCTGAGGAGAACCTAATTTTACTCTGGTGGAGCCAACCCATTTCAATACAAACCAGAGGGAGAGGACAGAGGAGAGACAATTTAGAAGTTGCTTTCTCTTTCAATATATTGCAGGGGACATTGTTTTAACATTTGTATATTTGTATGTCTTTATTGTATAACTGAATTTCTTACCATCACCATTCATGTTCTTGTTGGAGCTTTGTGAATCATTCTTAGTCTTGCCCTTTTCTCTTCAGTTTATCTCTTTTAAATAACCTCTTTCTAGCAAGTTGTGATTCTAGAATATCCTACTATTCACCCCTCTTCATTTCTATTTACTACATAAGGCAACAAATTCTTGATGAGGCATGATGACTTCTTGTTTCTTCCTTAAGAGATAAATCAGAAGTCTTTCAGATCTGGTGTGTGGATCCGATACTCTGTATTTTGGTGATCTATTGGAACTCCCTAATTTCTAATTCTAATGCAGAAAATTCCACAAAACTAATCCAATCGTTAACGTGGCACCGATCAACTTCATCTAAGCCTACCTCATGCAAAAGTCTGGTGGCCTCAAGTTCAAAGGGATCATCTACATGGACTGCGTATACAAATGAATTGTTTGATGACTATGGAGGGATGGTTTCGGGAAGCCATTCACTCACCTTGGAAAGACTATATGCATGGGAGAAGAAGCTCTATGAAGAAGTTAAGGTAAAGTTGCATCTGTCAACACTCCACTTGTTTGATTGGCTACTATGAACGAGTTGTCTTCACTTCTCACCTAAACATGGTATGCTCTTGAAAATGTTTCTTAATTCATGTTAAAAGATGAAATCTTGACAATTGAGTTTATTTCTGTATTATCTGTATGTTATGATTGGGGACTTAGTTTCATCTAGTTTGCTTTCATTTATTTCGACTTGATAATTTCAATCCTATAAGCCAGGCTGGAGACAACATAAGAAAATTGTACGAGAGGAAGTGCATGCGTCTGAGAAACCAAGGTGTCAGAGGAGATGATGGACCCGTGATGGACAAAACCAGAGCTACCGTGAAAGATTTATATGCTAGGATCTTGGTTGCGATTCGCAGTGCCGAGTCAATTTCTAAAAAGATCGAGAAGCTTCGTGATGACGAACTGCAGCCTCAAATTCTCGAGCTTTTAAAAGGGTAAGCAAACACCTAGGAAAAGCTCTGTGAATTTCATCATTGTACATCAGTTACACGAAGGTAATTAAGTCTATTTTCGGAACTTCATGGTCTCGCTCCTTATTTGTCATTCTGTTCCTATCATGCAGCCTTACTCAAACCTGGAAAATTATGCTGGAGTCTCACGAGACCCAGAATAAGATTCTTCTCGAAGTTGGTACCTTTGCTTGCCCCACGTATGGAAAGTTCTGCAATGACTCCCACCGGCTCGCGACACTCCAGCTCGAAGCTGAGCTCCAGAACTGGCGTTCATGCTTCACTGACTACATCGCCTCACAAAAGGCATATGTTGAAGCCCTTCACGGTTGGCTTGCCAAGTTCGTAGCGCCAGAAGTCGAATTTTGCTCCAAGGGCAGAAGTTCTTCCACGCCTTACCGGGTCAATGGTCCCCTGTTATTACCAATCTGCCACGACTGGTCGGCCTCTCTGAATAAGTTGCCAGAAAAGGCCGTGGCATTCGCGTTGAAAAGCTTTGCAAAGGACGTGAGAGCGCTCTGGGCCCAACAAGGGGAGGAGCAGCGCCAAAAGAGGAAAGTGGATGCGCTGGCAAAAGAAGTTGAGAGGAGGACAATGTCGCCATCATTCCACAAGGTAGAGACCGCGTTTCTCGAGTTCAGGCCAACCGAGGACAAAACTGAGCTCGAGATCGACCATCCCGAGCTCGCGACAGACAAGGGGGACTTCTTGGAGACATTGAGGAGGAAGTTAGAAGTGGAGAAGGAGAGGCACCATAACTGCATGCAAGAAACGCAGAGGATCACTCTAAATGGGTTTCAGACCGGGTTCTCCGCGATCTTTGAGTCCCTGACCGAGTTCTCCAAGGCTTCTCAGAAACTGTACGATGATCTTGTTGCTTACAGCGAGAGCGCAGAGAGAGCCAAAAACGTAACCCATTTGGAAGGCTCCCAAGCCGGAGGAGATGGTGAAAGGAGATGACGATTGTAGGTCTAGCTTATCGAGTCGTGGCTGTATATTACCGGTTCGAGTCGAAGCGCCTCGCTGAGACTTGGATTGGTGTCCATGTTCTTTCTTTTTTCGCTTGGTGGGTTTTGTTGAGGACGACGGTTATTAAGATGTCCCTGGTGGTCCGTTGTGGTCACCACTTCCTCAAATTGTTTATTGGCAAATACGTGTTAGGAGAGTTTTGCCTTCTACTCTCTAGGGATTGTTACTTGCAAATATATCTGAGCTAAGTTGGGCCATTGTTGGCTTATCGTCGAACTGAAAATCTACTGAGGGGGAGCTCCCGCAAGATGAAGTGTTATTTCTGGGGAGATATTCCTTTTCTCTGTCTGCCTGTGTTATCTTCTTTATTTTTTTTTGTCTTATTTTGAGACTTTTCCATTGTCTCTTAACAGAATCTGTGAGTTGAATGTCGTACATGAATTTAAATGTCTTTGTTCATTTTTTTTTTGGTAACTCAGGAACTTCCGTGGTCCAGTGTTCGAATCACTATGCCGCCACCACAGGTGGTGTCTCTGTTCATTTTTTTTTTTTTTTGGTAAATCAAGGAATCTCCGTGTGCTGCTTCGCCCTGGGTAAGTTGTGGGTTCCTTTTCAGGTGGTGTCTCTATTCATTTTTTTTTTTTGTAAATTAGGGAATTTTCGTGTGCCGCTTCGCGATGGAGTAAATCCTGAAGAAAGTAGAGTCACCATTACCCTTGCTTCTTAGGTAAGTCGTGGTTCCTTTTCAACAAGGCAGACGACGCGAAAAACTGGACCTCTCGTGAAAGGAACCAACATCTAATCACTACGCTGCCACCACAGATGATTTGTCTCTGTTCATTTTTCACGTGAAAAGAATGAGTTGAATCTCTTACATGAAACTAAATGTATTTATTCATTTTTCACGTGGAAAGAATGGCCAATGGGTTTCTCTCCCTGTATCAAGTCCTCCAATTTTTAAACTAAATGACTTTGTGGGCTCGGGCTTATTTGGACTTGTCGCCGATCCGAGCCAGGCATTGTATAAGTGAGATTTGGGATAAGAAAAGTTGGGTTGCTTGTCGGACCTAATAACGAGACCTGCACGCCGGACCAGTCCATTCGCATATCGGGCTTGGGTGGCTTAATGGGCCACCAGGCTCGCCCACGGTCAAGTTCAGGCCACCTATAGAAAAATCTCGCGCGCTTTGGTCTGCCAGTTGCAACCTCCACCAATCAACTGATTTCAACCGTCTCCCAACAGCCAGAAAAGAGAGTACGTGTGAAGTGAAAACAGTTGAAAGCCGCCGCAGATAGCATTAGTCGACCATGTTGTCTTCCTCTTGGAGTTGGAGGCAGAGCCTCACACTCCCACCTTCTTCTCCCTTTGATTTCTCCTGCAGACCGCGTTGCACCAGAGCCGGGTCGTCTCTTGTTGCCCACGCTAGAGCAGAGAACAATGACAACGGCGAGGACGGGAAGAAGAAGAATAAGAACGTGGTGATTGTTGGCTCCGGTTGGGCCGGCCTCGGTGCAGCTCACCATCTCTGCAAGCAGGTGCGTGATTGAGTTTAGACTGTGTTCAGTCGGTGATTGTGCGGAATGCCAAAGGTTTGAATTCGAAGGGAGTGCCTTGTGTTTTTTCCCCTTCTTTTTCAGGGTTTCAATGTGACAGTTCTTGAAGATGCGGATGATTATGGCAGTCCTGACGGGATCGGTATTCAGGGTACTTGAAACCACTCTTTCATGTGAAGAGAATTTAGCCGGTTCTTCTTCTGGGTTGTTGATATGTTGATAGCTCATGCTAATCTCGTAGATGCTAGTTTAGGACTGGGTTGAACTGGCTCGTCAAATTAGATTGGTTTAAGATGTTTTCCTTTTTATGTTTGTCTGTATAAATTTGCTAAATGAGAGTAGGAAAATCATTTGGATATTAATGTATGAATTACTTAAGCATTATGCAGGCATACTGTTTATGTTTATTGCTGTTGTTCATGTAAGTGAATGAGGATATGGTTAGTGTATACCGTCGGCTCATGAGGAAATTCTGCCAATAGCAGAGAAGTTGTTATCATGTCATATGGGCGTCCATTTACCCCCATTACTTGTGAGTATTCACTAGGGATGATCGAAAGTTGATGAGCTCCAACTTGTCCTTTCCATGGTTGGGCCCTTTCGAATTGCATCGTACACAGGGGTGTCTCCCACAACTTAGTAGTTGGAAAAAAGCCAAACAGAGTTCTTTGAACATGCAGGCTTTTGGCATCCTTACCAGAACATCTTCAGCCTCGTCGATGAGCTTGGGATCAAGCCCTTTACAAATTCGATGAAGTCTGCTCTCTATTCGAGTGAAGGGCTAGAGGTACTTGACACATCTTTTTCATTTAACATTCCGAGCATGTGAAACCAATGATAAAAAGACTACGTTTAGTATGTTTTGGATGGTGAAGTTCAAACATATCTTATGCTTTTGAATGTAGCCATTCTCAATCACATGTGGCGCTGGCTTCTCTGCTGTCAAATTTTGGTGGCCATTATGACAAGTACATATGTCTTGCATATCTGGAGACCCTTAGTGTTAGGTTTCTCAAAGTAAAATTTATACTCATGCAGGTTGAGTTTCCGATATACCAGGATCTGCCTCAGTTGCCTTCTCCCTTGGGAGCCTTAGTTCATACTCAAGTATGCATCATGATGAAGCTACAAGACACTGTCTACTGATATGATATATATCAAAGCTTGACCAAACAAATGACTCTGCTGATGTTCAATTATTCTTTGTGACATGCAGTTTCTTCGAATGGACTTGGTGGATAGACTGACATCAGTTTCTCTAATGGCTGCAGGCATGTTAAGGTTTCTCAGTCAAGTATTTGAGATGAAGAATATACCATGGCATACGTGAACAAATTAATGAAGAAACAACTTGATTTGATTGCCCTATTGTAATGTCCTCTTCGATGAATAATGAAAATGTAAATGAAGCATGTGATATGCTCTTATGCATTTAGATTTACAGCAATGTGTTGGCTAATAGACATTATATTTACTCTGTGGACTGCATAATCCCATCAGTTTGAGTTGTGAAGAACTTTCCAGCTAGTTATTGTAGGACATAAGTGCATCTGTAGTATTTGCAGATGGATCTCCCCTGACTTCTATCCCCCTCCCCACCCCCAACCTACAAGTTAGCACCAAACGAAGAGAGTAAATTCAGCATCATATTAAATTTTTCCGGTCCTGTAGGATTGTTTTAAGAAGATTGTCAACAGCATTCAATCACTAGCCCTACGACTCTTGCCAGATCTCATCCTCCTATCAACAGCTGACATGTGCCTTATGCTTGCAGTGGTAGACTTTGACAACACCGACACTGCCTGGAGAAAGTATGATCCAAGTAAAGATCCAACCACATTTGTTAAAACAAAATATTTCTATCGATGAACTTCATCACTAGCCAAAGTTCATAAGACAAATGCTTATGATATATTCAACTGGTAGTTACTGCCAGGGAACTCTTTAGACAATTTGGCTGCTCAGAAAAGCTTTATCGGGATGTATTTCGTCCAATGCTTCAAGTGGGTCTCTTTGTGCCACCGGAGCAGGGCAGTGCTGCTGCAACTCTGGCAATGCTATATTACCTCATCCTTGCTCACCAGGTCTCTTGGCTCTCTTCTCTAGACCTCATTTGTAATACATGCACCTGATGATGGGCAGTTCAATATGATAGCTGGAAGCAACGGAACCATGAGATATCTCCTATTATGTGAAGATTTTGGAAAAAGAAAGAAGAAGCTATCAGTCAGCCATCTTGGCCTGTGGAATGTGCAGCATTAGTGCAATCATAATCAAGATGGATGATGTGGTCATTTAACCGGGCTTTAACATAGTGTCTAAGTGCAGAAGGCCGTTCTGACTGACAATTGCATTCATGTTTATGAAATGGGCACATCAAAGTGTAACTCTCTCCTGTTTTTGGACGCAGAAAGATTTTGATGCTGTGTGGTGTCAGGGGACACTCAAAGAAAAGATCTTCAAGCCGTGGAAGGAATTGATGAGGACTCAAGGTTGTGTGTTTTTGGAGGGTCGAAGGGTGACAAACTTATTCTTTGATGAGGCAACAGGCCGCATATCAGGAATAGCTTGTGGGGGAGAGACCCTTAACGCAGATGCATTCATTCTAGCTGTCAGAATCTCCACAATTCAGGAGATTATTCGTAACAGGTGATTTTTGTTCTCTCTGCAAATGTTTGGTATTAAATCAAATTAATTATCTGGACTTTTAGCATATATTACTGCTTTCTTCATTCCATCTGCAATTCTTTGCTGTTTGTGTCCTTTCGTTAGCGTTAATAAGCTGACCCTGTTAATATTACTCAACTCTTCACTCTTACAGATGAGTGAAAATCTCTTCGTTGAAGAACTAGTCAAACATGTCTTACTTTGCGAAAGTCTGTTCCCTTCTTCTGAAATCACTAGTACTTGAGATAATGTGTATTCTTTCACTAATATAAACTAAAGTAGTCTATACATGTCGAATCTCTGATTTTAGCATTGCGTTCTTCTGTGTTTCCTTTTAACTTGATGTTGAGTTCTGTGTAGCTCAGTGTTACGCACGAGGGATGAGTTTTTGAAAGTCATGAACTTGGCTGGGGTTGATGCACTGAGTGTTAAGCTTCGACTTGATGGAAAAGTAAGTGCTGACGGTTTTCTTTGTCCTAAAATCTGCAGCTTTCTGCTAACATTTTCGATCTATATTGAAAATTACCCAATAGAGGGGAGGAGATACGTACAGTTAAGAAGTGAATAAGGAAAATTTGTCCACCCTCAGTGTTTCATTCTGCCTTTGCAATTTTATGATAAGTAGAGTCCTTACATGATTAACAAAGGTCTCCTTGTATTTGATGATTTCTTGTTTTTGCTAAATATGCATGTATGTTATGTAGTAAAGCTCTTAAATGCATAGTAATTACTAGGAACTAAACTGTTTTGGTCAAGATTATGCTCAATCTCTTCGTGGTTTCTTGGAAAGCCGTTGATATTTTGTTCCTCCCTTGTAAGGTGCAGAATGCCCTTGCCAATGACGACTAATGAGAAGTCATGTAATTTGACAAATATCAGGTTACCATTCCCAATGCGACCAATGTTTGCTCTGGGAATGACCACTGCTTTGGATGGACCTTCTTCGACTTGAATGTACTCCAAGATGAGCATAAAGGCGACCCTATGCAAGTCATACAATCTGATTTCGTGAGTATAAGGAATCTTCATTTGTTTAGGTGGGACAAGCTTTGTGAAAGTAATTGTCAACGAAATGATAACTTTCTCTGGTTTCTCTGGTTTATGCAGTATTACGCTGATGAACTGCTAGTACTCGAGGATGAGCAATTAGTTGGAAAAACCATGTCGTACCTCGCAGATGTTGTGAAGGAGTTTGCGAATTCTACTGTGGTGGATAGGGAAATTAGTAGATCTCCAATGTCCTTAACTCATTTCTTCCCAGGTAACTCTTTAATAGCTTTATGCTATTGGTTCCCAAATGAAGCTGATGCTAGACCTTTTCTAGTGGTAGATCTCATGGTACAGATGGCTAGAGAATTCGACATAAGTTTTGCACCATCAGAAGACAAGAAATTATCTGAAATCTGTTCTGCAATCAATGAACTTAAGAGGACGCATTTTGCTAGATCTTTTATTCTCTGTTAACTGGCATGTCTGACGTGAAGATGGATGCCTCTTTTATTTATGATGAATTTTCTGTTCATCTTCCTTGTATGATAGGTTCATATGATTACATGATGCGTGGTTCTACCTCCTTCCCAAACTTGTTCATGGCAGGAGACTGGATTATCAACCGTCATGGTTCATGGTCACAGGTTTTGATCTGCCACTGTTTCTTCTCTTCTGATTTGAGATTCGACAGTAGATGATAATGACGATGACCCCATCATGGTTGTAAACAGGAGAAGTCTTACGTCACGGGGCTCGAAGCTGCCAACCGCATAGTGGACTATCTCGAATATGGAGACTTTGCTAAAATCATACCTGTTGAGGAAGATGAACAGCACATCCAAGCACTTCGCGACCTCAACCGAAGCTTCAATGAGATCAGAGCTCAACTTCCGCTGCCCAGCAGCTTCCTTTGGTGAAGGGATTTTGTTCTCTCCATCGATATACTTGACTTGCTGCTACATTTTGCACTCGTGCTTGTCCCTTTGAATACGGCAGATCACCAGTGAGCCTGAAACATTTTCTTTACGTGGATTGCTACCAATAAACTCGTCGAGTGAGAATAAGGATGTGGGTGTGTCCCATGCAACCCCAATGACAGCTAAAAAGAATGGCCTTTTTAGCAACAAGACCATCTGATGTGGTTGCGTACGAAGAGTTTGACAATCGCCTTAGCAAAGTTTTCAACTTAATAATTGAGAAATTTTGTAATGTTATGCGGTTGCCAATCATTTCACTCTTGTATTGTCAAGTGTAAGTTTGAGATTGAAGATTACATCTTTGAAAGATGAATAAAGTGATTCTACTTTGTTGATTTTCATTTGCTCGCGCTATTTCCGTCATCTAAACGGCTATAACACTGCTCAATTAATTGAGTTGACGAAAATTAAATTTAAGAGAACTGATTAACCAATATAACAAATGGAAAAGATTAAAGTTGTTATTTATTGAAAATACAAAAGCCGCACGTTGTTATGAAAACATAAGATTGTCCATATAAATAGAAACAAGGATATTTTACTGAACCACCTTATATTAGTTTTTTTTTTTTTGGTAAGACACCTTATATTAGTTTTCGTCCATTCTTATAGGGAAAATTTCAAAAAATGGCTCGAAGTGCCCTTATTTATCAAATAGGGATTCAAAGTTGATCTTAATTCAAAAAAAGACCTAAAGTAGTGATGGTTGTTTTAAATAAGAGCCTTACCTCACCCGTCACTGGCTAGCTAAATTTTCCAACCAATCAAGGGCGTTTTCATCCAAATTTTATTTTCTTTTTTCTGTTTCCTTCCTTTTCCTTTTCTGGCCAACAGCGGGCGAGGGTTTGCATACCCTCGCCAGCTGTGGGCGAGGCCACCCTTGCTAGGCGAGGGTCGATCTCGCTAGGGATCGACAAGCAGCCTCCCCCAGGCAAGCGTCACCTTGCCTATGGCTGACGAGGGTGGCCCTCACCTAGGCCTCTACGGGCATCACCGGTGGCTGGTCAGCCACCAACGAAGAAGGAAGAAGAACAAAAAAAAAAGCAAAGAAAAAGGGCAAATGATGAAAATGCTCTTGACCGGCAGAAAGTTAGGCCCTCTTTGGGTTCTTATTTGAGAGAGTAATGACACATCAAGTTTTTATTTGAAACAAGATCTACTTTTGAACTGTTATTTGAGAAAATGATAGTATTTCATGCCATTTTTTTAGAATTTTCCTATTTTCATATGAATTTCGTATCCTCTCTTCAACTTACTAAGGGTGTGTTTGGAAACATGTTCTTTTCTCTGTTTTTTCAATTCTTTTGTTCTTCGAAACTAGAAAAGAACATAAATCTGTTTGTATATGTCAGTTAATTTTCTATTCCTTAAAATAGATCAGGGGAATAAATTTAAAACAAATTTTTTTTTTAACTTTTTTGTTTATAAGAACAAAAAAGAGGGTTATTTTAAAGAAACAAGCTTAACTAACCTAATGCTCTTCTTTACACAATTGAGGGTCGGGTGAAAAAAAGAAATTATACAATTACATGGTGGTCATCATCATCAAATAAGTCAAATCCTTTCAGGAGTGCGCCAGTCTACAAGAGGCATGTCCGCCCTCGCTTGCTTCCTGGTACCGTCCACTAGTGGATCTCTGACCACCTCCTCTTCGCCTCTCACTACCCTTGGGTTGTCGACATCGAAGTCAAGTGGCACCTTAGCTTCGCACAAGGCGTCCACCACCTTATCGCCACCCTTAGAGCGGCCGCCGTTGCCTCGTCTACCATATCGCGGTTGCTACCTCCCCCGGTTGCTCGGTGAGGCCCTTGATGACCTGAGGCTTGTCTTTGCCAATGTCCAAGTCGCCTCTGAGACGGTGAAGCTGAAGGAGGACCACTACAGTCCTGAGGTGGAGATAGCGACGGAGGCAATGAAGGACGACGACCGAGAGGTAGTTGAAGAGAATGGGTTTGAGACATTGCTGCACTTAGCAAGTGAGATTTTCAAAGATTTTTTAATCTATCTTGGGTTGCACCTAATATGTGATGGGATTTTCTATAGTCCGAAGGATATGTGGAGGAATTCTAATCCCATCTTATCGTATCCTATCACAATCTAAATCTTAATGACCAAGGGTAGTCTAATATATCAGGCTTCTTTCCGCTGGTTTAATCTTATAATTTGTATCCGATAATTCTAATTCCCTGCTTGGTCACAAGCCCGCCTTACCAAGTTCGGCGGTCCTGACTTACAAATATAAGCTTTGCAAATACGAAAGCTTGCAGATGTTTATTCCATGGCCCTCTTTTGCCAATCGTCCAGAATGCGTTTCCAGTTTGCTTGAGTTGACTCTCAGTTTACTTTGTTTGAGAGACGAGCTAAAGGTCAATTCTCCTGTTCAAGTACCATTCCACAACATAGTGAGTTTTCCTCTCTACTCACTCGATGCCTCTCGGATCACTACAAGTTTTGCATTTTAAACCGAATCACTATTTAATTTCCCTCAAATTTGTAATGCCATCGAGGTGACTGTTGTAGGAAAGAGGCAAAAATCACCCTGAACACAGACTATATCTTTCCCGAAGATGTTGAGGAAACGTAGCATTTGAGTGCATAGAAACTTCTCATTTGACTGACACAGGATCAACTCAATGTACATTCGGCAGAACTCGTCATATTCGCAGCAACAGAAACTGACTTCTATGGTCACCTGGGAGAAGAAAAGCAACTATGATGCTGTGAGAAGACTGACTTGGATTCACAATTACAATCAAGACAGACGTAGGAAGTCGCCGGCTATGGGTGGTCATTGCACTGGTGAAAAGCAGGGCCACAATCCTGCAGATTGGCGCTGATCGAGAACCGGAACCATCTCCTTTTCTCTGCATACCTAAGGCAGGGCTCTAGAACAAGCCCGATCATCACCGCCACAAGGCTGAGACCCATGACCTTGTTTGGTGCGAGAGCCACGACCACGAGGAGAAGCATGGTTGGGGGTATGCACATGAGAATCGACCCAACTGTCCCGACCGGGATCCTGTAAGGCCTAGAAGCCGTGGGGTGCTTCACCCTCAACTTCACAAAGGCCACAAACTCCATGATCATCCCAAAGCAGTACAAGAAATTCTCTGCGGCCACGATTTCCTGGAAGCTCAACCACGAGAGCATGATGACACCTGAGGCTGAGAATAATATCCCAAAGAGTGGAGTCCCATAGCAGGATCGCTTGGCGAAGAACTCGGGAAGCATCCCTCGCTCTGCCATGCCAAGCAACTGGAATGAATCACTGCTCATCTCGGCCATGAACATCCCCGTGTTGGAGAGAGCGGAAGCAGCTTGGACCCAACTCCGCAGCCAGACACCTCCAAGGATCTTGGCAATGTCTGAGAAGTACCCATCAGACCACAACTTGCGCTCAACTGGGATGGCTCCAGTCCCAATCAGGAGAGGGAAGAAGTACCCGAGGACGACCAAGATGAGAGCGTAAAACAGAGCTCTCGGGAGGGTTTTGCTCGGGTTATCTACTTCGCCAGTGAGAGTACTGATGGAGTCCCAATAATTGAGGTTCCAAAAGAGAGTGTTTAAGTATAACCCCCAATTGACATTGTCGAGATCTACCATCAACCACCTTGAAGGTTTCAGATCAGGAATGGCCACCAGTCCCATGACCACAAAAGGAAGAAGGGATATCACTCCCAACAGTATAGCAACCCAACCCACTATTGTCAAACCCCGGTAATTCATATAAGTCAGTGCAAGAGTCAGTACAAGCACAGCTACAGTTCTAGGAAAACCACCTTCGAGATCTGGGACTGCCGATTTAAGATAGTCCAAGAAGAGAACTGGGTACAGCGCATTGTCGATTACGCCACTCAGCCATTTCATCCAGCCCTGTTGGAAGCCCCAATAAGGCCCCAAAGCCGATGAAACCCAAACTACATAGCCTCCATTTTCAGGAAACATCGTGCCCATCTCTGCAGTAATCAGAGCCTCGGGGATGCTCCATATAAGTGGGAATATCAAGAAACCAAGGAGGGCTAAAAGGGGACCTGCTGCTTTCACGCTGTCCTCTACACCAAATGGACCGCCAGAGACTTCATAAAAGATAAGGAAAACAAGAGGTATGATTGAAACCTTTTGAAATTTCTCCAATTTTGGGGACGATTCGCCCCCCAAAGCTGTGTACTCTGAGGCGCCGCTGTGTCCTGGCATCGGAGAAGTTTGCTTTGTAGTTGGATTTCTCTGTTTCTGCAAGCAAGATTAACGAATATTGAAGGTCTTGCAGTACATATTTAGCATCGTTATCCACGCATTTGCTCTTCCATTCATCAATCATATACAAATCATGGTTGTGATGAAGCTGCTTCTCAATACAGAGACTTGCTATGCTAATATACTGCGGTACACTACCAAGCTCCTTCTTTTCTCACTTTCTTCAACTATGAGCTGGTTCACATTTAAGGAAATTTTGGGTGATGCTTACTCATTGAAACAACACAAATAGGGAAGAGAAATGCAGCCAAGCAGAGCGCATTTTATCAGCTAAAGAAACAAACCCCTTTGCTACTTTTAGGCCAAAAAGAAAGGAAACCCATTTGGCGGCACAAAATCGAGCACCTGAATCTTCTTCCTTTGCACAAAAAAGAGATCAATTTTAAACATAAACGCTGAAAAGCAGAAGAGAAGGGCTTTCCCTTCAGCAACCCCAATACCCAAAGAACCAAACCAGATACCAAAGAACAATCACCTCTTGATTCGTGTTGCCAAAGCCAGCAAAATCAGACCTCAGGAGGCGATCGCAAAACTAACGGCGAACATGCGGTCGAACGAACGAACGAGAAGATAAAAATGCAGCTAATGACATCAACGTTACTGACCATTGAAGGAGAAGGAGAAGAGGTGGAGAGAGAGAGAGAGAGAGAGAGAGAGCTGCAGCAGCAAGAAGAAGGAGTGGCGATGAACAACCAAGCGACAAGTGTTAACGATGCGAGGAAAAGCAAATGCGAGAGATCCCAACACGTGCCCCTGGGGGACCGAGCCCCCCTCACGTGCACAAGCCCCACACGCGCCAACCGCGATAGCGGACCCGCTCCTCGAACCCCAATCCCGCGAAGCAACGAGCGACGAGCGACGTTCAAGAGTTCAGCTTTATCAGGAGGGAAGGAGAGAAGAAACGCCGAAAGAGCCAGTCCGTCGGGAGAGAAGGAATGAAAGTCGCTGACTTCATTTTTAAAATGCTCCGCCGACATCGACGAGTGCTTTTTAACGAGACGGTCGTGGCGCTTCTTTCCCTCCCCTCATTCCGCTCCAATCAATCGTCCCAAAGTCAAAACACTCTTCTTTTATGTTCATTTCGGCCCCGCCCCCGGTTCGCTCAATGCCTCAGGCGCGTGCAACCAACCACTCTCCCCTGCTGTATCACCAGATTCACCGCCCGGTTCACCTTATATTCTACCATTCTCACTGCACAACTTACACTCTTGTCTCTCTCTCTGTCTTTGTTTCTCTCTCTCGTCCGTCATCATCATCCTCAGCCAAATAAAAAAAAGGGAACTTTATTTATTGAATCTTCTCCTCCTTGTAGGCTCCTCTCACTTACTCACCCCTGCTAATCACAAATCTTTAATTACTCCTTTCTCTCCTCTCCGCGAAGATTTGGGTCGCCCGAAATCTTTTCAATTAGGAAGCGATCTCTCTCTGTCTCTGTAAAGCGCCGAGTTTTAAATGGATCCTTCCATATCCACCAAGACCCACCAGCCCTCCCCACTCGACCACTCCTTCCTCTGCCACAACGGCTTCGCCGCCGCCGCCGCCGCCGCCCCCGCCGCTCGAGGTCTCCGACATCGAGATGATCGCCTTCCAGTCCGTGGCGTACACCAGCCTCCGCGACCTCCTCCCCGCGTCCCCGCCCCACCCGTCGGTCGCCTCCCCGACCAACAACTCCAGCTGGTACGAGATCCCCATCAAGAACCCGCTCGTCAAGCACGCCGCCCTCGCCTACCTCCAGCCCATGTCGTCGCCGCCGGAGGTCGGCGACAAGGGCCTCCTCGGCAGGCTCAAGGACAGCTGCGGGTGCTTCTGCTGGCTCGGCGACATCCTGTCGCGGGTCCTCCAGGAGGTCTTCGGGAGCTTTGTCTGCGACGACGACAGAGGGTGGTACGAGTACGTCGAGGACGACGAGGACGATGAAGACACAGAGAAAGTCGACTGAGCAAGGTTCTGTCTTTCCCTTCTGTGTGTTTTTTTTTTTTTTTTTTTTTTTTTTTGGGATCGCCAGGAGGGAGTTTCTATAGGTTTGACTGGTAGGTGAGACGAAATTTGTACATCAATAGTGAAAGATTTTCTTTCGGTGGATTCTTTTGTAAGTAATTAAGAAGTTGCATACAGAAAATAAATAAATTTGTTCTCATTCGGGTTGCCCTGTTGGTGGGCTGGTTCTGTTCGTCTGCTTCTGGCCGACACCGGTGGTGAGCTGTAAGCATTTCGCGCCATCGTCGCCGCTCGTCCATTAAAATACATTGCGGGTCAAATTTCTTAAGGAAGGAGTTTCGGATTTCGATCGAATCATCAATTTTATATCACGTAAAACGATCTCACCTCGGACCTACAGGCTACAGGTGTTTCACAACCGAAAACTGACTCCATAGATTTGGCTTCCACGTCACCGTGCGCCTGGTTTGTCTGTCCGACTTCTTAATTGTATTGGCCCCCCAGAAAATCACAACCACAACAAGGACTCGTATTTCGTGTTCCGGACAGAAAGCTGACGCCCGCAAGAGCGTATCTGGCCAGCAGGAGGAGCGTTGAGAAAAAGAGTCGGTCAACACATTTTGACTTCCGTCGTTCCGCCTGGCGTCCCGGAAGTTCTGGTGAAGGAGGGAGGAGGCCCCGTTGAACGGACCCGTGAGAGTCGAATTAAAGCAGTTGGTGGCGTTAAAGAAAAAAAAAACTAAAAAATGCGAGCGTCCACGCGCCCCGGGGAGCGTGCGGTTGCAGAGTTTATCCTCGTCCTCTTCTCTTTACGATGGTGAGAAAAGGACCAAACGTCGTGAGCGGCAGCGTAGTTGATCCGTCTCTCTCAACGGCCGAAATCACGTACGGGTTAAATCGGTTAAGTCTGTTCCTAGAGCGCTTAATCATTTGTCTGTTCTGTCGACCTGTTTTGTAAGCGTGTAGCATTCTTGAGAAAGACAGTAGAATTCTCAATGGGAGAAAAAGGGGGGGAAGTTCCGTGTTCGCGCCAGGCACGGCCCGTGTCCCAGGCGGAGTCGCGTGAGGGTTGGTTTCCTGGAACGAGGAATCTGTCGCTGTCCCCATTGACAAAATACCACTCGGCTGTCTGTCTCTCGAGCGTCCACTGACAGTTTGGTGTTTGAAAGATGGGACGGACGGGCGGACAGAGACAGCCCATGTTCGATTGAATCAAGGGCGTGAGGAAAGGGCAAAAGGGGGCCGAGGCTAGCGGGATTCGTTCGTGGGCTTCATGGTCCTGGCGGGCACGTGGAGTCCCAGGATGATGCTAGGCCCGACCATGAGTGGTTGGGTTGCCTGTTGAGAAAATATTGCGTACAACTTTTGCATCGTCCCTCCCCATTAATTGCTCCCTCCTCGTTAATTGCTGCCCTTCTCCCTCCATTAGCATGACAACCCCCCCTTCCTAAAAACTCTCTTCTGCATCTTCTTAGAATAAGAAGCCTGCTCCCATTTTTTTTCAAAATACTCTCCCTCCCTCTCGCCCCAAAAAGCCCTGCCGATCGCCTCTCGAGCTCTGACCCGCCGTCTTCGGCACGTCGCCTCCGCCTCCGTTGTCACCTTCAGGAGCCACTTTCTCTTCGTCGCTCCCAATAGCCCTACCGATGGCATCCCGGGCTCCGCCACGTCGCCTCTGCCGCTGCCACCTCCAGGAGCCACTTCCACTCTCTCGCCCCTAAGCGCCCCCACCGGTCGCATCCCGAGCTCATATCCACCTCCCCCGTGGCATTTTGGGTTTACCACATGACTGAGTTGAGCGTTCTCCTTCCTGTGTTTTCATTCTCTTCATGGAGGAAGATGAGATGAAGTCTAGATGAATCGGAAACACATGGACTTGTGAACTTTTATTTGTATTTGCCATGATGAACGAGTAAAAACTTAAGCCAGCAGCATAATATTTGCAACTAAGTGAAAACTACATACGAATTGGAAACAATATCTCTGAAAATGAAAGACAAAACAAAAGACTTCTAGTAAACCAAAAACGTTCCACGTGCATGTAAAGTGGTTTTGTATAGTCCCGTGACCATTACTTAAATTGAGAAAAGTTTCTCTTTTTCGCAAATTGGATGTTGCAAGTCCTGCTGTGGATTCGGCGTTCTTTAAGATTTGTGTTTACCTTGTTTCCAATGGTCACAATTGCGTTAAAAAAATTACAGTCACGGAAACATGGGACTATAGGCGGACATGAAAGATGTGAAGAAGCAGCTGCGAAGAAAGGAAATTCCAATGAACGAGCAAATATGTTGGTGTTGTAGAATTGCATTGTGCCACTAATCCAACTCTTACCAACTGAGAGTTAAGGATCAAACCATCAGATTCAAGAGAAAAAGTAAATGAAAACTCATCGGGACATAAAAGAACTGCACTCAGAAGCCGCTTAAGAAGTAAAAATGAAGTAATGACACCCTTTCTATCCATTGACATGAACTCACACGAGCGAGAATCTTGTTCTCGACGAGAGCAATGGAAGTTCCAAAAAAAGGGAAAATCATCACGAATTCTCGAGACAAGATTTAGCTATAGACATTTGTACATGCAAAAAGAAAGAAAAGAAGAAAAGTCCCAGCTAAAGCCAAATATCATTCATGGTGGGGAGCTACTCCAAGGGAGCAATGTGCGGTGCTTCCGCAGAGCAAGGATGGACATGGGCCTTCCCGAACGCCCGAGATAGAAACAACCTCCCCCTCCTCCACTCGTTGTCCTCTCCTTCTCGTGATCGCCCAACAGCACAGCCATCTTCTCCTTCATCTTCTCCTTGTAAAGCCTTCGCGTCACGTACGCCCCCGCGAGGCTTGCGCCCAACTGATAAACCCCGCACTCGACATTTACCTTCCTTCCGAACCCGAAGAACTTTTTCCCGAGGATTGTAGCAGGTCGCGATGAGAGGGTGTTATATATAGAGAGCGGAATAGAGATGCGCTCCGGCGGCCGGGGGGTGGCGAGAAGGCGACTCCTATTTTGCCTCTCGCGGGCGCTTTGCGTGGTCGGGACATTTTCCTCTGCGCTTTGCCTCCAAACTTGGGTAGCAAGGCAAAAAAGGACGCCAAGGAGGAGTAGGCAGAGGCGACGTGGCAAAGGCGAATATGAGCTCGGGATGCGACCGGCGGGGATGCTTAGGGGCGAGAGAGAAAGAGAGAGGAAGTGGTTCCTGGAGGTGGTAGCGGCGGAGGCGACGTGGCGGAGGCGTCTGATCTGAGTGCCGGATGCCATCGGCGGGGGCTATTGGGAGCGACGGAGGGAAAGTGGCTCCTGAAGGCGACAGGGAAAGCGGAGGCGACGTGCCGGAGATGGCGAGGCTTTTGGGAGCGAGAGGGGAGGAGAATATTTTGAGAAAAAGAGAGCAAGTAGGCTTCTTTTTCTCGGAAGATGCAGAAGAGAGGATAGAGAGTGCCCTCTAGTTGAAGAGAGAGAGAGTTGCCGGGGGAGGTTCACGTGAATGGAGGGGGAAGAGCAGCAATTAATGAGGAGAGAGGATGCCAAAGTTTGACTGATGGACATCATATGTACGGCCTAATGGAGTGGGACCCACACTGACACGTGTCGCGTTCCCACTGCCTTCCTATTTGCCACGCTGGAACATGAAACGTACGCAATATTTTCTTTTGCCAGCTAGGTCTATTCATCTTTTAAAGTTTTAAGGCAAGAGGTCCATTTGCCCATTGAGCAGGGTCAAACTCTAAACTTCAAGGAAAATTATACGTCTTTGAATTTGGTTCAATGTGAAGTATTATTCTTGAACATTTAATTTTTGTTTGATATGATCAATGGATTATTGATAAATGTATAACTTAGTTCTTTTGTTTGCTCAAATGATAAACCAGACTTTATTTGTAGATGTGGATATTTATATACTGCGTTGGATTTTTAAAAATAGTTAGCTTGTATGTCCATCTTTTCATCAATCTAATTTAGAAAAGGGGGAAAAACTTGGGACATTAAAATGTCTGTCATTATTTGTTGATGTGGATTGTTATCATGATTTAAAGTGAACATTTATTTGAATGACTCATGTATAACTTTTTTTTCTTTTTTGTCTATCATGCAAACTTGATGGAGTACAAGTCACGTCAATAGATTTCGTTAACTTAAATTAACAAGAAAATGACATTAAATATTTTCATATGATTTATGAACTAGATCAAATATGTATCAATAGTTCAAAGATCAAACTAAACAAAATAAAAGTTTGGAGATGACATTACATAGTAAATTAAAGTTCAAAATCATTTATATCGTTTTCTCCCATAATATAAGAGGCTCATCTACACATATTTCTTTCTCCATTTAAGTGTGAGTGAACCTAAATAAGGCTGCCCAGTACAAGGGCAAGAACAACCGACAACCATTCGAAACGAATTGTTGGACCAGTCGAGGTGAAAGAATTTCTGATGTCATTTCATTAGGCCATCGACCCTAGGGATGTCAAAATGGGTCATGGACTCATTTTTGGACTCATATTTTCTTAATATGGATTGCATATGGGTTAGAAGTTTTAAAAAACCCAACTAAAATTGGGTAAAAAAAATGAGTCTAATTTAAATGGGTCACAATTTAAATGGGTCGAAAATGAGTCAGAATTTGTGACCAATTTTCCACCCATTTACACGGCCCACCCATGACCCACTTCATCTCTGTAGACGAACGGAATGGCAGATACATGATACTCATTTTCCACTCCGGTGACCGAAAGGTATCAATCGGCCACTCACCTATGTTGCTCCTCCGCCACTCACCTCTGCAGACGTTTGGGTGCTTGGGTGTGCGGTGGTGGAGATGGCAATGGGGAGGCTGGCGACGGCCATAGGCGAGCTTCGCCTCGTCGGGATTGGGAGAGCAGCGAGCTTGCTAGCCTTGGTGGAGCCGGAGCTCGTCAACCACGATGGAGCCGGAGCTTGCTAGGATCTAGTGAGCCACGAGCTTGCCAGCCGCAATTGAGCTCGGGCTCATCGGCCACGACAAAGCTTGACCCGACGAGCTCGGGTTGGTGGCTGCCGGCGGAGGAACAAGGGAGAAGAAGAAGGAAGAAGAAGAAATAAAAGAGAAAAGAAGAACGAGAAAAGAAAAGCAAAGTACATTTAGAGAAAGTTCATTGTTGTATAGATCAAAATTCAAACAATATCGAAATAGAAATTCTAAACAATATAATGTAATTTTTGATTTGGTTAATCACAATTAAGAAGTTCTGCATTCTCGTATTTGAGAAGATTTGTTATAAAAAAATATTATTTTCATGTCAATCATTGACTAATCAAACTTTTTCTTATCAAGAATTTTTCAAAAGAATTTCAATTTAAAGTTTTCCGCATTTTTTATTTTATCTACTACTTTTTTATTGTTTAATTTACTTTTTTTAATTTGATGCGAAGTTTTTATACATATGTATGTGTAGAGCTTAAAGTGAATTAAATGAATGGGAGTGGGTTTTCTTGAATTGAGTTAAATATAATGTGTCTCAATAATATGAGTTAGATCGGGTATGGGTCGAGTATGAATTGAGTTGGGTATAAATTACTAGATTTACACTACATGAAAATAAGTTAAAAACGAGTTAAATGAGTTAAATATGGGTTAATCTATTTTTTACCTAACCTAAACTCGACCGGAGTCACCCATTTGATGGGTTTAGTCTACCCTTATCAACGACAAATTCAACAATTCAGTAGGACGGACTGAACGTGACTCGGCCTAGCTAGTCTGTCAAGAAAATCTACATAGAATGATGCTACCCAATGATGGAGAATTGGGTACGTCCGCTGACTTATTAAGCATAGCTTTTCCTTCGTTCACACATCTTTTTCTGCCTCGACAGACATAGAAACCCCATGTCTCTCCAAGTACGCCAACGTCTCCAACTTTTTCATTGCTGAGCTGTTCCACATGGCCGGACGATAGCAATGTCTAATCGTCGGACTAGGAAAGCATAATGGCTCGACGAAGAAGAAAAGGTAACTTTAAAAATGCACGCATAAGATTAACAAGAACGAACGCATGGGAAGGAAAGTAAGGTCATCGGTCATCGTTAACAAAGCAAATTCATCACGAGATGTTTGATTGCTTCTCGCCTTGACTACCAAAGCTGCACATTACACAAGAGAAACGGCCAAAAAGGAGGAAAGTGGGAGAAGTTTGATCCTCCTGGCACTGATTTGTCAGTTCAAACTCGCGAAGTTTGCTACAAGTCTTTAAGGTTGCAAGACTTGCAGTTCTTCGGGGATGCTCTGCAGCGCGGGCTCCCACGACGACCTCGGGCGACCGTCCTTCACGAACTTCCTCCTCCACAGGAGATGTAGTCTCTGCTCACCGGACAACGGCTGCCCGGACGTCGCCGCCTGGTGCGCGCTTTTCTTCCTCCCGCCTTTTATCGCCTCCAATATATGCTTCAGCTCCTCCTTCCTCACCACTAGCTTCATCCTCACCGCCCCGTCCTCTCTCACCTGCGACACGGAGACATCCAGGCCTCCCGCTCTCGCCCTCGTGATCGCTTCGACCACGCTGGTGTTGCTCCGTATCGACGCCCCCTTCGGGCCGCGACACTTCGAATGTCGAGCGTCTCTCTTTCCTTCAGCGAATGACTTCAACTCCATGGTCCTCCTCTCTTTCGCTTTGTCACCTTTGTCTCTGATCACCCTTGTTTTCTCTCTGCTTGATCTCAAAATAAGTTCCGTGTTCGAGACTTTATATACAAATTGGGCACCGAATGGTGATGGGAAATACAAGTAATGTGGTAAAGTCGGTTGATTAAGAAATGGGATATCTTCTAAACTACATGACCGAGAATGTCCAATCATGAGATCGGTGGCCATTTGACTTTTCCATGGGGTGATAGAGCACGGCACACAAATGCCCATGCACATCCCTGTCAGACCTGACATTTATCTGAAAACTGAAGCGATGACATGATTATTATTCTAAGCGCCAAAGAATCAGCTTGGTGGTTAAAATACGGACCTATACATGAATTATGCGCATATCACAAGTTTCATCTCCTATGCCTCCAATTGATATAATGAAGTCCATTAAGCCAATCATCCGGAGTTTCAAATCATCTCATTTGATTTATCGTCGAGTTAGTCGGGGCATTTGATTATTCCAGATTCACCGGATTAAATATGGACCCTTCTCCTTAATTGAAAGGAAAAGTCAAGCGTGGTGTGAAAGTACGATTATATTCACCGACGGCTCACATGCAATCTCCTGTTCTTGCGGCGACGGAGCTGACGACCTGCCACGCGCATACGTGAAGAGGAGATTATCTGCGCCTCCATATTTAATCTGTTGGAGAAACTGAATGGCCTTTGTTCAATATTCTTTTCTGTGGAGGATCTATTTTCTCGAGAGGGGAAAGGTTCTCGATGATTGAGCAGGTGGTAGTGAGCGAGTATATATGTTGCCGCGAATGTCAATGGGTATGAGCTGTGCATCACCTGTCATTCCCTTTTGATTTAACGTGTTCTTCTTAACTACCATAACTTCCTCCGGTTCGGAAATTCAAGGGTTGGATCCTTCTTTATGTGCTGAAGTAGCATATTCTTGCTGTTACCTAAATTCATGATCAGGTTGCTGGGATGGAGACGTGTCTACAGCGGGTGATGAGCGGGGCAGCAGCTGGTTGGAGCACGTAGCCTGACAGAGGATCTTCGCCCTTATTAGGGGAAAATGGTGGAGCTAATTTTGCCATGGCGGGGTGCTCCCCTCGGTGTCTCAATCGGATCAAATATGGATGCATGTAAATAAAGTGTGCATCGATAATGGAAGATCCAAGTGCGCAAGTAAGTCAAGGATATTTTTTCTAGAAGCATTCTCTCTCGCTGGTAGAGTTCTCCTCTCCCGTTCCCATGGGAGCTCATCCCCAAACCCTACCTTTCTGGTCTCTATTGCAGCCCTCTGATCGGTAAAAACCCCATCTCCCGAGCCCATGGGAGTGATCTGCAGTCCCCGTAGCTAGCACCCCCACCTTGACCATATCTCCCGATCCTACGGGAGTCTCCATCACCAAGCCCTAAATACTTGACCCTTTACGTAGGCTTTGATTGCAGCGTCTTTCTTCCCCAAACACCATGGATGACCATCAAGCAAACCCTACCTCCCATCAGATTACGTTCCATCGTCATCCCAAAGGTAAATGCCCACACTGATTCTGTACACCAAACCCAAAACCGTCGGAGCTCCCTTCAATCGCACATCCCCCAAAGCTACAACCCCACAACCGAGCGAAAGGAAGTAAAATCTGGTGCCGGAATGGAGGATCCGGAGGAGAATCACCGCCGCCTTGCTGCCCTGTGTAAAAGTTTAGGCCATTTATGGTCAGAAAGTGATGTGGTGGAAGTGCAACAGGAAATTCCTCTAAACAAACGAATAGAATGCAGTCATACGCTGTTCGGTAAGTTATATTCGAAACCCAATGTTAATTTTCTAGCATTCAGCACTACTATGAAGAAGGCGTGGAAAACTGAGGCAGTTGTGTGCTCCCAGAAAGAACCAGGACTCTTTTCTTTTGTCTTTGACTCAGAGGATGATAAAGAAAGAGTTCTGAAATCAGGACCGTGGTCCTTTGCTAGCAACCTCTTAGTACTAAGGCAATGTGAGCCAGAAATCCCTGATCACTGCTATGATTACTCTAGATACGAATTCTGGGTTCATATTGTCGGTCTACCCCCGGGGTGGATTATAGAAGAAGTATTTGCTGATGTTGCTGGTAAAGTGGGCGCAATTAAAGAAATTCAACTAGAGGCAAGAGGAAATAGTCCCTACAAAACCGGCAAAGTCAAAGTGGAGATGGAGCTATCAGCCCCTCTCAAAACAGGGGCATTAGTTAAGATAGGGAACAAAAATCTATGGGTGGAGTTCAAATACGAACGGCTTCCTCACTTTTGCTACTCGTGTGGTCGAATCGGTCACTACGCCTCAAATTGCGAAGAGATACCATATGAAACAACTAACTGGGCAGCTAACAAGGCTGGAAAGTATGGTCCTTGGCTTAAAGCAGAAGTTCGAGATCATAGTCCACATTGGGAAGCATTTTATGGCAAAACAGAACCAAATCAGGAAGAAGAAGAGTCAGTCCCTGAGACCCCCTTAATGACAGTTAATATGGAAGTTGTTGCCACTACAGAAGTTGAGACAACCATCAACCCTCGGAACAAAAAAAGAGTAGATAGTCCTTCTTCAAAGGAGGGAAGAGAGGGAGGAGAGACACCTGCAGCAGCTAAAGAGGGGAGCGCAACACAAAAATTGTATCTGGAAAGCCCTAAAGAAGCAGGATCAAAGATTATAGGCGGTGACGGAAAGAAAATGCAGAAGTATCAACAAGTTAAAAAACAAAAAAGAGCAGAGTCTACTAGCTCTTATCTCCTTGATGACCTAGAACTGCTAGATACCCCTGTTCAGCTGGTAAGAGAGGGGAAGGATTGGGCTTTGGTGGCTAGCCCTAATAAGCCACCACAAACACCATGAAGATTATAAGTTGGAACTGTCGGGGCTGGGCAACCCCCTGACGGTTCAGGAACTTAGAGCTTTAAAGGCTCAAGAAAGGCCCAACATGGTCTTTTTGATGGAGACCAAAAACAAAGAGATGATGGTGGATAAAATCAGAAGAAAACTAAAATTTCAGCACATGTTTATCGAGTCACCAATTGGTATTGCTGGTGGATTGGTGCTTATGTGGAACGAGGAGGCGGATGTTAAAATAAACTCGAGCTCCAAAGAATATATGGATGTAGAATGCCAGGATCCTTCCAGTGGCCATATGATGAGAGTCACTTTTGTACATGCCTCTACCAATTTTACAGAGCGGCTTCAGTTATGGCAAAAGATTCGGAATATGCACCCCAACAATCAACTCCCGTGGCTATGTATGGGGGACTTTAATGAAATCCTATATACTTGGGAGAAGATGGGGAAGAGGGAAGCTGATCAACACCGGATAGCCGCCTTCCGGGAAATGCTAAATGAATGTTGCTTAATGGATATTGATACAAAAGGCTGTGCATTTACTTGGGCCAACAATAGAATCGGTGAAAATTTAGTGAAGAAGAGGCTGGATCGAGCTGTATGCACAATGGAGTGGACAATTTCTTTCCCTAATGCTGAAGTGGTGGCCCTTCCAGCAGTTGGTTCAGACCACAGCCCACTAGTGTTGTCACTACATCCTGTTAGAGAGAGCCGAAGAAAGGAATTCAAGTTTGAAGCCTACTGGATGGACGAGAAAGAGTGCGGGGAGACAATCAAGCGTTGTTGGGGAGATGATCAGCACCAGCATACAACTTTGGTTCAGAAAATACAGAAGGTGACAAAGGAATTGACAAAATGGAGCAAAACTAAGTTCTCTAATGCAGCTGTCCAAATAAGGAGTCTCAAAAAGCAACTTACTGATATTACAAATGGAGATCCTGAATTTTCCAGCAAAATGGAAAGCCAAGAGATAAAAGAAAAAATCGAGAGGCTTTGGCGCCGGGAGGAAATGTATTGGGGTATGAGATCACGTATAAACTGGATGCAGTGGGGAGACAGGAACTCAAAATACTTCCACGCCACTACGGTTCAAAGAAGACAAAGAAACAGAATTTCTATGCTGCGCATCAATGATGACACATGGTGTAGGGATAAAAAAATGCTAAAACACCACATAAAAGATTTCTATTGCTCGTTATACTCAACAGAGGGTCCAAGAGACTTTCAACCTATTCTGGATATGTGCCCAGTGGTTATAAACATGCAAATGAACGAGAATCTCATGGCCCCTATATCTATGGAAGAGGTAAAAGAGGCGGTTTTTCAACTAGGCCCACAGAAAGCTCCTGGCCCAGATGGGCTGAATGGCCAATTTTATCAACACTACTGGGAGGATATCAAGCTGGATGTGCTGCACATGGTCAGAAACTTTGTCGAATCTGGTGAGTTTGACCCCCTACTCAACAAGACCCACATAACCCTCATCCCCAAAGTTAAAACCCCAGAAAGTATCTGTCAGTTCAGGCCAATCAGTCTATGTAATTTCAGCTACAAAATAATATCCAAAGTGCTAGCTAATAGATTGAAACCATGGCTTGAAGAGATAATAGCCCATGAACAAAGCGCCTTTGTAAAGGGCCGACAAATACAAGATAACATCTTTATAGTTCAAGAGGTGTTGCACCAGCTGAGAATCAAAGAAAGAAAACAGAAATTTCAAGCAGTTCTTAAATTGGATATGAAAAAGGCCTATGATCGGGTTGAGTGGGATTTCTTAAAAAGGAGTATGTTGAAGATGGGATTTAGTGCCAGTTGGGTTGAGCTGATTATGACATGTGTTTCCACGGTGTCCTATAGTGTAAAAGTTAATGGCGATCAAACAGGGTACTTTCAACCCACAAGGGGATTACGACAAGGAGACCCATTGTCGCCCTATCTCTTCATATTGATGGCTAACGTCTTCTCCTGGATGATGCACAAAGCAATAGATGATGGCAGCCTTAAAGGAATAAAACTCAACAGGTATTGTCCCACACTGTCTCATCTATTATTTGCTGATGATGCTATTATATTTATGGATGGAACAATTGGCGAATGCCAAAATCTGGCCAACATCCTCAATCAGTATTGCTATGCTACTGGTCAAGCAATTAATCTCAACAAGTCAGGAGTGTTTTTTAGCAAGGGCTGTCCATTCACCTTAAAGAGAAATATGGCCTCTGAGTTACGAGTGCCAATTATGGACAAAACAGGGAAATATCTGGGGATTCCATCTGATTGGGGACAGACAAGAAAGGATATGTTTTCATGGATCCTTGCTAAGGTGAACATGAAGCTGGAAAGTTGGAAAGAAAAGCTACTATCTAAAGCTGGTAAAGAAATATTGATCAAAGCCGTCGTCCAAGCTCTTCCTCAGTATGCTATGTCCATTTTCAAACTCCCAATCTCAGTGTGCAAAGCCATTGAACAACGGATAGCAGCTTTCTGGTGGAAACAGAACGATTCTAGGAGAGGGATGCACTGGAAAAGATGGGAAATTTTGAAATGCAGAAAAGATGAAGGGGGTCTTGGTTTTAAAGACCTCATCAATTTTAACAAGGCGATGTTAGCCAAACAAGCATGGAGACTAGCACAGTCACCTTCAGCTCTATGGAGCAACATTCTGAAAGGATTATACTATCCAAATGGTGACTTTTGGAAGGCAAAACCAGGACAAAGACCATCGTGGGGTTGGCGCAGCATACTTATAGGCCGTGATACTCTAGAACCGGAGGTGAAGTGGATAGTGGGAGATGGGCAACGCATAAACATCTGGAGAGATAGATGGCTGCCAAGGGGAGTGATCGGAGGCCCAGTGAATAGAAACGATCCGGAGATAGTCGCTGAACTAATCAACAGTGAAAGCAGGTTATGGGAGGAACCTAAAGTTCAAGCGCTCTTTGATGAACAAGTAGCCCAGCAAGTTCTATCCACTCCAATCAGCATCCAATCACAGCAAGACAGGCTAATTTGGATGGGAAACCAATCAGGTACTTACTCAGTAAAAAGTGGCTATAACAGGGTATACTCAAAAACCAATCACCATGACCTAAACAGAGCCACTACCTCCTATCAGCCGCCTAGATCTTTATGGATTCGGTTATGGGACACTCCAATCCCCCCTAAAATCAAATTCTTCCTATGGAGCATATGCCAAAATGCACTCCCGACAAAAGAAAATCTCTATAAAAGGCAAATATTACCTGATCCCCTGTGCCCGCTCTGCCTTCGGCATCCAGAAACACAAGAACATCTGTTTTTCCTATGCAAAAAGACCCAACAAATATGGAGCGACCCACGCCTTAACCTGTACACCACCACGAGATCAGTAACTCGTATTGATAAGTGGTTTGCTGAATTTTTCGAAGCAAAAACAGAGATACCTTCAGCAGCTATGGTGGCCAACACGCTTTGGCTGATGTGGAAGCTCCGCAACGACTACATTTTCAGATCTCGGCCCCCCAAAACCGAATCACTAGTAGATCTTGCCCATATCCAGGTTCGGGCTTTCTCCAGATGGATCCCGAGTAAACAAAAGCCGAATACCAGCAGATCTGACTCATCCGAGATCTGGACGGCACCGGACAGCAGCAACTTCAAGCTTAATGTGGACTGCTCTTGGAAGAAGGAAGATGAGAGAAGCTCCGTTGCAGGGCTCGTGCGTGACTCGAACGGCTTGCTGGTTGACGGTTTCGCAGCTGAAATCCGAGCGGAATCTCCTTTGCACGCCGAAGCCCTAGCGCTTCTTCACGGTGTTCGCTTTCTGCACCAACGAATAGGGAGTAAAGTGGAAGCAGTTCAGTTCAAAGATAGCAGATGGGAAGTACAATGTGACAACTTCGTACTGGTGGAAGCCCTCTTGGGCCGGACTGATGACCCATGGGCTGTAAGTGGTCTTCTTCCCGAAATCAGAGCAATGTTACGGATGCTCCCTTCTACCGAACTCTCCTACTGTTCCAGAGAAGCTAATGCTGCCGCTGATTGGCTTGCCAAAATGCACCGCATCAAGTCCTTGGCAACCAACTGGGTATATGCGCCACCGTCATCCCTTTTAAATATTTTAAGTTCTGATGCTAAACTTCCATCTACGTGTAACTCGTGCTTTTAATATATGAATGCATTATTACCGACCAAAAAAAAAAAAAAAAAAAAAAAAGATAATGGAAGATCCGCATCCTCTGCATGTTTCCTCTTCTAAGTTTGCGGCAGTATAGATTGAATGAAGTTATTCCCTTGAGAGATTGAGCATTGATAGTGGGAAAAATACCAAAAAAGCTCTCAAACATATTATATTGATACCAATTCAGTTATAAACATTCAATTGAATTAATTCAATTTTAAACATTTTCATAGCCGTACTAATTCAGTATATCTGGCCAATTTTGGCCAGCTGGTGCTGATGTGAATGCCGTCTATTTGTCCAATGCTAATGTGGCAATTTTTTTAATTTTTTAATTTTTTATTAATTCTTTTCTTTTTCATTTTCTTTTTCCCTCTTCTTCCTCCTTGGATCCACTTAGTGGCTGATGAGGCTCCGATGAGGGCTGCGAAGCCCTCACGAGCGACCGACGAGAGTCGCAGCCTTGGGTCGAGCCCTGATCGTCCAAGCATGGATCCATGCAAGTTCAAGTCATAAGGTGGATCAAGATTATACCAATCCACACCTGATCCTGAAAAAATTGGATTGATCCTTTAAAATCCGGTTCTTTATGTTTTTTTCCCGAAAGATGAGTCATACCTTTTGTTCAACACATGATAATCGCAAGTACACAGAAATTCGAAAACCTTTACCATTCTTGTTATTTATTAAATTAGCAAAATCAACTAAATGGATGCCTTAGAACCGGAATGAAGTTGGTCTCGTTAAAGAGTATGATCGAAAATAGACATTGTACCAAGTATTATAACTTTAACCGATAATGAAAAACACAATAAAGTTCTGACTTTTACCATGAAACCATATAACTTCAGCTTCGAACAAAAAAAATAAAAAATGACGCATTAAAAAATATATATATATATATAAATGATATATTTCCTCAAGATATAACAAGTAACTTGGGTAATAGACGTGAATATTAGGTAACTTTGATTATGTCTAACTATAATCCTAGCAAAGAAGAAAAGATTGTTCACGTTGGGAGTCAAGTCGGGTTAAACTAAATTGACCCAACTGAATTCGTAAATTATATGAGTTAGAGATGCTAAGGTTCATCTAATAAATTAGTTTACTATGTGGCTTGATCATGTGTAAGTAGTTATTTAAGTTAGCATTCCCATTTAAGCGAGAAACCTGTCATATATCACCAAGTAAGAAAGTTTAGTTTACTAGTCTCAATATGTCTAGCGTTATTCAAATTAAACTTATTGGCTTATTGAATATAGGAGACTAGGTGAATTACATACTTCAGGACCTATGGCAGATTATATATTTCTTTAGCCTTTTGCAAGAACTTTAGCTAACAAGGCCAAAGATTCTGTAGTTGCGGCAATTCCAAAATTTCTAACCATGATTCAAACATTTTTAGAAAGATTCTACACACGTCAAGGTAAGTTGGGATCCATAAGTTTTTGGCCCCAAGTTGTGTTGGTCCCATATTTTGCCGGTTGGAAAAGGTCCACTTGAATCTCGTTTACAGGGCGGGTTATTAGGTCCAGGTTTATTTGAGGTTTGACAGAATACGATGATTCACTAAAAACTCATAACTTTAGTTCAAACTTAATTTTGTCTTGAACTTTTTTTTGTCTAAAAAAAAATCATGGACTTTCACCTTTGTCTTAAAATCTATCCTATTAGTCTTTCATTCAAAATTGCCAGTTGTTTCTTTAAAATTATCAATATCGGGGATAGTTAGAGGTCCATTATTAGAACCTACCTCTTCATTGGCAAGCTCATCTTCATATAAAATAACAGTAATCTCCTGAGATTAATGATTTTGAATAAATTAGTGGCAATTTTTGGATGGAGGGTTGACCGGAATAGAATTGGAATTGCCGGTGAAAGTTAGTAATTTTTTTAGATTAAAAAAATTGAGGATAGAATTAAGAATGGATCTAAAATTTGGCAAGATGGACACGGATTAGTTTGTGGAAAGAATCCAAAAGTCCTATAAAAGCCCTAAAAAACGAAAGAGAGATCGGGATCCAAATGAGAAGCAAAGAAGTCCACTCCTGGTTCTTGGGCCAAGAGCCCAACAAGTCAGCCTCTCTCTCCCTCTCTCTCTCTCTCACATAACCACGAATCAGTCCAAAGTAGAGCCTAAGTTATAAGTCCATCTTTGGCTTAAAGTAATTATGTACATAGAAAAAAGGCTCAGGTCGAAGTGAGTTTACTGTAGAAAAGATCTTGGTAGCTTTGTTTGCATCTCTTATCTAGAAATTAAAAAGCTCCATTTGCGGATACTTTAAGTTTAGGTGTCACACTCGCCATCTCTATATCTAGGTGTAACTTTTGAGCGCCGCCTTTGTCATCTAGGCAATCTGCCGTGTAACCACATCTTTCACATGGGATTCTCTACTTGGATTCCTTGTGATCTATTGATAGGAATTATTTATTGGCTGTATTTCATTCAGAGACAATGAAGAAACCCAAAAGAAAAAAAAAAAAGCTCCCAGGATATTCGATAATTTTAGGGGTTAATTCCAAAAAAAAGCACCAACTTTAGGTCGAGGACAAATCTGGCGAACTTTTTTTGTCTCGTAAAAAAGACAAACTTTAGGTCAGTGACAAATCTGGCTCGAACTTTTCTTGTCACATAAAAAAGTATCAACTTTAGGTCGAGTGACAATTTTGGCCCGTTTTTTTTTTTTCGAAAAAAAATCACCAACTTTCACTTAATCTTAAATCTAGCCCCCCTTAACTTAAATTCATTGATTGTTTTTATCAATAAATCCATGTGCACTTACTGGCTAACACCATTAATTGTCTTCTTATTTGAGTTACAGCTGTGTCATCTCACAAGTAAAAAAAAATCTACAGATTGAATTTCTATAGCTATACTTTATCGTTTTGTCGTAATATGAAGTTGTAGATCACCGCCCGTCAAGAGAAATCACATATGAGATCCACCAATCTCACACTAGAATATTTTCTCCTGAAATAAGGTTAACTTCAAATAGAAAGTTAATGGTAGGGGTTAGATTTTGGATAGGAGCGAAAGTTTGTGATTGTTTATGAGACCAAAAAAAAAAAAAAATTGGGGCCGAATTGTCACTTAACCTAGAGTTGGTGCTTTTTTACGAGACAAAAAAAAGTTTGAGCCAGATTTGTTCCTTAACCTAAAGTTTGTGCTTTTTTATGAGACAAAAAAAAGTTTTGGCCAGATTTGTCCATCAACCTAAAGTTGATGCTTTTTTTAATGGAATTAGCCCATAATTTCAGGGGGCAATTCTGAATGGGCAGGCTTGCCCTCGTTTCGTATTACGAGACTATAAAAGCAAGCTGTAAGAGAAATTGTAAAGCTGCTTTATACCTTCTCCAAAATTCTCCCAACTTGGTAGGTCATACTTCAAAAATATCTACTGTCCTTTTCAAATCACCGTTTTCCAAATCTAAAATTCTTGGCTAAAAAGCTCTGAGAAATCTATATTAGAATCAACATCTGCGCAAATAGCAGCCTACTAAACCCTCTGTTATATTCACTCGACAATAATGGCAATCCGGAAGTTCTCCGACAAACGAGTTCAGTAGCAAGACATGCTAATCCATGGCCGGCAAGCCGGTCCCTGCCCCGGTTCCCCTGCCCTGTGTGTACAATTCGAGATGACGATCCAATGATTCTTTTTCTTTATTCTCCGTTCCTGATCCCAAGTGGATAATCCGGTGTAAATGAGGATGTTAAGATAGGGAAATCATGTTGGGAACACGCTGTGAATCGGCTTTCGAGTGGGGGGGTTGGTATTTGCCTCCTTTATTTCCGTGGATGGCTTTCGTCCACCTGCACATTATTGCGGAGCAAAAAGCGAAGGAGAAGGCAATCAAGAAGGAATCGATGATGGAGGAGGAGAAAGAAGGAGAGGAAACTTCGAGGTCCGTTTGAAGTCTTGTCATGTCATTGACGCGGTCCACTCCACATCTATGAAATCTTGTTGGGCTCCCCACTTTGAAAATTCGGTTCACTTCACGGACAGAGGTGATCCTTCAGTACAGGAGAAAGAAAATGGATAGAAAGTAACCCCGGTTAGTCCAACGTTGTACCATTGCCTTTTTCTTTTTGCAGACTTTAATCCATAAAAGAAACGATAAGAAGACCGGCTTTACATAAGTTTTAACCCAAAAAATCTATTAAACGAATGCCAATTTACTTTTAAAATTTTTTAATTTGACCAATTTAGGAAAAATTATTCAAAAGTCCTAAATTTATTACATTTGTACCAATATAATTTTACCAATTGAGCCCTTAATCATTTTATATCTTGCTAAATTAAATATATTCAGTTAATTTTAGTTGGAAACTGTTAACATGGATATTGTCGATCTTCTGTACCGCATGTGCTGACGTGGATAATTTTTAATAATATTTTAAATTGTTTTGATTTTTTGATTTTTCCTTTTTTGATTTTCTTCTCTTTTCATTCTTTTCTTTTTTGCCTTTGTTTTTTTTTTCTTTTGCTTTCTCTTTTTCCCTCCATGGGCCACTCCCAGTCCCAGCCATCGTCGATGGCAAAAAGTGAAATTTCTTAGGATACTAGCAAAATCAAAGGATCTAGGACTAAATTGTTGAAAGTGTAATAGGTATAGAACATTTTAGATAATTGTTCCTTCAATCATCCGAATGCTTTGATGCCACGTAAATTATCTTGTACCATCGCCAAGACGGAATGTACAACTTCTTTTCTCGTTGGATACACAGGATAGTTCCAACATCGATTCGAACATCCGAATGCTTCACCCCGTGGAAGTCATCTGGTGCTGTCACCAACCGAAGACGGAATGTCCAACTTCTTTTTTCGTTGGAAACATAGATTTCTCAACCATGAATCCACCAATTTCAACGTGATAATGCCAAAGCCTGGTCAGAATCCAAGAAAATAAATTTGCAGATTTATAAATTAATTTTTTTTAAAAATGAAAAAATCATCCAAATTAGAACCGACTATGATATCTAGGACAGCCGGTATCTATGCCAAGGTTTTCTGGCCAAAATTGATCAAAATAATTATATTGATAAATCAATAAAAAGTTTGTGAATAAATTGGCCAAAAAAAAAAGTTTAAGATTGAATTGACATCTGCATAATATATTATGATTCTCTTTTAGAAAATTTTCCCATATATGACCCAACTTGAGACCTAATCTACATAGTATCCTAATTGAAAAACAATCGAGTTAGGTTGGGTTATCGAGTATGTCTTTTTGTATTTGGTGTTTTTTGTTTTTATCAAATTGTGTTTGGTGTTAAGTAACCGCTGTTTATTCTAACTGTTTTGGTTTCAAAACAAGTTCTATAATAGTGTTTCAAGGTATAGAACTGAACTACCAAAAACCTATTGTTTTACTAACCGCCCGACTCAAAAAGACTCAAATTTTTTTTTTTTTGTTCAGGTTTGTTATTGGTTGTATTGTTTTTTGTGTGTTTGGTGTTTAGTAACCACTTTGATTCTCATTGTTTTGGTTTCGAAATTAGTTTTCGCGGTCGATTCAGGATTATGACCGAAATTGAATCGAACAGCCACATGCTCGTTACTCTACTTGCTACCCAGAACGAAAGGAAACTCAACCCGAAGTGACATAACTTTTTTTTGCTTCAATCTGTTCAGATTCTGGTCTAAACAGATTTTGTTGATACCCTTAGTTTTTTTTCCCTGTCCCATTTCTAACTATTATATTTCTGTCTTAGATTTTTTTCTCTGCTTTTTTGCAAAGCATAGAAGCCGAACTTCGCACTTATAATTACCATCATTTCCACCCTCCCTTCCCATTGGCACGCCTAGTTGGCGAGCGTACCCACTTCCCACTTCCCACTTCCCCTTATCCCACATGTACAATTCGAGAAGACAATCCCCTTTTTTAACTTTCTCTTTTTGCCCAGAAGAGTCCAGAACATGAAATCATGTCGGGACGACACTGTGAATCGGCCTTCGATTCGAGTGGGGTAGGTAGGCATGGCTTCCTACAGTAGTCATGCATTAGCTTTCGTCCACTCTCACGTCGTTGTAGAGTTAAAAGCAAAGGGGGAAGAGGAGACAATCAAAGAAGGAATCTATGATGGAAGAGAGAGAAAAAAGAAACTTCAGATCCGGAATGCGAGCTTTGTCATGTCAATGGCATTCTCCACTATATATGCACCTACTGTCACCTCTTTCCTTTTCTATTTCCTTTTGAAAGGTTTCTTCCTTCCAAAGACCCAATGTGACCACGCAATTCCCAACTTGTACCGTTACTATTTTTGCGAATCTTCTAATCCATCGAAAAAAATGATTCCCTTTCTTAGCCTAGAAGCTACCGGCCTCAATGTAAATCCCTATCAATCCATCAACCGGTTTCGTGCATCCCACGTTGCTTATGATCGATTGCCATCGTGAAGCTTGCATCATAGGCATCACAAATGTTTCAGGAGGGTGCGTGCCCATGAACCACGACAACAATGAGCAGGTCGACCTCGGAAAGACATGAACGGGGCAAATCCACACGCGAACATGTATCGTGTGGTGTCTCGTTTCGATACTTGCTTATTGAAAAATCAGAGGGACCCTAAGACTAATTCTTGAGGGCGAGATGAAAAGCCTTTGTTTTCGAGTGTATGGACATGCCATCTCTAATGCATGCATGCATAACGAACACTTACCCTCAATTTGGAGGCCCGAGTTGATGTGGAAATTTTTAACCATAGTACTATACCGACTTTTTTTTTTTTTTTCTCTCTTTTTCTTTCTCCTTTTGGCGAGGGGTCGGTTGGTACACGGCGTGCCGTGACATCACCCTCACCATTTTCTCCGCTCAAAAGGTTCCGGTTTTGCAACTCTCTCTCTCTCCCTCTCTCGCGGGCTATAAAGCGAAAGCAAACAACGCGTTGCAGGGCCGACGCTGTACGTACGCTTGCTCTGTTACTCTGTCGCTGCCGTGTCGCTGTGTGTGCAGAGAGAGAGCAGAAGAGAGAGAGAGAGAGAGAGAGAGAGAGAGAGGGATTGGATGGAGAAGCTGAGGAAGCTAGGGCATCTGTTCGCGGCGGTGCTCCTGTACGGAATGGCCAGCTTCATGGTGGTCCCGGCCATCACCGACGTCACCATGTCCGCCCTCTGCCCCGGCAAGGACGAGTGCTCCCTCGCCATTTACCTCTCCGGCCTCCAACAGGCGGTACGTCTCCCTCTCCCCTCTCCTTTTCAGTTCTTATTTCGTTTCGCCTCATTTCTTCGAATCGATCGTCTCCTCCGGTTACCTTACGTTGAAGCAGCGAGGCTCACTGCTCGTGCTCTAAAATCGATCTCTCTCTCTCTCTCTCTTGCCGGAGAGTCATGCACCTGTAGAGTCTCAGTTCGGCTTCGTTATCCTTTTCCTCTTTTTGGGTTCGGTCGCGGTTTCGCTTCGTGGAATTTGCTTTTTGCAAAACATTCGCTGCGAACTACAGTGGGAAGAATTTCGGCTAGTACTTTGGTCTGCAACTTTTCGGACATTCGTAAATTAATTGAAGAATGTTTTGATTAGATTACGACCGGAGTCGCGAAATTAAATAGTAACTTCATCGGATTCCATTTAATTTAACCCGTATCGCAACGACCCTTATACCCGCCAAGCGCTGAAAAAGGTACACGTGGACGAAGATGATGGCAAGTTCCTCCCTCCCGTGTCCGGACTCGGCCACCTAAAGTTCAAACTTCAAACCTACCATGATGGGCTCCTCACGTCCATGCAAATTCCAGATATTACTTCCCTCGTCTGTATCCTCCTCCTTCTCCTCCTCCTCCTTCCGGTGGCGCCAGCGACACGCTACGCGTTAGGCATCATTAGACTCGATGGCGACGGCGCTGCTTGGCCATATCCGACGAAAGGGGGAGAGGAGTAAGGAAACTTTTCGGAAAGTCTTCGCGCAATTTGGTTCCTTCTCAAAGGTTTACGCTAGCTGACAGGGGGAGGGACTTCCCCATTTTTCATATAGCTAAATTTCACTGTAGGTCCACATTATTTGGAGATTAATTCGGTCATCTCTCACGATATATGATGTTCATTCGCCACTCAGAGGACACCCCGCTGATGGGTTTAGCTGCTTAATTGCGAAATAGTACAGTGAAAATACAACGATGAAGGAAAGAACGGAGGATACGTCTCGCCACATTTTTCCTATCCTCGCCGAGTCTTGTTGGGTCGACGAAACGAAAGTATCCGGTCACGGCTGAGATGTCTGTCTTGGGTCGGTATGACTTCCATTAGTAGAGTAAGGTTAAATCATATGTGGGGAAGTTTGAAAAATTCACGAGCGAACATGCTCTATCGCACGCTAGGAAGCAAGAGATCTTTAACATCAGATCGATATCAACTGGAGGTCGCGTGTGTTTGTTGCAGATCGTCGGATTTGGGACGGTGATCTTGACACCGTTAATCGGGAACCTGTCGGACGAGTACGGACGGAAAGCTCTGCTCACCATTCCCATGACAGCCGCCATCATTCCATTGGGTACGCCTGCTTTAAATGCACTTACATTTATTCTGCTCTTTTTTCTTTTTTTTTTACCGTCCATGATGTAATGATGCAATGAATGAATCGTGGGTACTTCAGGGGACCACACAACATGTTCTGTCGCGGACCACCTTTAGCGCCATGGTGGGAGCTTCGCGGTGGTCCAATCCCGGGCCCGAGTCGTGACACTAACTTTTGATTTAGAAAGGGGAATCCATTAATTAGTAGTAGTGACCCATTTCCGGTTGCTTTGCGTTATATGTCGACTTGGTTTTTTCTTCTTCTGAATTGAATTTGATTTGATGTTGCTGTCCTGTCATGTTTGCTTAAAGGGAGTTTTCTGGAAAAAAGATGATTTGACTTCCCTTTTGTGGCGTCATCCTCCGATTTTATCTTGTCCATGATTTGTTCTAGTGATTCGATTCCGGAGCTAGCTTTCGCTTCCTCTATTGGATCACATAATAAATGCGCGCACTAAGATGGTGGTGTGCCTTAATGCTGGATTTTCTCTAGTTAATAAATTCCGTATAAGTTTTAATGACGTCATGAAGCAACGAGCCACACTAGGTCCCATGGTCCTCTCGCTGTTAAACCAGCTATAAGCAGTGGGTTTCATTTCGCGAAGCTTATAGATCACAAAGGGAAGAACTCCTTTTCTACTTTAGAATCCACTTGTTTGAAAGAAAACTGTTTCTGAAAATTTATTTTTATAAACTTTCTGATATTTGGAAAACAACTCTCTTCCAGCGAAAAGGAATTTATTTTGTCTAAATTCCTAAATAATTGAATAACCATTTTCTCTTACGATAACTTTCATAGAAAATATTTTTCATTTATCATGAAATTTTCAATAAAACAATCGTACCTTAATTAATACTTATCTGTTCCTTTCCATTTCCAAACAGTAAACAAAAAGGAAACACATGGATTTGTTGCCACGACTCTATAATGGCGAGAACTCTTGTGTTTTGCAGTGATATTGGCATACAGCAGGGAGACCAAGTTCTTCTACGCCTACTTCGTCCTTAAGACTCTCGCGGCCATTGTTGGCGAAGGCACCATCAACTGCCTTGCCCTTGCATATGTGGTAACCTCTCGCATCCTATAAGCCCCTAATATCTGCTGTTGGAAAGCCTACCGCATCTGGTTACTTTTAGCAGAAGTTAACATACGTCAGTGAGCCTCTCTAAGGGCCCGTTTGTTTTCGTTTTTTTTTTTTGTTTTTAAACAACTTTTCTGTTTTTTTTTTCCTGGAACAAAAAGGAACATAAACGCGTTTGGGTGCGTTTTTATTCCAAAATTATTTTTTTCCCCTGAAAACATATCTAAACAAGAAACAAAAAAAAATTGTTTCTTGTTTTTGAAACAGATTTTAGAAACACATTTCTATTTCTTTTTTTCTTTAGCCAATCGCCGGCCTCGGCTAGGGCCGGCAACCGGCCGTCGGGGCCCGGCGTACTCGCCGGAGCGTCGCCGGCTCCCGGGCCGACCTCGCCCGCCGGCCGGCGAGGCTCGGCGTCGCCGGCCACCGCCAAGTCGGCTCCTAGCGGTGGCCCGGTGAGGCCAAGCCTCGCCGGCCGTTGGGCGAGGTCGGCTGAGCGAGCTTGATCTCGCCCAGTTCGGCGAGGCCGAAGCTCGCCCGGCCACGGCGAGGCTCGGCTGTCGGCCACCGCCAGTCGGCGTCGCTGGGGTTGTGGCTCGGCGACGCCGAGCCTCGCCTGTGGCTGGGCGAGGCCGCCGGGCCAAAAGAAAAAAAAAGAAAAAGGAAAAAGAAATAAGAAAATAAGAAAGAAAATAGAAAAAATATTAAAAAATAAAAGAAATTAAAAATTATACAAATTTACCAAACATGTTTCGTTTATTTTTTATTCCGGAACAAGTTTACCAAAAATGTTTTTTTGTTCAAAATTGTTCCCTAAACGTTTTATTTTTTCTATTTCGTTCCCCGAACAATTTTTAAACAAAAACGCAAATAAACGCACCCTAAAAAGCCATTGTACATAAAAATCATACGTAAGTTCGGAAGTGCAAGAGCAGTAGGATTGGTATTGACATTTGATGTGTCTGTCTTGCGTGGCGACGGAGATTGAATTGCCATTTTTAGAACCTCGGAGATATCACGGAAGGTACTGGCTTGACGATTACTTGTTGTGCAGTCAGAATACATAATAAAACATTACGATGGAGACCCAAAACAACACTAGCAACAATATGCTTATGCCTGAGTGATTTCTTGCTTGTTTATGATCAGGCAGACAACGTTCCGGGGACGGAGCGAGTATCGGCGTTTGGGATTCTTTCTGGTGTGCTCTCAGCTGCATTTGTTTTTGGAACCTTGGCTGCTCGTTTCATCTCGACTGCTTTGACATTCCAGGTTCTGTCTTTTCCATTTCTGTCTGTTTCTCGTATGATTCTTCCCATTTTAGTCCTGAAACTATAGGGGCGGGCTATTAACAGGTTGCTGCAGCTGTATCCATGGTCGCGGTCGTCTACATGAGGATCTTTCTCAAGGAGAGCATACCGCTAGCAGATGAATCGGCACAGCCGATCTTAAAGGGATCGGAAACTGATGTTGACCAAAATGATAGCAACTCCGTGGAGAAGACACGCGTATTCAAGAAGATACCTTCGATCGGAGATCTCATTAGCTTGTTGAGGAGCAGGTAGAGTTTTCTGTCTTGTCTCGCATGACTGAACTCGCAGTTAAGAGCAGGTACATTTAATGGAACCTTGGCGTGCTAATTATAGTTGTTTAATACCTAAATCAAACAAATCCATTTGGAAGAGAGATATGGATCATGGAAAGGGAATTGAAGATCGTTCATGAATAATTAGCTCTAGTTCAAGCAAAAGGTAGCAAAAATTGGCAAAGTTTACAGTCTTTTTTTTTTTTTTTTTTTTTGGTTACAAAGTTTTACGATCTTTGAAATCGAGGCTGCTACAGTCAACATGTACAATTTGTTTTCCAGCAAGATATTTGCACAAGCTGCGGTGGTTGCATTCTTCAACAATCTCGCAGAGGGAGGACTGCAAACTTCCTTACTGGTGGGTTTCCTAATCAAAATGTATAGAGTAACGAGAATGTAGCTCGCAGACCCAGAATAAGCAGAACAAGTTCATTAGAGTGCACGTGAAAGATAAAATCATCTTGTTACATGATAATGTGGGTGAAGATGGTCATCAATAAGAATAACAAGTTCTCTAGATAGATGGTATCTGCGTTAGCATCTACCTGCTCGCTAATCAAATTATTCTACTGCACTCCTGTCGGATCCTTGCACTGCCGCTGATAAAACTCAGAAGACGTGTCTAGAATAAGTAGAAAAGGTTAGTTGAAAATCGCATGTTGGTATCACTGAGAGCATCTTCTAGAACCCTTCTGGTCCCTACCCTATCTTTTATAAGTTAAGTCAGGCAATTTTCTGAACCTTGTCTCCGAGTCTCTCCTGAGACTTTGATTAACACAAGGTAGTCAAACCCATGCAGTATTTCCTGAAGGCTCGTTTTCATTTCAATAAGACTCAGTTCGCTGATCTTATGCTCATCGTCGGAGTTGCGGGGACACTTTCTCAGGTATGTCCGCAATCTGTTTCCATCTCCTCTTACCACTATGTGCTGTTGGTTCGGTTTTTAATATGGCATAATCATGGAACTAGCGAGTATGACACAACACCTCTTGACTTCTGCAGCTGGTTTTTATGCCGCTGTTGGCACCGGTATTAGGTGAAAAGAGGTTGCTGTCCATTGGGCTGTTTGTGGGTTTTTCAAATGTATGAAACTCATTCCTGCTTTACTATCTGATTACAAAGAATATACTGTTGCTGCTTCTAAGCAACGTTGCCGAAACGATGACCAAATTCTTGTCTTGCAGATGTTTCTCTACAGCCTAGCCTGGGCAGCATGGGTAATACATCTCTTACTCAGTTGAACAAATGTTTACGCTACTCTAGAGACGAGATAGGGGTTATATACTTCAAACTCTGTGATTCTCTAGCATTTACTCGCGTGTGTTTCCATTAAGACAGCAAGTAGAATCTTCAACTTCTCAAACACCATTTCTAGCAATCCGTTTATTCTGGCTAACGGTCAAGTCCACCAATCATGCAGGTTCCTTATGCAACCACCGTGTTCTCGCTTTTCGTCGTCTTTGTTTCTCCATGCGTGAGTTTGTGCTTTTATCACTGGAAAGCCCTATCAGCTAATTCAATCTAATTCAATTTTCATTATTTGCTGATACAAGCTTTTCGCACCTTCAGATACGCAGCATTGCATCGAAACAATTTGGCCCTTTTGAACAGGTTATTTCACCAGCGCCAACCGCTAATGCTGAATATATGCATCTTGCCCCCACCTAGTGTTTAAATGAGTAACTTCATCGCAGGGCAAGGCTCAGGGATGCCTCTCGGGAATAAGCTCTTTCGCCAACATTGTTTCTCCACTGATATTCAGTCCCCTCACGGGTAACAGTTTCACTAATCGATTGTTCTGCCTCATGCTAATCTAGGACTCGAATCAACTCATTTCATTTCTTTCCAGCACTATTTCTATCAGACAAAGCGCCTTTTCCGTACCCTGGTTTCAGTCTGCTGTGCATTGGACTAGCCCTGGTAAGAGCCCTTTTTATTCTTATTTTTGGCGATCTTTGGTGTGAACTTCATCAACATCACCCGAGTCATCTCAGAAATCACAAGGCGATGCAGTACTGAATAGATATTACATGTGACCAATCCATCCCGGTTTAAAGTGAAGATGATCTCTATTCAGTGTCCAGAAGCAAATAGCAGACTTATTCTAATCTTTGTTTGTGCAGATGGTGGCCTTTGTCCAGAGTCTTATGATAAGGGCTGTTCCACAGAGTACGGTTAAGGAAGTCTTCACCGAAGACGCGTGATTTGTGGGAACGACATGAAAAGGTACCAGTGCGAAGGAAGTGCTGGGCAAGGAGAAAAGACACGAGAAAGGACAACTCATTAATGAGTTACATTCAGTATCAAAGCGGCGATAATGTTCGCTACGCATATCGCGTAAATTGTAAAGTTCATAGTCTCTCAAACTGGGCAATAGACATACAAGGCACAAGGGGAAAGCCGCGTGATTCCGTATATTATTTCAGAGAACATGCAGCTTCTCTTTTTATGCATGCGATCGACTGGTAGGCTAGTAGCTTCAGCAAAAGAAATGGTTCAGGGAGACAAAAAGTAGTATCGGTGATACCAGACAACACTTGTCCATCAGAACAGAGAACTTCATCAACAAAAGTTTCTTTGTTTTTATCTCCATTGACATTACTTCCATAGTATCGACAGCCGTACATATTAGGTCTGTTCATTTTAGTAAGTCCCTTTTTCATCCATTTCCGACCACTATAAGTTTTAAACGTAAATTAGCGTGAGACGTTAATAGCGTGTTTTCAGGTGTCTCTGGACTCAAAATTTCAACATTTGGAATAAGATACTCATTAAACAATAGTTTGTCGTAAATAAATTGGTTATCAATCCCTCAAACGTCTACACAACCAAGGAAAATGGCTTAATGGAGGAGGGCCGAGGATGAATCCTGGGGAACACATAATAGGAGCAAAGTCCACCAAGCAACAATAAAGTTAAAAATAACATCTATATTTAAAGTAAGTTAACTTTTTGTTCTATAGTTCTTAAAAGATTAAAATTTTTGTTCACTTATAGCCAGAAACATACTGGCATTCGTGTATTTTTTTGGCTAGAAAGCACCTTCCAGTCCATATCTACCCAGAATGAAGAAGACAACAGTAACATCATGCACGTTCCAGCTTTACTCAGAAGACATGATCATATAAATATCTACTGAATATTCACATGAATTAGAAATTACAGCTAATTGGATTTTGCTGTATGTGTATTGTAGACTATACAGCTGTTCAAAGCACAAAACTTGCCTCATCAAGGAGAGAACAAGTCATCTTCGCCATCATCACCATCAAGAAAGTTGAAATTTACATCCAGGTTAGGGCCACTGTAGTTGAAACTGGAATTAATATAGCAGTTCATCTCGTGAAACAAGTTAAGATTATCCACAAGCTTGTGATATGCATTGCATCCACAACACTGCAAGAACAAAAGAGATTCATCAGCAATGCAGTCTTCATTGGTGGCATGACTTCTTTCGGTATTGATAATCACATAAAACAGCAAACTTTGGCCCCTCACATTGCGCTACTGCAGCAGCATAGAACAGAAAAAGACGTAAAAATTTATTGATAGCATACTCGATCATCAGTAACTTTCTTGCCTACTTCGTAGCCAATAGCTACCTCCCAGGAATTGAAGATCAATAATAACAAATCTATAATTTGTGGGAAACCAGCTGTTAATTGAGAGATCTTAATTGCAGTTTCACATTTTGGCAACAAATGGATTGATTTGAAAATAAAAATAAAAATAAAAACATGGCTACAGCAACTTCAAAAAATCCCATTCATCAAGAGGCAGCTAGGAATGTCATCAACAAAATATTTGTAAACAAAAAATGATTTCCATTACAAAGCTGACAGGGAGGTTGATCTTGTTTCACAAATTAAGATGTGAATAATGACTATAATTAAGGGACAGATACAAATATGGGAATTAGACGAAGTTCGGGGAACACATTAACCATGTGTGCTTATGCTGGGTTCAGAGACCATCTAAATCCTAAGTATGTATATCCATATAAACAATTAGACCAACTAGACCTGTCTTTTCTCCATTTTTTGAGTAATTCTGAATATCTATCTTTGCTCAAGACATGAACCATGAGAATCAGGAAGACAATTTCTAAGTCATTACCAATTACTACCTACAAGGCTCCCAGCACAAGCAATGTCTAAGCTCCACCTCATCTCTTAATATATACATCAAGCTGGATCATTCTAACCAACTAAGCAAGATAATGGACTTTGTAAACACCCTTCTGTTTACAGGTTAAGCACTAACAAGTTACTTTATAGACTTCTAGTAAAAGCTACATGTTCAGCTAGCTTTTTTTGGTAGGAAACTTCCAGCTATCAGATTAGGTACGATGCAGTAGGCCAATTACCTGCACGAAGACCGTCCCGTCTGTATATGCATGAGGATTGATTGCCCGGGTTGTCCGTTGCCTACAGATGTTACACGTGAATGCAACAAGCATCCTCCTCCGAGGAGACTTGGTGAAGAGCGAAAATGGTAATGTGGAGGTGTCCTCTGAGCTCGACTCTGTCTCTGCAGGAACAGGAGGACCTTCCAGCCCCGAACCAGTCGTCCATCCTCTCCCCACCGCTGCATTCAGCACCAACCCCATTGCCGTTTCCTAAGATTACGCAAGCAACATATGAAAAAAGCAAGAGGCAGCACATAAGCTCCAAAACTCACAGCTCAATTTGGCAAGTGAAGATGAAACAATCATTTCCATTTCCAAAGCACTAAAAACTATCCAGGACGTAGGCTAACAAAACATTATGCCTACAATCCAATCTCTTCGACAGCTTTCACGAGTTTCAACTCCCTAATCCAATAAAATCCCCATCATCAAATTCCCCAAACGGAAATAGCACTCGGCAGTACACGGCTTATATACGGAACGACGGAAATCATAATCAAACACGGAAAAAGGTCGCGATGCAAGAAGCGCAACAAAACCTGCAAAACACAACCTGCAGAACAAGTCCTCTCTCTACTCACGCAATCCCGACACGAAGGGAAAATCAAGCCACGGAGAGATGAAAATACCTTGGAGAGAGGCGAAATCGAGAGGCTACTGACAGGAGCTATGCTCAAATCCCTCAAGTCTGATTGAACATCCGCCTCGTTCTTCTCGTTATCTAACGGCAGCACAGACGGAACACATGAGAAAACGCAAATCACAACTCGATGCCGGCGAATTGAAGTCAAAAGCTTTGCTCGGAACCGATCGGGACTTACGGGAGGAGGAGGAGGAGGAGGAGGAGGCGGCGGCGGCGGGCGGCGGGAGAGAGAGGGGCCTGGAGAAGGAGCTCCCCCACCTCTTGGGAGAGAAAATGGAGAGAGGAGAGGAGGGGGAGGAGACGACCTTCGATCCCGTCAGGATTTCCATCGGAGCGATCGGGTCGGGGCGACGACGGGTCTCGCTGGTTCACGTCTCTTTGCGCGCGGGGGAGTCCAGTGGAGTCTTCTGGAATTCTTCCGATCGGAGTTTTATAGACGCGCGTTTCTGTTCTGCTCCGTCGGGAGTCGAAGATATTTTTGCGCTTGAAAATACGGCCCGGCCTGAGCCTCTTATATATATAATATCGCGAAAAATTTAAATTAATATATCCATTATAATTTTAACCAAATTAATTTTTTCATCCCAAAAACCTCAAATTATAACATCTTTAATAAATTTAATTTTTCATTAAATTATTAAATTAAATGATACATAATATTCACTATTTATATGACATTTTTTTTTGTCAATCTTCATATGACAATTGACGGATGTATTAAATAAAAATTTTACTTTTCATTTATTACATATGCTCCTCCTCGATTGATGCGGCCCCTATTCCTTCCTTTGTACTAATTTAAAATTTTTCGAGATATTAACCTATTTAACGAAATTAATGAAGGGCAAATTTATTATAAATATATCAATTTGTGATTTTTATAATTTATCATAAATATACTAATTTAGATTTTTCGTAATATTAATATTTTTTATTAATGGGCTTAATGAATATCTTAATCCTATTGTGTAAATGAAATTAACTGTTTGTGCAAAATTGCTGATCGAGTTCCTCTAGTTAAGGTGAAAATCAAAGAAAGGACATAGGACGGTCATTTGAATTTTCAAATGAAAAAAAAAAAAAAAAAAAAAAAAAATGAACAGAGAAACGAGCATGTGATAGTTACTACTGCACCGCATGAAGAACAAATTATATGAACGTAAATAATCCATGAAAAGGAGGAGAAAAATAAATAAAAGAATATAAACAAGCATGAACAAGTTATGTGGATGAACATATACATCCATGAAGAAGAGGAGGAAGAGAAGCCGAAGAAAGCCGAAGAAGAAACAGAAAAAAAAGAGTATGGATGGGGAAGCAAAACGGTTTTGCCCTACATTATTATGCACAGTTGCTAGTCGTCTTCTGAACGCACCACATCAGTCGCCTAAAGGAGTGGACCAGAAGGATCACCACCACCATCCGGAGACCCGTTGCCGTTAGCGCTCAGTGCGAAAAAGAGTTCCGTGAGTTCCTCCTGCCCAGCAGCCAAGCCAGATGAAGTCTCTCCACCGTGCTCCGGCCACCTTTCCAGGGAATATAGCTGCAACAACAGTTGCCGGGGCGACGATATTCTGTTCATCCACCCCCTAGCCTTTGGCTTTAGCTGGAAATAGAAAGGGTAAAATCACAATCATTATAACTGCCTGAAAAACTATTGCCGCCATCACTGTTATCACCACCATCGCCATCTTCGCCGTCGCCGTCGTCGTCATCTTCGTCAACATCATCATCTTCGCTATCAACATCACTAGAATCTCCATGGCCTTCATCGTCATCGTCGTAGTAAAAATCATCATCATAAGAATAATCCTCATCCTCATCACTCTCGACACCAAATAACCATGGGATGTGGTCAGAGGGGACCTTCCTCCAAACAAGTTACAGCAGAGAAATTAGTTCCTCTGCTGTCATATGGTCTATCATGGGTTATTATCATAAGCCCTATGACTGAAAACTCATAGCACGAGCAGAATGCCAAAGAGGGAATGCCGAAATGCACCATTTACTTATCATCTCTCACCTCTCACGAGGCATAAATTAAATTCTCAAGACCAAAATTTCTAATAAATGATGCCTCAAATAAAGATATTGTAGTTTCATGAAATCCTCCTGACCAATGATTGAATCACCCACTTATTAAGAGATGTAAAAGAAGCAGTGGCTCAACGAATAAAAGTTTACAAGTTGGAAAGAGAGAATTTTTGTCAAGGAAACAAGAGATATAAATGTCAAGATCACCGTACTTGATGAAAATGACACAAGAAGCCAGAGAAAATGTACAAACTAAATTTGCTTGTTAACTAGCAGTGGACAGTGATGTAGCATACCTGTTCGACATTCATTGGTAGAGTAGCTCTTTCAATAGCCTTGGGAGTCCAGATTTTGATGTCATTTTCTATTCCGCTACTAGCCAGAGCAGGGATATGAGGATGAGGCTCAATACAGTTTACAACGTGTTTATCAGCTGCCATGACACGGATAAGCTGTCCCCCTTTTTTCTTCCAAATGAATATGCGGCCACAGTCAGACCCGCTCACCACATATTCACATTTAGGCCCAAAAAAGCCAACACCCTTCACTGTCTCACAGTTCCTGTGCCCTTTGTAGACTTGTGGGGTAACATTGTCATCAACATTCACAGCTGTGGGAGATGTCACCTCACTGGAATTACTGTCCACGGACTTGGTGGAGGCAGAGAGCGGATCAGGACCCAGTCCCATCTCCTGGGTGAAGAGATAGATGGATTCATCATTGTAAGAGACGAGGAGTTCACTCTGACCAGAGAAGGCTAAGCCTGTTATTCCCACATGTGCCTCACCAATGAGATGAGAAGGACAAAAGTAGTTAGCAGATCGACCAAAATTATGCGATCCATTCCACTTGTAATTGCGAATATCATACACCCGAGCATACTCATCTGACCCACCAATCACAAATAGATTTGGGTTCCTTGGATCGATTGCAATTGCATTCAAATGAACAACTTCCACATGAGTCCCATATACTTCTCGGCAAGTGAAAAGTTCTCTGGCAGTATTACTCCTGAGATCAAGCTGAAACAAAATGGCACTGTTATGTGAGCATGGAACAATCAACTTCTGTGAGCAATGAAATCCAATATTGCATTTAAGCCTCCCTCAAAAGACTTCACAGCACAGAACAGATAACCAATTTCACTTGCAAATTTACTAGATGATGAAGGAGGAGGAGGAGGTTTGCTTCTAGTGCTTAAAGTTAGCAAAGTCAAACTCACCAAAAGGACCTCACGCAGTCATATGGTCTAGCTATGCAGATAGCATTAATCATACAAGAGATGAGTATTGCAGTATAATCTTGACATAAAAAACTCACACGTTGAACTAATCCATCTTCACCACATGTGTAAACTATATGCGGACTTCCAGGATCTATAGCCAACTTATGAGCCCTTCCCCGATGCTTGGCTAACAACATTGTCTGAACTTGTCCCCCCTCCAGAATCTGAGCATGCCTTGCCTGAAATAAACCAATTTCCTCATCAACAGCCCAGTCATCAAATTACAAATGCCAAATTCCATTACTCCAAGGCTTCATCCCTAGCAAGGAAGTAATTCAAATATCTGATTGAATTAAGAAATACAATTAACATAATAAATGCAATTCAGATTTGAGACAAGAAAACATGGTCGAGTACATCAAACATTGATGATCTTTTGTCATCACATCGTAGCCCAGACCTGGCCCAAATGCCAAAAAGGAGGGAGTGGGAGCACATCATCTTTTAAAACCACCTCAGACTCCAGAAAAAGGAAGAATGCCACTTGCTTGTAGATGCAAGATTATTCTTATCAAGTCAAAAAGCAAGGGAACAAAAAGATATAGCTTCATAGTGGACCACATAAGACATTGTACGGTGATAAACACAAAATTTTGAAATAAGATCCACCTTGACAGGTGGAACATTGAAAGTGGCTGCAAGCCAATGGGTTGAAGTCAAAATTAGAGGATGAAAGCTATCCTAGTTCATGTTGCAAAACCATCCACTGAACACATTAAAAAAAAAAAACTAAGCCATTTTTGGCTTCTATGCCATTTTCAAACTTTACATTCAAAGTTAGGCTTTGGTCAGTAAAACACTCATAGTAATGCAAATGATCCATGCATATACGTAATTTTAGAAACTTTCAGTTTTCTGTATGATACATAAGCATACAGAAGAACACATGCTCTTTCATAAAATTATTTCTATCGAAAACATATATCAAATTATACTCACTCCAAAATAATTCAATCTTAGATCAGTTGAAATCTATTCTAAGTTTCATAACATATAAAAAAACATATTAGTTTTCACATGAATGTCAATACAATTGATGATGTTACATAAACCTTCAAATAAAAAATATATGATACACTTCATTTCATTTCGGAAATATGAAATTGTAACAAAATCTTAATTCTAGATACCAACATTCTTTATGTAACTTTTTTACTTAGTGTGATCATAATTCAGTTTATAACATTTTCGTTTCAAGTAAAACGCATTTAAAGTATACCTATGACCATGTCACTATATAATTTTGTATTATTATGTTCATTCTTTCTCATTGTACTGTTACAACAGAATTATAAAGTATGCTAGTCTGTATTCCACAACAATCCCATTATTTCTATCCCATACAAAACTAACAGAGCAAAGGATAGCATTAAAAGTTATATCACAGGCAAAAGAACCCTATCTGGTCTTCTGTTCTTGCACTGAATTAGTTCAGTTCAGAAATTATCGGTCTTCTGAACTGATAATAGTTCAAGTCAGTGCACCTTATTCCACTTTTGTGGATATTAAGCTCTCGTGGACTCCATGCTCTAATCTTACTTTAACATAGTGTTTTCTTGTCACTCTGTGTTCTTTTATATGTTATTTTATATTGTTGCTGTATTCGAACAATTTTATAAACAACTAAATCTTAACTTATCAAAACATGCTGCCCTTCTATTCCTAGCCAAAATGAAGAGGCAGTCCAACCCTCAGAAATTTGGCAATGTCCTTTCATACATATCCAACGTAATAGCCTTTTGTTGAATTTCCTTCATACTGTGCTTGCAGCTTGCAATTTAAGTGGTTATCCAATCAGAGAAAATCAAGATACATTGATGAGATATAATGACCAAACAAAAGCGCCATCATCTTCAAAAGTGGCATTTGCACCTATAAAAGTATACAGCAACTAATAGAACTAAACCTTTATTGGCCTTCCACTTGAATCAAACTGGGCAAACTACTGACTCAACAAAGCATAATCCTAAACCTAAAGCTCCAGTATAATGACCAATAAAGGAAAACACTAAGTCAAATAATAACTTTCAAGGATAAAAGTAGCTGCACTTTTAGTTAGCACTTTGGTTTGGGTATAAATACCTGTCCATCAGCTGCACAAGTGACAATGCTCCTATCATCAGTGTATGGCATGATCTTGGCTTGGAAGACATTGCTTAGATGACCCGAATCAAATGACAACTTGACTTTCCCAGTTTGCCAATCCCAGAGCTTCACATGCCTGTCGTCCGAGCCCGATATTACTATGTCACCATCAAGATTGAAACCGACAGTGTTGACACATCCCCTATGCCCTTTCAGTTTATTATAGATATCGAGCCTCAACACAAGACCCTAAAAAAGCAGAAGATGATAACTCATGTGAGCGAGATCACTCCGGTCTACAGAGCTACATTTAAGTAATTAAAACTTCTGGCCTAATCAACTAAATCGAGCAGCTGCTTCCTCCAGACAACCATCAAGCACATCCAAGAGATTTAAAAAAAGAACAACAAACACACACATCACTGTCAGCCAGCAGCTGGCTGGATATTCATTAATTAAATCATAACATCAGAATCGCACAATGCACCACCGGAAAAGCCAAAGCAAATTCAACCTACGACAGCCACATCTGTGTCAGCCAATCTACGACAGCAGCTGGGTGGCATACTCATTGATCACTTCACAACATCAGAATCGCACAATGCACCAACGGAAAAGGCAAAAAAAAAAAAAAAAAAAAACTGATATTCCGACGGCAAATTCAACCTACGACAGCCAAAAGAGACAGCAAAAGATTAACAACATCAGAATCGCACAATGCACCACCGGAAAAGAGGAAAAGAAAAGAAAAGGAAAAGAAAAAAAAAACAGAAGTCCCGACGACGAATTCACCCTCGCGGCGACAGCCAAAACGCGTTTTCACGCGCCTAGAAAAAGTTGATCTTCATCGGAGCAAAAAGCGAAAATTGGCATGGGCGAAAGGATAAGCGAAAGGGAAGAAAACCTCGGAAGCGGCGAGGCGGCGAGCGAAGCTCAGACCGGAGAGGCCGCCGACCTCTCGCCGCCGTATATCGACGACCGCCTGATCGAGGCTTGCTCCTCTCGGCCTCTTCTTCATCCCCGCGGGACGACCCGATCAGCCGGTGGAGCGCGCGAACGGAGGGGAGCGAGGGACGGTCGGCGGCGCGACGGGAGGGCTGATCGACCAATCCGAGTCGAACAAGTGATGAAGAAGAGGAGAGAGAGAGAGAGAGAGAGAGAGAGAGAGTCAGTGCTCGATGCTCTCGCCGCTTGCGCGAAAGATTTTGCAGCGGAAGGCCACCGTCTTTCTTTCGCGTTCTTTTCATGAAAATTCTTTTTATTTTTATTTTTGGGGGAAAGAAAGGAGGGGTCTTCACTTGTTGACTTTCATCGTCGATTTAGAAGGACATAAATGATATGATGACAAAATTTAATGTACGGACGAACGGGATGTCGCGATTTGTCAAAACTTCTGGAGCTTTCTAATGATATTGCACGAATGCATATGTGATGAGGAAAAAAAACGTATACAATCAGCCTGCTTTGTTTCACGAAAATTAAATTATTTGAAAAAAAAAACTCAAAAACAATCACTTGTATTATTTTTAAAAAATTAGTAGATGAGAAATGGGCTCTTAATAATATTATTTATTTATTTATTTATTTTTGCAAACAATATAAGCGATTAAACGTTTTGCTAAATTATTCATTTTCACGAAATAATCATACCTCTCATGTATTGAATTATAAAATGATGAAATCAGGAAGAAAATTTTCATCATTTTGATGATGACAGTTTCCTAACTCGTTGCATCCATAGTGTGAAAGTTTTTAAAATTTTTCTTTTATTAAGTTCTAAAAGTACTTAAGATATTTTAATGATTACTTAATTGTAAATTTTAAAATTGAACAGTTTCACCTGGATTATCCTTGACTAGTATCCTTGAGCACACATAAACGGTTGTTTTTTTTTTTTTATAGGTCATGTGAAAAAAAAAATGCGTGATGCGTACTTTAACTACAAAGGACAATCTGCACGCTCACTTCATATTTATTAGATTGATGTTACCTAAACAAGAAGAAGACAAAAAGACTCAATTATATAAAAAGCCCGGCTGCAATTTTGATTTTCAAGTACTTGTCAATAAAAAATGCCATGAAATTGTTTTCCAACATATCATGCTACCAAGGACACCATCCACCGGTCATTGGAAGTGCACAAGTGAATTCAACACCAACCGATGAAATTTTCCCCAAATCCATTAAATTTTGGAGAACCTTATCTTGAAAATACATGGTAACTAGATATTAGCTTGAATGAAAATCTTAATTACGACCAAAATCGAGAAACCATCAAATAAGTGAGAAAATCTTTTAGAAGTCATATCTCATGGCTCCTTTGATAAAATCAAAGTAGCAAGCTTTGTTGTGTGGTTGAGGCTTTGTACCGAGCCTAATCTGCTTCCGTCGGCTCGATATCTTTGCAATATTCCTCACCAGTCTATAATAGGCTCTGTGGACCAAAATTCAGTCCTAGAAAGTGTCTGCATTACCCTTAACTTTAGTTATACGAGGTGCGCAAAAGTTTGGAATGAAAGGGGAGAGTAGAGAGAAGAGTAAACTTCTCAAAAATCTCAATACATTCTTCTAAAAATTTCTCATTTGAATATGGTGATATCAAGAGATTTCTAATATTCTAAAAGCAATTTATAAACCTAGAATAGAATTAAGATGGAGATTAGATATTCAGATATAAAGACCTCAATAATGTGAAGTTTTTTTCCCTTTTTGTTTCTGAATAAAAATAATATAAAAATGTATATCAACAAGTTGAGCTGAACGGTTGGCTCAATTTAACGGTAGGCGGGGACCGAGCCGCACGCGCTCCTCGCCGACGGCGGCTCATCCCAAAACAAACCATGGGGAGTCTCCAACTGTGCCCGCCGCTCCCGCCGAGCCTCCTCCGCCGTCGCCGACCGGCGGCCCCGCCCGCCACGGCGCCGCAGGCTCGGTGCGCGCTGAGCAAGCACGGCCAGCGGCTGCTCCGCAGCCTCTCGCCGCCGCCGGGGACGCCGCGGCGGCGGACAGGCTGATGAGGAAGTTCGTTGCGAGCTCGCCCAAGTCCGCCTCGCTCGACGCGCTCTCCCACCTCCTCCCGCATCCCCACCTCTCCTCTCTCGCTCTCCCTGTAAGCTCGCTCGCTTGCTCTCTCTTCGATGGAATAATTCAACGGCGAAATCACTATGCGTCGTGATCTCAGCCGCTGCCAGTTCATTTTGGTCGCACTGGATGCATTCTACTTTCTTCTCTCTCTCTGAATCGATCACGAGCATTTGCGTTTTATGCAGTTCTATGCGAAGATCCGGGAAGCGCCGTGGTTCAGGTGGAACGCCAAGCTAGCCGCGGACCTCATCGCCTCGCTCGAGAAGCAAGGACTGACCGCGGAATCGGAGAGCCTCGCCGCCGAAGCGATCGCCAGGCTAGGGCAAAGGGACAGAGACGTTGCGCTTCTGTACTGCCATCTGATCGATTCCCTCGTCGAATTGAAATCCGAGACGGGGTTTGATACCTACCTCACTCGATTGAAGCACATCGTGGATGGTTCCTCCTCGGCTTATGTGAAACGCAGAGGTTACGGGTCGATGATCAGAGGCTTGAGCGAGATGGGACGGCCGGGGGAGGCGGAGAGCTTGATGGATGAGATGAGATTGAAAGGGACTGAACTATCTAATTTTGAGGTGAATGCTGTGGTGTACGGATACGGCAAGCTCGGGATGTTCGATGATATGATCAGAAACATAGACAAGATGGACGCGCAAGGATTCGAGATCGACACGGTTTGTGCCAACATGGTCCTCTCGTCTTACGGGAATAGCCGTGACCTCTCCCAAATGCTGTCCTGGCTTCGCAGGATGAAGGCGACGGCGATTCCCTTCTCAATCAGGACTTACAACACGGTGTTGAACTCCTGTCCGACGATCATGTCGCTGCTGCGAGATCCGTCCGGTTTCCCGCTCTCGCTCGAGGAGCTGATTGGGGCTTTGGACAGCGAAGAAGGTGCGCTGGTTAAGGAACTGGTTGACTCGCCGGTTCTGAGCAAGGCGATGGAGTGGGATCCTTCGGAGGCGAAGTTGGATCTGCACGGGATGCACCTGGGCTCTGCTTATCTGATCATGTTGCAGTGGACGGAAGAGATGCGATGCAGGCTCAACGGCGGAGAATATGTGATCCCAGCAGAGGTCACAGTGGTTTGTGGGTCAGGGAAACATAGTGCCGTCAGAGGGGAATCACCGGTGAAGCAGATGGTCAAAGCAATGCTCGGCCGGCTGGGAAGTCCAATGAGGATCGATCGGAAGAACGTCGGCTGTTTTGTCGCCAAGGGAAGAGTTCTGAACAACTGGTTATGTACGGATTCAGGTGGAGGAGCTTCTTACATGTCAATGTCATCGATGGATAGAAACAGCAGTAGAGTAGAACACGCGGTGTAGAATGTCAAAGAAGTAACCTTAAGTCATCAGGAAGAATCGAGGAAAATTGCGAGGATGGAAAGTCCTCCTTTTGACTTAGCATGCGACATGAATGTGCCCGCCAACCGCATGTGCCCTTACAATTACGGCTGTGATCATGGAAACATCCTGCTCGTGCGCTCGAGGTCAATCACAGCATGATAGTGTCTACTGTATTTTTGCTATATGAGATTATTGACATGCAAGGATTTGTAGAGGCATGTTGGGAGGCTATAGAGAGCGAGCGAACTTGCACATCTCCATTCTTTTTTCAGGAGCTCAAGCCATCTGCAAATTTATTTTATTTTTACTACATATTGCCTGCTTCTCATCATTGATGCGGCGGGTAAATAATGTTTTACCACAACAAAACTAAGTAAAATGCGAATGACATACTCGATTGTAACAAGTAGAGAATGATGAGACACTACCTCCATGCAGAAATCTTGTCGACTTGCAATAACGTTTCCAGCAGTCTCTCAGGAGGTACTCGTGTTCGGTTCAATTTCAGTCACGGCTCTTCACGGGAATTCAGGTCCAGACCCATGGCGGTCATATACAGTGATAACCAACAGTTTTTCCAAAGGAACCAGGAGAATGAGTAGGACATACAGGTTCTTGCCCTCCAGACAATCTGACCACGCACGAGGAGGAGAGGCTCTTTCTCCTTTCGTGCCCATGAAAGAACCAGGCCAAGAAGTACATCAGCAGAAATGTTATGTACAGACCCAATTATCCAAGATTATGTTCTTGGTTAAAACAATTTCAGGACTTCAATTATCTCATCCAAACTAGCGCGCGCGCTTCTGCCAGTGCATGAAAGTTTGAAAGAGAGGAGATAGGCACAAAATGCTCTCCCATGGCCCGTTATTGAAAAATATGATCCAGGAGATGCTCCCATCTCTCGTCTCTTGATGTCATGGCATGTACTCATACCTACAGATAGCATATTGCAGGACACTCCAATTAGTGCATGTCGTCGCAGCCACATATTCCACATGGTTCTGAGAACATATCATTTAGGTGTTCAATATCCAAAAGCTGGGCCGGCCCTTCAGAGACAGGCCATTTGTGGACTAACCAATATGAAAACAATGGGCATCAGAAGTAAAAGCGGCTACCTGAGGCTCAAACAGCTTTAGCATAACCTCGCAATTGCCACAGTAGACAGATTAAGATATACACAGGAGCAATCCGTCCACTGGCTTATAAGCATTAAAGAGATGCCACGACATCAGATTGAGAAACTTCATGTTCCTTGATCGTGTTTCTTTTGTAGTGTCCAGATCAGCGTTAATAGCAACCTGCATAAAGAAAGTGAACCAAGTTATCACATCACAGAAGATTAAAACCATTGTTGTCGAATTCACTGCTAAAAGAAAATGGTGACCTATAGAAAGAAAGCGAGGAAAGCAGTCACAAAACAGAAGATGAGTCAGCTGATACAAATTACTCAGTCAAATGCATTATCATGAACTGCTGATGAAATCCAATTTCCCTATAAAAGAAGATAAACTAGTTTGATGATAAGAGGGAATGAGATGTTCATCATGAAATACACTCGCTCATGACCATTGTATGAGGGGGACATCAATCTCAAAAATTGCACAAGATTGCACGTGTGGGAACAGTGGGATTGCCAGCACAATCTCTCTATAAAAAATCAAAGTTGAATATTAGACATAGAGGAACTCATAATTTAGAAGATAAAATGCAGCATGCCTGTTTCAGTGTTAGCGGTACTTTCTCAGAACAGTTATTCCTAAAACCATGGCATCCACCATATATACATTTTCCCCAGATTATTGAGTGAAACTGCCTCAGCAATCAGGCGCCGGGCTTGACCTTCAACAGCTAAAGGCAAAGATGGGGCAGCACCGACACCGACAACAACTCCTTGCAGCCTTGCTTCAATATTACTGATGGCTCGCTGCAACAGAACAAAACAAATTGTTTACAACAGCAAGAGTGGCGCTAAACAGTCTCCCAAAGATAGACATATCAGATTACTAGCCAACAGTCCATTTATTACGCTTGACTGCCCGCCAAATTTCCATCATCATACCTCAAAGTCACTGGCTGGTATAGCTAAAAAAAACTTGTGGTGTACTTTAGATGCCTTAAACTGAGATTCATAGTTCACAGCTCCTTGGATGGTTTCCCCAGGAAACCATTTCTGCTTCCAGTACCAGAATGTTTCAGGTTTTAACTAGTGTCCCTCAGCATGTCCACATCAATGTTCAATGTCAAGCCCGGCACAAAATTGAATATTTTCCATTCAAGGAAACAACAAAATTGGGACCGTCAATTATCTTTAGCTTTCTTTCTTTCTTTTCTTCTATTTTTTGTAAGAAAAGAATGGAGAGATGGATCTTTAGCTTTCTCTTAAGTTGAATCAATCGAGAGGTGAAATATCTGTTAACTTTAAAATATTTTAAACGACATCTTCTTCAACTAGCTTAAATTTTTAGGAACAGTTGGCAGTGATTTTGTGAAACTTAAATAGTATTGTAATAAGAGATCCCAAGTCCAAATCTATGCAAGCCCCTAATATGGCTCCCTAACTATATATTTCCACACTTCAGCGTTATGTCAAAGTCTAGCCTATGCATGAGGGTGTGTTAAAATCATTTGAGTAGTAAACCATGCCTTAAGCTACTAGCTCAAGTTCATAGAACAGTTGATAGTTATCTCACAAAATTAGATCTTCATTCTGTGGAAAAGAAATATCCTTTTAAGGTCTGTATGTTGCCAAATATCAAATATGATGCTTGTAATGAGATGCAAACCTGCGCATGTGGGTTCTGAACTTCTGTGCCACTGGACTTATGAGATTTCGTCCACTCCACCAAAGGATCATGTATAAATGTTTCAAGGACACTCATCAATGTTTCCCTGTGTGTCCTCAACACAGAAAGAGTGATTTCACAAACCTTCAGAAAGACACCCTCATACCCAGTGATGCCCAATCCGTCAATCATGTTCTGAAAGGTTCATTCGACACGCTCATTAGATTAAAAGCAGAGTCAGCTAGGTATAGTACACAGTGAACTTTCAAATCATGATATAATGCATAATGTACATGTCCAAAGAAGCTCTCTTAAAGATTTTCAATGGCAGAAAGGCAGACTTTGCCAAGCTACTAAAAAAGCGTTGCCATCATGTTGCAAACTCTCCAACAGAAAAATTCATACAAACTGCAAACTGCAGGCAGATTTTGATTTATGCCATATCAAAAAAAAATTATCTATGGACATTTCAGAACTAATTAAGCATATTAATGAGTGTAACCAGCATTTAACAATTGTATACAGGACATAAAAGTTAATAGGCTGCCTTACTTGTGTTAATCTAAAAGGCACCAATTCAGGTTTTTCCAGTTGCAGGCCTTTGTCAAATAAGCAACTGAAGTCAACATGAACACAGTCACCTGTGGTAGAATCAAAGAGAATGTTCTCGCCATGCCTATCACCAAGACCCACGATATGTCCAACCATTGACCATACAGCAGAAGTGTGAGCATATGCTATCCGAGCCCTAAACCAAGCAGCAGGCTCCGAGAAAGTGGTCAAAAACCATTTATGGAAGACTGGAGGAAACATGGGAAGAATTCTGTTCTTTAGCATTTCATCTTCCGGCGTTTTGCCCTGGCACTGATCATAAATCCGTTTAATTTGCGGATTCGTCCTCTGCCTATCAAATTTGCCACAAGTAATATATACATCTTGAAGTATATGTCGAAGTCCACGGGTGTGGGGAACCCATTCTATCATTCCGCAGTCCTCTGTCAGGGGAACCACTGCAAATGTGCGAATATAAAGCTTTCTTCGACGACTTTCAGGATATTTAGATAACAAACGGTTTATCATTGCATTAAACTCCATCATACGGGCATCTTTTCGGAGATCATCCTTTGGCTTGCAAAGGAATGGTCGCTCAATGCCATCACTCCCCAAAAGTATGATCTGAAATGTACAACAGAATGGCTTTTACTTGCCAATACATTAATGTGTTGCCCACCAAGAGAATGAGGCATTTCTGTTTGGTTTCAGTAACATTCCATAACATAATAATAACAAAATCCCCACCCTCCCGGTTCCCACGTTTTACATATCTAAGAGCCTTGAACCTGTCAGTTTGCAAAGTACAGCATATTTTTTTTTTTTTAAATTACCCTGTATGCAGCATATAATGATCTGACAGCCTACGATACCAAGATTGCAGGAACTTAGGACTTTGTTTCCTTCCACAAACTGCAGGGCCCTAGCACTCATCCTATGGTGAAAAAAGTCTAAGCTAACCTCATTTAGGAACTAGGGGAAATTTCCTTAATTTGCAAAACCCAAAGACAAAACCATTCAGGCAATCCCTTCTGTTATTGCTTAGCATTTAGGGAATCTTGCGGAAATCAAGTTTACAGTAGAAACATACCTTCTTAGGTCTTTGAAGAGATGAGAGAATCTCAGCCTCATCAGCTATCCCTGATATTGTGGGAAGATCCGTAGAACTAAAGATGTCTGAAGCAAGGGTTCCTTTCAGATTCTGATCATATGTAGGCAGAGTAACAGTTAGAGACTGTTGGATAGGCATTATGATATCTAGTGGCATCATCCTCTTTAAGGCACTGAATTCAGTTGCAATGTTAATTGTCCTTGCTTTTGGCTGCCCAGCATTGAAGCATAGCTTAATAAGATGATCAATAAGACTGGCAAACTGGATAAAGAGATTGCTGCCACTATTTCCCTGGCTAAAGCCCTTCCGTGCAGCTTGTATAATTTCTGCTGCTGCCTCTCGCCTTGAAGGTACAGTAGATTTTGATACTGCTGCCATTATCCAAAGGGCTTGCTGCGGATACTGACGGAGAACAGAGGTAATTATGTGTTTCACGAGTCGAACAATTTCTTCATTCTGATGGCAAATTCTTGAAACTAGTTGAGGCAGTACTGTCAACCATTGATAAGTTGGCAAGTCCTTCAGGCAGCCCCTCATAATACTCATGACCTAACCAAAAGAAAAACAACAAAATATCCGATACATGGTGAAATCAGTTCATAACTGAAAATTCAGGTCTAAAATTGAATTATGGACTATTCCATGTGCAAAAGATTTTTCTACCTTTCCGTGGATGCTTTTCAAATCTTTATTGGATGATAAGCCGCATTTTTGATAAAAACTTCCAAAATCAAACCAAAGGGTTAACAACCTTGGAAGGGCTTGAAACAGATTCTTGTGACCTCTGTGAAGCCCCTTGGCATAAAACAACAGTACGTCAGGCAGGTAAGACCACCAACACTTCTCAGCATTTAAGTTTGCAGATGTTGAAACAGCAGAAGATGATGAAACTGTTCTGGGACCTGATTCAAAGTTTTCTTCCTGGCGCTTACGAGCATCAGCAAGCACTTCATCGCAATACTTAGCCATATAGAAGTATCCTTTTTCCCACTTAGGCTGCAGTTCCCTCACCCTTGTGTAAAGACTGATCACATCTTCTTTCTGCTTCTGCCCAGTATAATGGATCCACCTAGAATAAAGCAGCAGACTCTTTGCAATATCACGATTTTCATTTAGAGCCTGAGTATCACAAGGTAAAGGTGGCAAGTTCAGAGGAACCAGGGAAAGGCTGCTAATCGATGATATTGCAGCAGAACCAACAACCTCCACTGGCATGTTGAGGAGAGATTGCTGCAGTTCAGCAATGGCACCATCAGTGCGTCTAGTGCTCCAGAGAAGTTTAGCCTTTTCCATGTGAACATTAGGTGCACCTGAAGCCTGAGCTTCTACAATGGCCCGATTTGCCGTCTCATAATGATCAGCCAAGCGACAGAGCTTTGCATATTGCACCCAGCAATTCCCAACTTGAGCACCTAGAGCACTGGAATGAAAAACCAGTCTCCGCAAAGCCAAAAGTGGTTCTCTTGCCCAGAGTGAAGGTTGCGTAAACTTGAGCCGATTTTCCCAATTCTCCATTAGCTTTGAGAATTCCAAATCTCCCACATGAAACGACTTCTCTAAGAAAGACTCATCGACAAGTAGTGCATGGAAGTCCTCTAGTTCACGTAGAAAGTGAAGCTTTACAACATACGGGTAAGCACGCACATAAGAGTCCATGCCAGCAGCAGCCAGGGGGGCAATCAAGGCTTGTTTGGAAAAAGCAATTTTCTCACCAACCAAAAATTGATCCTTTTTCATCATTGCCTGAAGAATCTTTGCGACATCCATGTCAAAGGAAGCATTACTCTCAGAGCTGCTACATAGGAGACCATCTTCATTGGCTCCATTAAGATATTCATCCATCAAATCCCACCGGCCAAGCCTCCACGCAGCCTGCACTCCTTGCATGGACCATGTTTTCTTGTATTGAGGGATCCTAGCAACTAAGCCATCAACATGGGTGACCATGGCCTGAAGGTGACACATATTTAATAAACAGTTGAGCACATCTGAATGCCGCTGGACTGAAGTAGGTTCCATCTGCAAAGCCTGTTCACAGGAAGTCAAAACTTCCGCCCAATTCCCTGCTTTCTTATTTATTAGGAGCTGGTCTTGTAAACTTGATGATCTACGCAAACATGCCAAGCCTGATAAGCCATCAGGCTCGTCAAGGCAGCTATATATTTCCATCAAATATGAAACATCCCTATCCTCAAATGTGCTACTGGTCTCAGCTGCAGGATTGAATGACCCAGTTCTTTCCCGTACATGAGATTCAAAGTACATCAAAGCCCTTGCGTATGCCTGACATCTGAAGGAGGCTCTAGCAAGGGTCACCTTTGATATTGCAGCCAAAAGCTCTGAAACATTTTTACACTGTATTATAAGATCCGAGGAAAAACTTGGACTTGAATCTTTTGCCTTAGCAAGGTGATGCTTCGAGGCAGAAGATTGTAAAGATTGGGAAAGTGCTAGATCTTGGCCAATATCGTCAACCCATTGGCCAAGATTGTCGAGAAGAGTAAATATAGCTTGAATGCAAACTTCACTTTGCCCACAACTAATTCCATGAACCATCACACCACCGTTTTCCGAAGCTGCTGCCTCAAGCACAGAGAGAATTTCTTCTGTTATGCCATGACGTGCCTCCTCCGTTCCATGACAGACAGCGTTCAGGACTAAATACGGCAGCAGATATATGGCAGTTTGCATGTCATGGCGAACAATCCCTCTGCAAGCATTAAAAATGCTTGCACGAGGACCAGTAGCATGCGTAGTCAACTTTTTTATCCAGTAGTATATCCATCTTCTGAATGACATGGAGGGGCGATAAATTGGACCACTTGATGCTGAATCACTGGTATTGGGAAGCTGAAATCTGGAGGTTAGGCAAGGAGCAATTATCTCTTTCACATAATTAGAAAATCGAGCCCATAATTTCTGACCCCTGGAATTGACATCAGCATAACCATTTTTGCTATTACTTCCAGCATAAGTTGCCTTCGAAGTACTTCTCTTCTGCAGCATCTGTGACGTAGAAGCATCAACATTCTCATCTAGCGATGCTTCACAACCAGCAATTTTCAACAACTCCTGAATCGCTAGTGCAGCAGAGTCTTGAATAATGGTATCCGGTGCAGCTCTGAAAGCCCTGGCCAGGTGCTTGTGGATCAACCCAAAAATAAGATCATCATCGGAGCACTCAATTTTAAAACGCTGGGATGAAAATCCCCTGACTTTGGCAGGATCAACTGCCCCCAGGGCTCCAATGCAATCAGCACAGACTAGCTTAAGTTTCTGACCCACTGCGGTTCTCGACTCTTCTGCACATCCTCTGAGTAAAGATCCAATCAGAGAACTTAAAACATCCATGTCTGAAGCCACTTCGCCAGCAATTAAAGCTGCAACATCTTCCCTTTTTGTGTTCAGCAGCTTGCACAATTCACATGCCCCCATGTACCTCACATTCAAATTCTCATGATTTAGACCACTGACAGCATCACGTAGTTGATCCTTCAGGGTCATGGATCCCCGGGCTTCCTGTATTGTCTTATTCACCTCTGCTAGAGCAGAAATACTTGGCAAGGGTGGGAATTCACGAATATGCTGCTTCAAAATTACTTTGTTCTTTAAGACGAGCTCTTCCAAAATCTCCACCACTTTGTTGAAATGATTAGAACTATTTTTCCCATCTCTCTCAATAAAAGGAATGAGAGAGGCAAAAACTTGAGAGCTCACATGTGCAATGCTAGATGGAGATACCTTGCCCAACTGCCTAATAAAGAAATGTAAGACAGAGAGTCCTTCAAATTGGAGAGATTCTTTATCAATAGAATGCATGATAAGCACCATTAGTTTTGGTACATAGGTACTAAGTTGGGAACCCATCATGTTGATGAGCATCTCGATACGTTTCAGAGCTTGTTTCTGCAGTAAAAGATCCTCTGAATGGAGCAATTTTCTATCAACGCCGTTAAGAAGGCCAACAAAGTGATTTTTCAGAAAGTGGGGAAGATCTTCGCCACCAGTGAGAACTCTTGCGACCTCCTTAACCATCTCCGGAACTCTTGCTAATCTGTGAGTGTGGCATGCAGAAAGTAAATGAAAATAAGACTTTCAGGCTATGTCCTAAAGTACTTGAAATTCAAAAAGGACAAATCAAAAGTGAAGATGACTGCAAAATCATCCCAAATAATAGCGAGAAGAGGGAGCCTCATCTAGTAGTTGAATACATTTATGAGACAACGCCTCAGAAAAAAATCAACACACTAAAACATAATAACTGATACTATACACATATACATATGTGGACACACACGAAAGTGCCAAGACCATACACAGATTAACCTTGTTCTCATGAAGATTCATATGACAGGAAATATAAAGACAAAGAAATGGTATTCAAAAGAAATTCACAAGAATAAAATCCATATAAACACCAATAGAGAAAAACTACACCTGCTGCCTGTTTCATCTGAGTCACCACCATCAGCAAAACATACAAGTTCGTCCAGCAGAGCAGGTAATGCTGCCGCAAAAATTTCTTGACTGTCTGAACCAGTTTGCTCATGGTAAAACTGCAGAGCAGCAAACAATTTCTGTTTGTTTGCTTGACAGAGAGCAAAAGCAAGCACTTTTGGCAGCCAATTTACTACCAGTGGCACCAAATCCATGTTTAAGGACTTAGCAAACTCATGTAAGGTGTCAAGTGCTTTATCATCATCATCCTGAGATACCACGAGCTTAGGCAGAACAACTGGAATCATCTTCTTAAGAAGATCTTCAGTTTCAACTCCAAAAACAGCTTCTGCAAACTCTCTGACCATTCTTGGACGGTTTGCCAGTCTTGCCGAGAGATAATCATATACCTCATTTCTGACATGAATGACTTTTGAAAGAATTACTTCAAGTCCTCCTTTGATATGGAAATAGCACGATTTGTCTATCAATCTTGACACATTTGTTCGCACGGTAACACGAGGATTATCCAGTTGATCGATCAATAAAATTAGGGAAGACAAGAAAAGCTTGCTCTGGACATCAACAGAAATCATAATTTCTGCTACAGACTCCAAAAGTGTTTCAGAAACCTGCGGATCTATTGCTTCTCGCAATGCATTATTAATTATATCCAAGAATAAATGTTCTGCACTTCTGTTTTGACTGTCTTCAACTGAGAAAAGAAGAGTCAAAATCAATTTATCAGTGAAATAACCGATCTGAGAGCAGAATGCTTCTCTTACCCCCTTCTGTCTGCACAGGAGCAGATATTTAATGCATGCTATCCATTCAGTTCTTGTTTTAACCAAAGTTTGTTGAATCCCATGTACAAGGATCTGTTGAATGTTGCGCACACAAGCAATTTGCACTTCTTCAGATGACTCATCATAGAGAATTTCAAAAAACAACGACTGCAGTTGGATGAATTCATCTCTCAAGCAGACATGAGTCCACTGTCCATCAGGAAAAGATATGACGTTGGCATCTAGTTCTTGACGGGAAACACCAGGTCTGTCACACTTCAAGCATGAGAAGCCTCGTAATAGGAGGTCTATTGTCATACTATGTATCTGATCTTCCACATCAAGAGATAGTTTACAAAAGCTCTTATCAGGACTGCCATTGCCAGACTCATAAAGGCATGACAAATAGCCAAGGGAAAAAGGAATAACTTTCTTCACCTTTTCCTGCTTGTAACTCCCCAGGACTCTGCAAACAAAGAAGGAAACAGAATAAAAAATGAGTTGAAGTGTAAAGAACCCGCTAAATTATAAGCCCACCCCTGCCTCGTCCAGAGGAGATCTCTCATATCAAGATTGTGCAAAGATCTTCCTAGAACTTAACCAAGTTGACCCATTCCCCTAAAGTAATAAAACCTCTACTTAAGCTATAAAAACATACACGAAAATGCACAGATATCGCCATGTTTCACTTACTTCAGCCTTCCAAACAAACTTGACATTACTGGGAGACCAGACGAAAGGACAATGATGGGCAAAGATATGATAGCTTCAACAACTACGTCTTCAGCTTCATCTTGAAGGCATAAATCCAGAATTTCAAGAACACTTTCAGCAGCAAAGGAATGACCAAGCTTAGATAGAATTTGGACAGAGTAAACTTTTGTCTTCCATTGAGGACTAGGATCAGAGACCGCAAAAGAATGCGTCCATGGAAGCTTGAGGACTCCTATCAGAGCATTTGCATTACCTTCCTCATCTCTCAAAAACTTCTTCATTAAGATAGGGCCTAGTTTGAAGTTAGAAAAAGAAGTCAAATAGGATAATCTAGAAGAAAATGAACTATATCACGTCCAAAGAAACGATAATTGGACTCCCAGATTGCAAATTATCACATTAATACTAATAGTTTGCTCCAACTAGGAAATCTATCAAATTTTGTAATTTGTTGAACCTGAAAAGAAAGTCAAGTTTTCCATTTCCTTTGTCATCCAAAACCTACCAAAACAAACTAATAAAGCATTGACCAGAAGGTTCTGAAAAGGCATGTATGGTGCTCTAATCAACACATGTTCCAGGGTAAGATATGACCAGAAAGCACAATCAATCATGTTGGCTATAGCAAGAGAACTATGGACATTCTTCACTTAAATAATTCTGAGGTATGGAGCTGGGTCAGGACACATTAACTGGACCTTTATAATGTGATCCCCATGCATCGATTAATTGGACTAACACTAACTAGAGACCACCAAGGCATGGATGGGCAATCTGTGTGTTGTTTGATGAGGTGTTTGATCAATTTGGAATCCTCGTAAATTTTAGTGCTCCTTAAATACAATGCTCAATTACATGTACGAGATGACTTTTGGGATTTCAAATTTTCATCATTTACATCGGTCCCAAGACCATAAGAAATTTAAGGAGGCAATTTCAGTTTAGGAGAAAGAAGCTCCGTGTTGTCTTTGCTTTCCCGCAAATTTAATCATTTAGTTATTATGTATCAATCCACCATCCACTGCTTAGATAGAAGCATCTGTACTGCATTGGCAAAACCTAGATCTTCCATATATATACAGGATTCAGGTGCATCTCATACTCTGTACAAGCAACATGCTGTGAATCGCTTCCAGGTAGATGGTGATATCAAGCACAATGGATCTTCCTTGCTTTGCCTACAAAATGCAATAAACAATCAGCAGACAAGGTTAGACAATGAAAAGAAGCTCAAAACGGTTATCTTACCTCCTCAAATATCCAAGGGATCCATGAAATCATCTGCCGAAAGGTGGACAATGAAAGACTGGTATTTGGGACCCTACAGAAGGCAATGCTAAGCATGCTAAGAGCTCTTAATGCAACTTTCGGTTCTAAAGAACCAGGTTTAACAGCTGGCGACTTTAACAGATCAAGCAAAGAAACAATCAAAGTGTGAATGTAGTAGGTATAGCCTCTTTCACTTTCACAGGGAGGCAGATGAATTGCTTTGCGTTCTGCTAAGATCTTAGAGGCAGGAGCTTCACTTGTATGATCAACCTTTTGGCGTTTGACATTAAAACTTTGCCCACCCTCAGAGAATCTCCTTTTCCCTCCAACACTTAAAAGTTCAGTAGAATCATCAGACGAGATTAACAAATCTGGACAGCTTTCATTGGTAATTTGGCCTCCGACGTGATCAGGACTAAGAATTGACAGTGCTACTTGCAGGCATCTTATCAACAGAAAGCAAGGTTCTGGAGAACAAATCATTTGAATGAGATAATCTGGTCTCCAGATATAAGGTGGGCAAATTTTAGCAATCCTCATGTATGCATTACATAAAGCAACCTGAAAATTTCCAAATTAGATTATCAAATCCTTCTTGAATCTTTTACCTCATCAACAGGATGCAGGCCAATGCTAGTGCCTGCAGAAAACAACCAAGCTTGCCAAGATCAGTTACTAACCTTAAGCTCAGGGCTCCTTGTCCTGAAAACTGACAGGGGGAAGACACTAATTAATTCTGAAGCTGTGTATCTGACAACATCATCAGGACAATAAGGGTGGAGTGCATCCAGACAATTGCCAATTGAAGCATCATATACTTTATTCCTGCAATGAGTTCCAGACCAAACATTCCAAGAAATGTTAGGAGAGATCCTTAGGAATAACTGCCATAAGAACAACACACAGGCCAAAATCTGCTAGAAATGAGAACGTAAAGATGAAAATGCAGTCTTTAAACCCCGGAACATGGACTATTCACTTCAATAATGCTACCTACTACAGTGCAAATTACAGTGATGGCCTAGCTGCCGAGAGATCACAAGGTATCTGATATATTACATATATTGCATGTATATCAACTGTATATTCCAAAAGTCTTCTCCGAAACTGAGCTAACAGCGGTTTAAATCTGGATGTGAGCTCTTCCAAAATTAGCTAAACCAAGAAACTAAGTACCAACAACTATGGAATACCTGAATACAGAAAGTCCATCTTTGTCCTCACTCAATATTGCTGATATCGACTGAATGAGACTCTCATAGGGAACTATATCATAGCTTACTGCCGAACCAATGATGCGTGCAAAGTCAAAACATGCCTTCAGAAGAATGAAATTAATCAGAGAACTCTATATGGCAAATATCTGGACCAGAAGAAAAACTATAAACATATGAGAAAGCTACCTGCTTAGCATAATAAACTGACAAAATGACAGCTTACCATTTGCAAGTCACCATCTCCATAACATAAGAGGCAACATGCTGAAGACACAAAAGACAAACTAAGGAGACCTTCTACAAATACAGTTCCCTCTGTTAAGCATTTACTCAGAAGCTTAACCATCCAAGTTGCAAAGTACTGCCACCTTCCCTTAGCAGAAAGGTCCATCAAAAGGCCATATCCATCATTCGGTTTATTACTTGCTGGAAGATCGCACAAGCAAGCTGGATCGCCAAATATACCAGCAAAGGACCCACTGAAACACCTTAAATTCAATCTAGTGCATTCAGAAATGTTTGATTCGTCTGTACAGAGGGATGCTACATGCAATATATCTGGCAAGAGAAAAGCATATTATTGTCATAGGTACAGTAAAAGAGATGCTTATGATACAACACCAACCAAAGCATGGTAATATAAGCAGCCTGAGGAAAGATAGAAGCGACGAATAATCACATCAATTCTTTGAAAGATGAATGGAAGCGGCTGCTTTCTTACCTTCAACAGCTACCATTGCATCCACAAAAAACTGACGGTAGGCATCTCGTTCTCCAGTCCGGAGCAAGGACAAAAGAGATCCAACTGTCTCAAAAATTACTCCATGTCGACCGCTAGAATAATTGGAAAAAAATAATAAATTTAATCAAAGATTTATCAGAGGAAAAAAGCTTAACATAAACCAAGCAAACTGAAGAGAATCGTATATAAGAAGATTTTCACAAGGAAAAGAGTAAAGTATGTTTAAGTAACTATATTAGCATTCCAAAACAGAGAACCAAAACACTGTACGACACATTTATGCTCCTGAATAATTGCTCCCTTTTAGCATGAAGGATGCACAAAATGCAAAAAACCACTTTTGCCGGAATTATCTCCTTCTAAAGACAAAGACAAAGACAAAGACAAACAGGCAGACTATAGACTGATAAAGAGCAGATTATCTTACATGAGATAAATGGTAGTTTACCAAACAAGAACTTCAGAATATCTCACCGTAGTGCTGGCTCTGCAAAGAAGGGAATTATCCGGCCAATCACAGGTAAAACAGCACTTGCTTTCCCATGGAAGAATACCCCGGGAAAATTTCTGGCAGTGTGCGAGATGAGCTTCAATACAGCTATAACTTCTCTCTCATTCGCTAAAAGAGATACAAAGATAATGAGAACTAAAAGGCTAATACAATGGCTGATGAAAGCTGTTCACATCACTTAACGTGCAAAGCGGGAAATGTAAACGAAGAGTGTTACACTTTGCATTTATTATATCAATTTGACCAGCCAAACTGAGCTTTCCAGTTTGGCCAAAGGAAAAAAAAAAAACCTTCAATAAAGCCAATTTTATACTCACTGCAGTCAGTTGAACTTTCATGCCAAAGAAAGCAAACACCACAGGCCTTGATAGAATAATTAAATATAAAATCATGTTTTCATCTAACAGCTTAAGCTTTTAAGATATTTAACGATGGTTCCACAAAATCTCACATGGTATCAGAGCAGAAAGTCTTAAGTTCAAATCTTTCGAGGCCTCATCTTCGTCTCCAATTAAATGTCCACTCTTTATAGTAGGCAAAAAGACCAAACTAAACATGATAAAATAATTAAATATGAAATCGCTTATACATCTAATAGCTTAAACAATAAGGATAAAGCATGCAGAAAAATAGGCCTACTGGCCTATTCAACTTCCTTCTATTTATCCGCAGGCTCAGAAACAATTCAAGGACAAGAGTCCACAAGATTACTAGAACTCCATTTCCAATCCCTCATTAAGCAATTCCCTAGTGAAAGCTTGATTATCATACAAAAATGAAGCCATTTTGCTGAAAATTCAATACTGATGACTCCAGCACCAGAAACATGCTCCCTTAATCATTGAACTGAAAATATGCACCATCGATGCAATCACATACTCGTGTTCAGTTCTAGGCTCTCACTTCCATATTCGCACACGAGCGTGCACCAGCCAGAGCAAGGCTCGAAACACAAAACCAACCCAAAAATTCGCCTCCACATCGAAATATCAACAAACGAATGATACGCATAGTTCGACTCATCAGCCAAATCAGAGACACTCAAGAGCGCGCACCCGCAGAGAGAGAGAGAGAGAGAGGAGGTACCGGAGGGAGAGGGAACGACGTAGGCGTGGAGGAGGTTGGGGAGCACGGCCCGGAACCTGATCTCCAGGGCGTCGTCGCCGCCGCCGCCGCCGCCGCCATTGTCGCCGTCGGGAGGCGTCGATGAAGAAGCGGCGATGCGTTCGCGAAGCTCGTGGACCAAGCTCGACAGATTCCTGCGGGACCCCATCGCGGTCACCGCACGCAAGCGATCGCGCCTCCGTCTCTCGTCCCGGAATGTGGAGCAGTTCGGTTGCACAGTGTCACAGCGTCTTCCTTCTTCCCTCTCAATTTCGAAATTAAGAGAAGGAGAGGAAAGTTGCCACTTTTCGTACCGAGCGCCTCCGACAAGGACACACTGGTGCTCGTTTTTTTAAATTTTTTTTTTGTAAGGGATATGTCGAAATTTATCTCTATATTTTAATCAATGTTAATCACCACATTGATTGAAATTATCTTTTGTTCCCTAATTGTCCGTGAAAATAACACAATGACAAGTTTACTTACGAGGAAATTGCAATTAAGCACGTTCATTCTTCCCACTCAAAGTTAAGTTTGTCTAGAAATTTACCATCATAAGTGTGGATCGGCATACCTTTCCGTAAACGTCAATTTTGGATCAACTTAGGAACCCCATGTTGGCATTGTAGATGTGGAATGACTGCATTAGATAAATTGTGGAGGTCTGCCAAGGCATGTTGGCATGTTGGCTCAAAATTTTTTGGCAAAGTTCACAATTGTAAAAAGGGAAACTTGATAACTAGGATGTCCCGCGCTCAAAACCAAAGCAGGCTGCAAATAGTGCCGGCTCCACAGCATACCCTAATCAGCAGAACAGTTCAAGAACTACACTTCAAGGGGCGGCCCGAAAATGTCCGCCGAGATGCAGCTTCAGAAAGTATACGGAAGGCCAGAGCCTACTAACTAGTGGTTACTTATCGGAGCATACCATTCAGATGAAAAAGAAAGGAACTCGAGGCAGTCATGCTTTCTTTTATTGATGATTGTTGCAACATTGTGGTCGCGGGAAAAGTATCTACAAACTCAATATCAAGCAGCAGCAATATTGTTGATCGATAGAGAAGAAAAAGTGGGACTCATGGTTACAAACAGAATGTCTGTTTAACCTCTGCTAGTGCTCTTGCACGCCAAGAAAATACTCCATTATTCCTGTCTCTACTGGGGTTCATGAGTTACCCGGGACAAAAATTTGAAAGAACCAAAATTTAGTCTGCAAAAATGTCAGGTTTTCCCTGCTTCGGTCACTTTTTAGCTCCCATTTGCTGTCCAAGCTGGGGGGAGACGGGTAGAGCTCACGAATGGCATCGCGCGGACATTGATGTCGAGGGGCAGCAGGCGGTACTGGAGATCGAGCTCTCGGAAAATCTTGACCATCTCCTCCACCAGGAGGGACCTTCTTGTCCACTTCTCTCCCATGTTCTGGTGGTTTATCTTGTGGCAGATCCAAACCGCCATCCTCACTCGGTTCAGCTCCTCCAAGTCCTTCATTATGATCGTTGGAGATGAACACCAGTGCTCTTTCTTGCCATCGATGTAGCTGCAGTGGCAGAACGAAAACAACATGATCAGTGAAACGCCATTTTGTAAATAAACTGAAAAATGCAATCGCTATGTAATACCAACAATGCAATTAGCAGCTAAATCAAATAGAATAAGAAGTTAACAATAATAGGAATGTTATCTTGCTTAGCTTTCACTTGCCTGGTTATCTTTTGTTTCATAAGTGCAATTTTTTCGGCTGGAGTCGATATATGGATGCAGAACTCGACCGCGTCACCCATGTCTGGGCTCCGATAGTAGTTGCCAATGGACTTTGTGGAAAGAGTGCTGTTCGGATACATGATTTTCTGATTATCATATCTCAAGAAGACAGTTGTTAAGATGTTCATCTCCTCCACGACCAGCTGAGATGGCGTCAAAACACAAATAAGACCGTAAAAATTGACCGAGAAGAAGTGATAGTCATACGCAAGTAATAAGTTTAATTCACCTGAGTCCCCTCAACCTCGCACCTGTCGCCAACATCAAATGGGTGCATGACGAATAAGAAGATGATGGCCTCGAATACAGTCTTACAGGTATTCCCGAATATAAATGCCACAAGGACAAGTTGAGAACTGAGGAAGAGCAAGAACTTGCTCGTGGCGATCCCAAGTATGAGAAGCCAGAATACAACGATGATGATGCCAACGATCACATTGGCCACATGATGCAGTTTATTGACGGCTGTCTTCGTGTCGTTCAGGGTCAGGGCAAGGGCTCTCCTCTCTCTGAAAACATTGACCTAAGACAATGAGGCATAGCTGGATCATATCCTACGCACTAATCAAGCGAATCCTAAGAACTAATCCAAGATTGTGAGCCAACGTCATGCTTGTGCTTAAAAAATTACCAGCCAGTTCTTGAGGCTCGATTTGCCGATCCTCTTTTTCTCGGCAGCTGCTTCAAACTGATCAAGCACCTTCCAGGCTTCATCTTCTTTCATGAAGCGCAGAAGATCTTCCAAGGTTATATATCTGCAAGAAGAACTCAGATCATAAATATGATGAGTAAATATGCATGAGTTTATCAGACACCCTCATGAAGATCAAACGCCAAACTATAGTCACTGTCAGAGGCTTCACTGTATATTCTACGTTTGCTCATGTCCTGTTTATCAATGAATCTAAGACATCACAAGCCATACTTGGCACCGGGTTTCGCGACATTCTGGAAGATCTTCCTTGCAGCAGCTTTAGCCTCGTGCTCGCTCCTTATCAAGTTGGTTGATTCATCCTCATAGGCAGTATCAACCACCTGCTCATCCAAAGTAGAGAGGACCCCTTGCCGGACGATTTTCATCAGCCTCTTCATGTTCCAGGCCGAGACATTCTTATTATTGAGTTTGTGCAAGTGATCTATTGAGATCCCCTCGTCGGCCTTCCTCGACAGAACCCGAGAGAACTTCGTGCTCTTCATGTGGAGCTGCGAGCTCCTCTGGAGCCCACCATTCCCAATCACTCTCCCACTCTTCAACGTAGAGAATGCGGCTGCCCGGAGCTCAGAGGGCACATTAGCCCCTGCATTTTGTAGAGTCCGGAGCTCGTCTGCAATCTTCTCCTCCTCATCCTCCCCCCTCTGCATCTCGACCAGGGGCAGGCCGGAAAGCGTCTCAATCACATACTGATTGAACAGCGACTCTTGGATCCTATCAAAGTAAGTGCTCACGTGGAACGATGAGGCGAGCACCTTGATTATCAGGGTCTTGACAAGCCACAGCAGAGTCCCCACCAAGAGGCACACCAGGACCTTGGTCACGTGCCGCAGGCTCTGGCCGCTCGTCTCTCTGGCGACCTTCTTGTCAAACAGCGAGTTCCAAGCTATAAGGACTAGCCCCAACCACAAGCAATTCTGGACCGCTTTCCGAACGCCATACACAAAATACAGAACCCTCTTTCGCAAGAAAAAGTTCCTCTCAATGAAGAACACAATAATCTTGATTCCCCAACCTGAGACTAGTCTGCCACAAATTAAGACCAGGATCATGAGCTCCCACTTCCATAGGCTGAGCTTCCACAGGCTCTTTTTCTTCAATGCCGGGACCGCGAGAGTGACAACTAAAACAGCAATGATCAGGATCAGACTCACCCATTGAAGCAGAGTGATTGCATTGAAATTGGCTCTCTTGTACTCCTCCGGTAAGTCCTCCTCCGACAGATGGTCATCGTCCTCATCATCCCCGAGCAAGCTCAGAAGCCCGGATCGGAGCTGACCCGACTTGGGTATCTGGCCCGACTTGGGTATCCGGCCGGACCTTCGCTCAGGCTCCTCAGGAGGGTCCATCAGGCGGGACCGGGTCTTCGTCCGCAGCAGGCTCTGCCTCCGCTGGAACGACGCGTTCGACGAGCATTTCAAGACCTCATGGCGATCCTCCTCCTCGTCACCCTCGCTGCCTGCCGAGCTATTATCCTTGTGCTGGCCCATCCTGGGGGTCTCGGGCTGGGGATCGGCCAGGGCCCCCGAGCTCTGGTCGAAGGAGACCTTGAGGTCTCTGGACCGGGTCTGGTTGGGGGGCGATTCGTAAACCAGAGGCGCGTTCTTGCTGCCGTAATTATTGTTTCGGGCTTCCTGGCGCAGCTCGTCCATCTCCAAGTCCATGTCCAGGGAGACCTCACCGCCATAAGCGCTCTGCTTCGTCAAGAACTGCTCGATCAGCTTCGACGGCGGATCGTCCATCTCTTTCCACGGACGTGCGGGATCCCCGCCGCCGCCGCCGCTCCTCGCGACATTGTCCCCCTCCGACGCCGCGCCCTCCACGAAACAACGCTGGCCTCCCTCGAAACCTTGCGGTTGTTGTCGACGCCCTCGACGATCTTGAGGATGACGTCGCTCCGGTCGGGACGATCAGGCGCCTGCGGACGGTGATGGCGGTCGAGGTGGTCGCCGTCGTCGTCGACGGGGAGGTCGGAGAGGATGGGGAGCTCCTCGTGGCTGTTGGAAGAGATGGGGGTCCCCCCGGAGGAGAGCCTCCTCGTGTGCTTGTACGAACCGTGGGATTTGAACGACTTCCTCAAGGACTCCATGTGAAGAATGCAATCTTGATTTTCCCCGAAATCAAGAAAGAGTTTTTCGGCCGTGTTGCGTTGAGAGAGAGAGAGAGAAGAATTGCTGAAGAACTGGGTTATCCCGTTAGATTGTGTTCAAAGGGTGGTGATGATTTCTCGTGTGTGGAGAGAGAGAGAGAGAGATGGTAGCAGTCTGCTGCAGAAGGACAAGTGGCGACGTAGAAGAAGTGTGCAGAAAAAGGAGGAAGAAGAAGAAGAATAAGATAAAGAAGACGAAACGATGAGATGCTGGGATTTCGCGCTCCCGCTCGTGCTCGTGCATGGCTTCGGTTAGGAAAGCTTCGTTACGCCAAACGAAGAATTCGCCCTCCTTTCTCCGTATTATTACCATCGTGCCACTCGAGGGCTTTTTTAATCTGCACTCGCATGACGGTCCACCCATCCATGCACGCGTAAACGGATCGCGTATCCGTATTCGCGATCGGGTATAAAGATCAGCTCTCGCGCGATTCTCTCGATCGCAAAGAATCATGGATCTTCCCGCTTTAGAGTAATCACAGCCAATCATAATCCATCAGTCTCGTTATCATTAAGCTGTCGAATGGGTAATCAAGTTGACCATAAATATCTATCTCGTTGGTCAGATTCTGCAACCTTTCTTGGTGGGTCACCTTTAGTTAAGGTTACTATCATGAAAAACTCCGAATCGGTGCACTTGCAATAAATTTACTCAAAATCTAAACCGTTACATCTATGACAGATTTAACTCCCATTAGTTCTCACTAAATTATTAAATTGTTGAATTGAATAACATGACAGTTGACAAATATATCTGTTTTTGGTCTTACCTTCCGTTTGTCACAGATATATTAATTTGTGATTTTTCGCAATATTAATTCAATTTAATAGAAACTAATATAAAATAAATTTGTCACAAATATACTAATTTAAAGTTTTTTGTAGATAAAAAAATTAAGTTTTGATAAATTCATCACAGGTACACTAATTTTAAGATTTTCATGATTTTAACTTTTGTAGTCATTATTTCTCCTAAAGTACCAAAGAGCGGGATTGAGTAGTCAGGATCAGTTTAATAGGTTCCGTAGAGAGACAAGGGGTCACAAGTTGTCCGAAGTTGCCACGCGCCACAGGTGATCGGGACATGATGGGAGGCCTCGTAAAGTAAAGGGCTTCTCCAATGTTTCCCGTGGGAAGCAAAAGAAGTGGAGCTAGCCAACGTGTCCCAAGGTTTCACGTCGGCCTACTTCAGCAGTGAAGTCGATGTTTTTATGATGTTCAGCGCGTCCTCATCAGAACTGGCGCTTGAGTTTTTTGAGTTCCGGCCGAGGCCTGGTGACCCCCAAGTCAAGTAATGTGCTTTGATACGTTCTCCGTGACATCTACTTGAAAGCTTTACTCTTTGAATAGTTATCTAGAAATTCGCTGGTGACATGAATCAAACTCGTGATTTCATGAAAAAATAAGCGATGTACTTATGACCTATGAAGTATCAACACTTTTCGAGAACTTCGTATTATGTCACGTGTTTGAGATTCTCTGACACTCTCAAACACTTTCCAACACTTTGTTTACACGTGTTGAAAAATCAGATATCTATTTAATTTTCCCGACACTCTCCACAACTAGAATTGAAATTCCGACATTTGAGTTTCGAACACGTGGAATTAATTTTAAAATTTTTTAATAAATGAGAGATAAAAATGTATATATGTGAAAAAATAATAAAAATGATAATATAAATAATAAATGGAAAAAGAAGAAAAATGTAGTTTTCTCTTCTCTTTTAATTCTCATTTTTCGTGATACATAATTCATCCTTCAATTTTTTTCTCCTCTTTTGATACACATGCAAGTCCAAAACATACATTGCTTGTTTTTTTCTTCCAAATTTTATAAATTATTGGAATGGAATTGAATTTGTCAAATTGAAACAATAAATGATTTTAATAAATTGTGGATTAATGTTTTTAATGTAAATTCATTATATATATATATATATATATTATTTATTTATTTATTTGTGAATTTAAAATAAATTAATTTGATTGAAATAATCATAAAAATGATAATTTATTATTATATATATAAATATATAATTAATGTATAACGTATCACAACGTATCATAATTCTCTATTTTTTAAGAAATAAAATGCCAACATGTCATGTTGTACAGTGTCACTAGTCGATGCTACTTAACTTACGACAAGGCCGACCATCTTGTTGGTGTTGAAAGTTGCCGCCTCTAAATTCATTCTCAATCTGAACACTTCAAAAGATCGTGCAAATATCGTAGATAAACTTTACCGGTCACGGATAAGGACCTGGTTTCTGGGGCGCAGATTTGTAGGACCCTACAAGGTGCATGTTGCATAATGAGGCAACAAAGAAGGGCCACCGTGAGGCTCTAATGCAAATGCGTTTTTTCTAGCCGAGTCTCGTTCAACACAAAAACTTAGAGCAAATTTATTCCGGTTTGCCTTGCTTACCATCGGTCCAATCCGCTGACGAAGAGACTTGAACTAGAAATTGTCTTGGAAGTTGTCTATCTGATGACGGCGCAAGTTATTTTTGCTGATAACTGGGAAAGGCAGTAGTCTTCTGTAATTGTCAATGACACTACCACGATTGCCATGCCAGTTAAACTGGCTTGTCCAATCCCAGATTCGGCGGAAGCCATAATGCTGCAGTCTCCTTGTGACGACAGACACGATGCACGATATCTAGCTATAGCCGATGGCCATCATTCAGCACAAGTGAACTAGTTCAAATGGCACTCGACATTCGTACAGCAGCTACAGAAAGACCAGACCCAACAGGTCTATATGCCAAATGCATCATGCAATGTTAAACACTTAAATATCACGGAGGCTCCAAGAGACCTCTATCTGGTAAAAACCAAAACCCCGCTGATCATTTTTTTCGTTAGAATAGAAAATGATGAGTGTTTTCGCCGCATCAATTTGTTATTGTATAGCCGCAAATGAAACAAAAAAAAAAAAATCCTTTAGCTACACTCAATCCAATGTCGCTTCCTTTCTTAGACGATGCTAGGATTAATACTGCATTATGGATTAACTCGTCAAAAATTGAGAAGGGAAAAAAAAATAGTAAGAGATTATGGAAAGATAATATATCATCATGTGGACCCATACTGTACAAAGCCGATGATTAAAATATAATTCTATCTCCCTTGCACCCTTCAATGATGCCCTCGCCTGAGCACAGACAGGAATCCCCCCGATTTCTCCCTCCGCCGATCCTCTCCATCATCTCCAACCTGTTCATGTCATAATTCAAAGTGAGATTTTGCCCAAACAGGGTTACAGCTCTTTCGGGTGAGAGGTCAGGATCTCAAGAAGCCAAGACCGCAGCTAGGGTGAAGCCAAGGTTAGGGAAATAAGGTTCTTGAATCACACAAATTTTGATGGAAAGCAATATAATGTCCAATGGTCATGTTCACGTGCTTTTGCTTACCACCTTAGAAATTTTTTAAGATAAATCGTGTTCATTAACATTCAGCATCAGTGGTCACAATGTGAGCCACCTCTGCAAACTGCAGACTAACAACTCACCTCCTTTGCAAATTTCTGCAAGATAGTTATTATTTCAGAAAAGTCGGGCCTTGAAGCTGGATCTTGCTCCCAGCATTTAACCAGTAACTCCACAAGCTTTGGATGGGTGTCGTTTGGAATTGCAGGCCGCAGACCCTGAAGTATGGGTATTAAGATAATAAAGCATAAGCTTTATCAATAAATAAATAAATTCGCTCACAAGAGGATAACAGGTAACAAGAAAATTTTCTGGCTAGTGAGGTTGTGGTATCCCAAATATTGATGTGATTTGAAATAAAACACAAGCTTTATCAATAAAGAAATATTTCGCTCCGCAAAAATGTACAGGTAACAATGAAATTATCTGGCTAGCGAGGACCTGGCATCCTGAATCTTGATGTCGATGCATAACTCATAAACATGATTTTGCCTAATGCCTAAGAATTTCATTAATTTGTTTCTGATAAAGGGACTCCATGCGGAACTTTGAAAACTTCACAAGAGCTTAATAGGACATAAAAACTGACTAGCTGCTCAGGCTCACTCAAGGGTGATACGAAATTATAACATTATCGGCAATGGTTGATACTGTACCTTCTGAACCACTCCAACGGCTGCTTGCAATGGGGTCAAGTGATCGTATGGAAGCTGGAACACAGAAATGCTAACATATCATGACAAGGAAATGGTTGAAGCACGCTGCATAGGACTAAACGAACTCAACTCATATTACCTTCCCTGTTAGTAACTCCCACAAGACCACTCCAAAGCTGAATATGTCAGCTTTATGATCATAAGGCTTGTGTTCTATTACCTTCGATGCAAAACAGAACGGGCGTAAGAAAATACCACATCAACATATCCGGAAAATGAAAAGTAGCACTTTCTCTCCATTTCCCAAGTGTGAGGGTCCTAGAATACTAGATGATTGAGGTGATTTCTAAAGATGAAGATTTTAGAAAGAATGTGAGATTTTAGCAAATCCCAGAATGAACGACCATTGAAAAGCGATGAATTCTGAGAAGCTATGAACAAGTAAAGAAATTCACAGAACAAAAGGCAAGGAGTAATGAACAAGATCAACATAATGGAGGCAAAATCATTGCTAAATAGTTCCACATCCACATCCAAAAACTTCAGGGGAATAACCTCAGGAGCCATCCATCTGTATGTTCCAGTTTCTGCAGTCATGACTCCAGATTGTGCTTTCACCCTGGCAACCCCAAAATCAGCAACCTTAACAACCTGCCAAGAAAAGCCACAACAAGACAGTCAATTCGTTGGAAATGACAAAATGTCCATAATTGTGGGTTTAACAAGTGCCAACAAAGTCCTTAAAAAATTAGGCAGAATTTCATATTACTTTAAACGCAACAATGATGTGGGCAGAAAAGGATGATACCAGAACAAAACATCCTAAATGACAAATGATAATTCATGAGTAGGTATTCATGGTCCCCACATTTTGTGGCTATAGACAACATTCATTCTTAAAAAAAAAATGCAATGAGACTATTTAATAATAAACCATGAGGAACACAAATGATGACATGATCAATTGCCTTACTTCATTTTCATCCATCAATAGATTGGCACCCTTCAAATCCCGATGAACGATATTATTTTGATGCAAGTAATTCATTCCCTTGGAGACATCAATTGCTACTTTCAACAAGGTGGGAAGCTTGAAAACGCCTTTCTGCTTATGAAGATAATCATATACACTTCCACCAGACATAAATTCTGGGAAAGGATGAAAGATGAAAAGCAATCTCAGATAGAGGATAGACAGTAAATCTCAAGGATAGACAGTAAATCTCAAAGTTAGCAAAAAATCTCCCATTATGGATTATTACCTGTCACAATGTACAAGTTCGGAGATTTTGTGCATGCACCAATAAATTGCACAACATTCTTGTGCCGCACTTTCCTGAATGATGATGACTTTCATATAAGAAGATGGGGAGAGAAACCAAAATTATTTATCTACATGAGAGCCGCCAGATAAGTGTGTGCAGAAAGGAGATGAAGATAGAGGGAAAGTTCCAAAATCAACATGTAATATGGCCTCTCACAAGACCGATGAGAAGGAGAGAAATAGAAGAAAATTTTATTTACTGTGAAACTAGAAAAAATTCCGCATACTACTTAATTTGTGATGATTATGAACAAATATGACCATATATTTACACAATACACAATGACGTCTCAATGCTTCAGTTCATGTGTATACTGTGGTGTAACAGAAAATGCAAACTACAAGAATTCCAGAAATGGACTTTACGAAGAATCCACACATTAAATTACAGACGATACTGTAACATGCTCAGGCCCAAACAAGTTAAGCACACACGCATTCACAAAAGATGCACAGCAATTCTGATTGAACCAACTGGAAAAACTATCAAGTGAATTCCTAGGCTAAAGTTACAAACCTCAGAATAAAAACTTCTTGTGCGAACTCCTTTTGCATGTCTGAATTTACACGTTCAGGCTTCAGAACCTTGATAGCCACTTCCTGACTGCAGTATGTACCTTTGTAACTGAGGTTCCAACACAAAGGTTAGAGCACATCTTTGCACAATAGTTTATCTGTCCACGAGTTCATTTACTTACAGGTCACCATATGAACCGGATGCAATTTTGGTTTCAAACTTGAGACATCTTGGATCCAGTTCCCAAACATCAGTTCCATCGCTTGGTATAGAAACATGATCAGGTTCCAATTTGATGGCCTTCTGCGGAAGCTCATCTTTGGGAGGACAATGTTCTGGCCAAGAATGTTTCTGTAATGCAAGGCAAAAATGAAAATTAGTAGGAAGTTCACTTTTACACTCAATGAATTAGCTTTCAAGTCACCAATTCAAAGGGAAAAACAAAATTCCTGAGTCCTGCATGTCTTTGATTTTAACCACTAGTTATGTCAGAGAATAGTTATGAGCCTTCCACCGCTACCAAAGTGAACATTTTGCTAACTAGCATCCCCACAACGAAAAATCGATTGCATCGACCTCTATGACATATTTACAAAGTTTGGATCTTCTCCAGATTGATCAATTCTCATCCTAAACCACATGAACAATAAAAATATGATGTATTTAAATATGTCACTGGGCGAGCACCCAGAATTGAAAGCAGATGGAGGCTTCTCCCTTGAGAATCCATAGCAAGAGGTCCACCAAAATATTCTTCTCCATCCAATCAAGCACAAACAAATTTTCTAAGAGCTAAAACCAATTTCATTTACCTTTACGAAGAGAACTGCTTAGAGCATGACAACAAAGCCACATGAACCTGATTTTGATTAGAGACTTCATAGCCTTCGATCAGTTGTAATTTCACCACCTATCTCTAGTACAACAGCAAGGTCTACTTCACAGGAACTAATATGCATAAAAGAGGGCAATGCAGAGAGCACTGAATAATGAAGTTGCAATGCATAGTAATGGACTTCCTTTTGTTATGAGTGGTTTCATGCTTTTTTGGTCCAAAAACTGAAGTTGCCAATTGGTATAATTTGCTGACATTTTAGATGCACAAAACATTGAGTCTTCCTTTTTCAGATACCATTGACACCAAAAATCTCGGTATGGAAAATCTAAGAGAATTACCTCAATCTTTAAAACTTCCTCTTCCAATGCAGTCTTTAGATGCTCTGTCTCCTGCAAGTCCAAGCATTCCATTGAAAATCATGTTGTGCTTTCTATCCATAGTAGAAAAGATCATTAAAACAGGATATCCAACTTAAGAATATCATCCAATATGATACTCAAGTGAGTGAAAATAATTCAACTCACTTTCTATAAATAAGTGTAAAAACTCTAAGGCAGAACACACCAACAGAACTGCCCTTTTATCACAAAAATTACAGTTACGCCTTCTACAGCTTTAATTGTATATATTTCTATAATGCTTGTCTAGACGAGCACTTTAACCTTTACAGTGAGCAGACATTGTTAAAATGTCTGTCATCAGAAAAGCAAAAGCTCCTAAACCTGGCAAGCCCACAAAAGGTGGTAATCTCACTAGATGCAATGACAACACTGTCACAATTGTCTCGACGTAGACTTTAAAAGATAATCATCATGATAGATACCTCATATGGCCAACCCTCAACTACAAAGACATCTAATGAATAACCATCCACTGTGGAAAAGGCATGTGCTTCTTGGATGTTCAGTCCAATATCAGCAAGTAAGGATGTCAGCTGCAAAATTTTCACAAAAGCAATAAGCTTGAGGAATTAGCGATATCACTTACAATGACAAAGAAAGTAATGTCACATGTTTGTGCATCACGTGATAGGACCATTGTCCTCAATTAAAACTGATACTGAGACTGTAAGGTCCCACTGCATAAGCATATTCATCAAGCAAAACCGAACACTCTGATACATAAATGGGATCCCCTTTTGCTAAACAGTTATGGATGAGATTTCAGTTAAACCATGCAATATCGTATGAACAAATGCAACACTCAGTATGATACTACAGTTATAATCAACGATATTTAGAGGACTTGATAAGTGTCCTCTGATGCAATGCAAGAACTTAATAAAATGCATTTTCCATCAAGACGACAACAGAACATAAATATATTAACAGAAAAGTAGTAAGAAGACCACAACAATTGAGCCTGTGTTCAAGGCATTTTCAGAAATTTGCCACCATGCAAGAGAAATGTTAAAGTGGACAAATCACCTTCATAGATGAACGGTGGACTGACAGTCAACCTACAGCAACAGGTATAGCCAGCCCATGGTAAATGCGAAAGGAAACGCAGTAAAGATATTCCACATTTCTTTCTAAGGTTAAGATGGAAAGAAGGTAAGCATTCTCTAAAAGCCAAAATCAGGTACCTGACTAAGAAGCTTTGGCTTGTCATCAGTTGAAAAGGTGATTTCATGCATGGGCCTACATTGTTGATCATGTACACATTTTAGTTGCACAAAAGAGCCCATAATTAAAATATCTCTACAAACTGAACTAGAACTAGGTAAGATGGGAAGAAGGACCATTGCATCTTCTTCATAACAGGTCCAGTTAAACATGCATAATGTGTACGAACAAATGTGCCCACAATTATTTTAATAACTCCAATTTAAGCTCTGGAAGCACCAAGGAAAAAAAGACAAGAAGGACAATAAAGTGGGTCGGATGCAAAAGGCACTTTGAGGCACTTTAATCACCTGACGGGGTACAAGAAGGTTTAGGAAAGCAACAATGACAACATTAAACCTACAATAAAAAGATTTTGTCAAGTTCATCCATTCTGGAAATCTATAATCCTAAGCTACTCAGCTTCAACAAACTACATTGGATTAATAAGACAATTTAAGGGATTATACAAGCTGCTTGATGTCTGTTAAGAAACACTTCAGAAATGAAAACTGAGGAGAGTGGGGGAAGCGGGGCATGTACCATGCAACTCAACTACAGCATGTGCGATGTGCACATGAGACAGAAGCAAAATCCAATCATCATTCCCAGAGAAACATCACTACGAGCTATAAAGTATCCTCGTGGGAATCAATTTAACAATTTACAATGACTGAGCTAGTTCAAGACAGGAGTGCATACCGAGAGTACTGTGCATTAGCATGAACAGAATTATCGCCATCTTTAGCAAGGGATTTACTAGCTTCAAGTGCAAGAGCTTCGAGGTTTGGTGATGACCCAAAGGCAGGTGGTGGATGAATGCTGATTGAAAGATTAGAGTACGATGTCATTAGTATCCAAGACACGACAAAATCTAAACGATAAAAGTAAAAAGGCATCAATCCATCGAGGAAATACTATCACTGAGTCATTCAGTTCTTTCTTTGAAAGGTCTGCAAGAATACCTTTGTCTACTGGAATGATTAACTGAAGCAAGGGTAGTAACGTCTTCATTTGAGGAACGACCTGAATGGATGGAATCATTTGAATGCACCTCAGGTGCAGGAAGAACCTGGAGAAAGTTATTCTACTTTGATAAATCTGTCCATGGAAGTAATTCCTGGAAGAACCGCCAATTATTTACCAATCAAGAAGCATCATGGAAAGGATAGGTCTGAGAAAGGTCGGGTGCAACAAGGCAAGACTGGATGCAGATCCCTTACATATCATAAAGCCAACATTTACACTTGTAATTTTTACAGTACCGAAATTGTGATGCTGAGAGTAGATGGGAGGAATAAAAAAAGGAAACAGAGAGGAGGAAAAAAGACGAAACTTGAGAACTGGCTATTCTCGTTGATTAAAGTGAGGCAAGACTATTCTGCTAGCAAGCAAATAGCAGAAAGCGCTGCAACTTCCACTAGTTAGCTTAAATACAATTACGTACCAGAAATTGTAGGCTAAATTATTAAGCAACTCAGGAGCTTGTGAACACTTGGTTATCGACTCACTATAAATACTGGTCAACGTAAATGTGCTACATAGCAATTGCGAGTTCTCGACCTACATGCATGACCTGCTACATGTTGCATGCCCTCGATATTTTATAGATGTCTTTGTAACATAGTGTCTGAGCCCTTTACCATGAAGATAAGCAGACTACAACATGTATAATCAGGAGACGATCAGCCCAACTTACCTGTACCAGGCGAACTTCGATGGCCGGTCTATTAGCCGGGTCGTGAGCCAAATGCAGCAACCTCTTGTGCAGAAGCACATCTGCCGCCCGCTCCACATTGACATCCAAGGCATATCTGTATGGGTCCAAAGGAATCACCATCCATTATCAAACCCGAAAACGAACACAAGCTGACGGACTATCGAAACACGGAGAAATCAAGAACCCGCAATTTAAAGATGACAAAAAGAGACGGGAAACGTTCTTGCCCACGAAAAGGTAAGAGATTCCGGAAAAACACAAATCAAGTATCGAAATCTCGATGGCGTACGAAGAGGAATACAAGTCAAAAGGAGGGCGCAAGCCAGTGTGTGGAAAGAGTAAAGTAGAGGGCAAGAAGAGAAAAAAGTTGGATAAACGAGTAAAGTGCGTCATGGGTATCTTCTCCATTCTCCAGAACTCAGTGCCCGATACTTCACACCCACCAATTCACGTGAAACCAATCCAAACCACACAGAGCTCGAGCAGCTCACCCAGCTGCTGCGAACTCGCGAAGCCGAAAGGCGAGCGAATTCGAGAGATCAAAGGAGACGATGGAGAGAGCAAAACACGAAGCGAATCCGCAATGCAAAGAACTCGGCGAACCCGACACGGATCTCCGAAGCGAAAAAACCCGAAAAAGCGAACCAGAAAAAAAAAAAAAAAAAAAAAACTTTTTCGCCCCCGCAACGTGCCGCGCGAAACGTCGGTGCCGCGCACGGCCTCGTCCATAATGCGGGCGCAACGCGGCGGCACGGCGTGGGGGACGCGAGCCGAGCCGAGCCGGGCTGGGCTAGAGAGGTTTTACCGGGTGGGGAGGTGATTGAAGTGAGGCTAGAGCTCGTCGTCGAAGCCGGGCCGATGGGGCTCCTCGAGGCCAGACTCCTTGAGCCGCCGCAGAATCTCGCCGTACACCTCCTGCTTCTGCCTCTGCCCCCGGTTCCTCGCCGGGGAGGAGGACGCCTCGTGCACCCGGCTTCCGCAGCTCTCGTTGTCCTCCATCGTCACCATGGAACGCCCAGAAAGAACTCCCAACACCCCCACACACGCACGCCAAAACCCAAGAAAGACGCGCTACGAATGCGGGAACCGGACGGAGAAGCGGTTCTGCCCCCACCACTCCCCTTTTTAGCTATTGCCAGATACAACGTAGGAGACCAGATCAGCGGGGGAGCTTAAATGAAGCAAGAAAATCGATGGTGGATGCGAGGGAGGAGCAGGACCCGACGAGGCATCATCGTCTCTCTACTCTCTCTCCCTTTCTCTCTCTACAGGCGGCGTTGCGGTCTGTCGTGCTGCCCGTGGAGGTAAATTTTCGGTGGGTGGGACGCTGACGTGGACGTTCCATCCAGGCTCATCTAGTGTTTACCAATTTCGGGATTTTGTTTAAATTTTCGGGCTGGGATTAAATTAATCTTGCTCTTGCTTGAGTGGAAAACCTAGAGTACGGTTACAGATTATTTATTTCATGAATTGCCTTACCATCTTGAGCACCCGAAAGGAAATAGGAAAAGTTTTAAATATTATATAATATTGAGCCTATGCTCGTATTGTTAGATGATTGGACTAAGATCGGCTTCTAGCAAAGAAATTTAATCATTATATGATTTTGAATTTGACTGAGATTATCTTATATGACAGAGAAAATTTACCCTAAAAGGGAAATTATACACCCTTTTAAATATCTTACTAATTGCATAAATCAAGTCCAAATTCTCTTTGATAGCCCAAATAGGGAAAACGAAGTACTTCTCGATTCTTTGTGTTGGATGAAAAAGAAAACTCGTCGAGCAGCGATTGTGTAGCCAAATAAAACTTATGGGCTTGGTTCTAAATAGATACATGATACATGAATGCTCACTTCGCGTCTAATGAATATTTTCATGCGATATATATGATTTCGACCAAATTGAGCATCTAAAATCAATGAAATCCTAGAAAGATTGACAAAAGCAAAACAACACAAATTTTCTAAGGAATCAATATTTCGCCCGCAACTTTAATAAAGCAACATGTAAAATCCCCCTTTGATGCTTGGACACATAGCTTCCATCTCAAGGCGCATCCGTTTCAAGAAATAATAAATGATTCGAAAAACACTTTCTTAAAGGAAAAATCTCTTGTGTAGCTTACAATAATGACCGAACAAAAAATTCACATCCAACAAAATATATAAATATAATTTATTTATTGATAATGAAATATTTTTTACCGATTAATTATTTAAAATAATATAAGCAAAAACATAATCATTAATTTTGGGAAACCTAAATCCTATCGTCCAACAAAACGTATAAATATAATTTGTAGTTAGTAATGAAATTTTTTATCGGTTAATTATTTCAAATAATATAAACAGAAAGCACAATCATTAGTTTTGGATACCTAAATCCTATGTCGCATAAAATTCGTACCGCGCTATTTGTCCAAACTTTCTTTACGGCCGACCAACAACAATATGTCTTGCTCGGCACTCTCCACTTGATAAAGTACCAAGCGAAAGATCCGGATAAGCTCGCAGCGCAAAGACGATAATGCCCCGAACGATAGCAGCGATCGCGATGGGAAGATAAATCCGAGAAGGCCGCATGCAAATTTTTCTTCAAAGTTGGCCCGGATAATTACGTGGCCCCCTCCTAAATGCTGGAAAATGAAAAGAAGTGGAAAAGGGGGATGAGTGGTCGGTCCGCGAGGGCAGATGAGTAATTGCGCGCCGAGGATATCTTTCATGGTCCGAGAAAGATACTTCCCCAGTCGTGCCTTCCGATTTGGGCCCCGATTTTATCTCGGGGAGATTCCTCACATTTTCGCTCAAAAAAATCAAAAGAAAAATTGAATGGAAAGCAAATTCATATTTCTCCTATTCAATTTGGAATCTTGTAAAAGATGAAAAGAATCTTTTTATTTTTTAATTTATTAGGATCCAGCCTGGCACATTTTATGGGCTTTCGATTATATGTGGAGGGGGACTAACACACTTAAGACATTGGACGCTTAACATTGTGCTCGTTGGAAGAATCGAACCTAAAGCTTGATTAAGGTGGGAGCGACTTAAGCCAGCTGTGCCACCAGCCGTTGGATTGAAAAGAGTCTTTATTAAGAGTTAATATCACAAAATTTTAAAATTAATGCATAAGTGATAAATTCATCCAAAATTCATTTTTTAACCACCTACATCCCAAAATGGATATATTTGTGATAAATTTACTATTTATTAGTTTCGTTAAATTTGACCATAAAATAAAATTTACTTAGATCAATTTAACGAAAACGAATGAGAATAAGCATTGTCACGAATATATCGGTTTAAGATTTTGAGTGTTCAAAAAATGATTTGTATCAGTTTATGATTTTTTTTGTGATATTAACCTATTAATTAACGAGGGCACCCAGATATGTACATTTTTTGAGTTTTAGAATATTGACTATCGATGAAAAAGATGTATTGAAAAATGCAATTATTGAGTACTCAACTGTCACGTCGACAGAGCCATTTTTACACCTTGATGGAAGAACAAAATCAAATGATCTTCCTCAGGTCATCTTGTGAGAATCATCGTAAGTCGATCGTGTCCATCAATTGCTCCCTTCTTTGTCGAGATGAGCGTGCCATTTTGTCGAAGACCTAAATTAAATGAGGCCGGGGAGGCCTACATCGAATCCAGCATTTCAATCAAAGAATAATAATTTAGAAATATCAATCAAAATCACAGTTAACTCCCGAAAATGCTAGAATCAAATAGATTGGTAACTCTTGTAATATAATGATTATCGCTTTTCATGGCGCGGGACAATCGAGGATACAAATATCCTGTGTAATGTACCGACAGAGATGAGGCAATCATGGCATTTGAATCAAAACGAATTCCGGGGCAATACGGACGCGAGCTAGAGAAGGACGGAGGACCACCAAATGGACGGAGAGACAATGCAACGTAACATGGCAAAAATGGAATTTCGATCGCGACCAGTTTTGTAGGCTTTTTCCAACAACCACCGATTTGTTCACTGCGAAAAATGCTTTCGAGGATCGTGAAAAACACTTCAGCCTTCCCTACTTATCTAAGTGTCAAAACTCAAAACACTAGAAAAGCATGAAAACTTTGAAATGCAATTCCATTTCGCATGTTCCTATCCGAACCGTTGAATCCGGTTGATCTTTTCGCATCGAAAACAGTTGGAATCCGACAGTGAAATTGTTCGGCCTTTCGGGACCATTCCGTGAAATGTCTCATTCGTTTTGGCACCCCGTTTTTCTTCTTTGGCCACACTGTCGTTCCTCCCGCTGGACCACTGATTTTTAATTTCCCTTTCGAGTCCCTACTGAAGTAACGAAAGCTAAAGATCTGCGTGGCAATCGATTTTACATGGGCAGGGGGAGCAATGCACGACCAACGTTTACTGGGGTGATTATCAAACTTCTTTTTTTTTTTTTTTTTGTTTCCAATTAAGGTATTCATTAGTTTTACGTTACAGTTTGAGTTAATTACTGACGTTTATTTTATTTATTTTTTTCAATTACCAACTTGTCTTATTTCTGACTGAAAAAAAGAAGAACAGTTTATCTTTTGCAAAGTTTTATTTATCTCCCTTACCATAACCTTAAATTACCAACATTTTATTTGAGTGCATACAAATTTTTTATTAATCTAGTTACTAATTAATTTTGAGTTACCAACTCTTATTTATTTGAGTTACTTAACAAGATAAATAAAAGTTGGCAACTCGTTAAAAAAATGTTGCCAAATTAAAGAAAAAGCAATTAAGCATTGACAAATAATCCAAAAATAATCAACAATTCAATCGGACAAAACTTGACAAGCCACTAAAATCTAGACAGTTAGTGGAATTCAAACGTCAGTGAGCTATAATTTAAATAAACCTTGGCGAGGGCGTACAAAAGTTCGTAATAAGACACTTTAGTAATTTATCAACAAGTTCTCGAGGATGGGACATCTTGGCGGCCTAAACGTGCTCGGCTGGGGGGAATTTCGTGATTTTCTAATGTTCGCGTTTGGCCATTGATTATCCACGGGTTTAACTATTTGTCGGTCAATAGTTAGGTTTTAAACACTATTCTAACTAAAGCGATAATCTCTACGACTGAGCACACATGACTTGCGTGGGACATGACATTTGATTTAAACTAGTTTTCAGGATTCTTAGAGCACCGTAATCGTTTCTAGTGCGAAAGGCCTCCCACTTCTGTCACACATGAGATAATCAGTGACGTCCGAACAATGAGTAATATGTAAGGGTTGCTAATCAAGGGTAAATAAAAATATAAAACTTGATTGGAAAGCTATGAAATTAATGATCAAACGTTAGCATTCTAATTCATTTATTGTTAATGGACATCTTGGTGTGCTAAACCGGTTTGGCTCGGGAATTAGCGCCTATTTGTTAAAATTTGTTTATGTTCCCTAACAAATTTTTTTGTTCTTTTGTTCCGGGGAACGAAAAAATAATAAAAACCTGTTTGGTAAAACTTTTGTTCCCAATAATAGATTTGGAATAGAAACAATAAAAAAATAAATAAAAAGTAACTAATTGTTTCCGGGAACAATTTATAGAATCTATTTTTCTCTCTTTCTTTTTTTCTTTCTCTATTCTTATTCTCTTTTTTTTTCTTCTTCTTCTTCTTCTTCCTTTTAGCCGGCCACTGGACTTGCCCATGGTTGGCACCGGCGGCCAGCCAAAATTGTATTATTTTAGTAGGAAAAAAAGAACATTCTATCTTTTACAAAGTATCATGTATCTCCCTTACCATAATTTTAAATTATTGACTATCGTACGAAATTATCAACATTTTATTTGTGTGCATACCAACTTTTTATTAATTTATTTACCGATTAATTTTGCATTACCGACTCTTATTTGAGCTGCTTACTAAGGTTTATTTATTATTTTTTTAATTCTACTACTTTTCTATTGAGTTACCAAGCTTATTTACCTTGCTAACTTCTTAAACTTACCGACCATTTTTCAGATATTACTAACCTCAATTAGAGTTGTACCAACTTTTCTCTGATTGCATTACCAATTATTAGTCCTGTGATACTAGCCATAAGTAGTCGGTTACTAATTTTAGATGAGATTGGTAACCCATAAGTAGTGAATAACTTAATCAGAGAAAATTTGCTAAATCACTAAAATTAAGTTAGTAGCTTCACATAAGAGTTGGTAAATATAAACACAATTAAGAAGGTAAATAAAATTGGCGAAAAGATAAGAAAACTTTGTAACCAGAAGAAAATTGAGCTGCTAATCTAAATATTATGTGGTAATTAACTGGAAGAAAATTCAATAGTCTCCCTAATATAATTAGGGTTGCTGATAAGGGTAAATAAAAACTAGTAACTTGGTAAAAAAAAAAATGTTGCAAAATTGAGAAGGCAATTTAAGTATTGGCAAGCAATTCAAAAAGAGAGTTGGCGATTCAAAAATAATTAATAATTTAATCGGACAAAATTCGATGAGCGACTATAATTAGAATTCGAACGTTAGTGAGCTATATTTAAATAATTTTTGGTTCGTCATTTTTTATCAATAATATTTCGACACTTATCCGTCCCCGCGGCCAATTCATTTTCTTAAGAATGGGACCCGTTGGCGTGCGAAACGTGTCCGGCTCGGGGGAATTTAATGTTTTTCTAATGTTCCCGTTTGGCCGTTGATTATCCACGCGTTTAAAATTTAAATATTTGTCAGTCAATAATTAGGTGCCAAACTTTATTTTAATTATGCGATAACCTACTTGACTAAACACACATGATTTGCGTGCAACCCGACACATGGTTATAAGCAGTAAGTTCGATGCCCTCGCACCTCAACCTTGGACCATTCATGTTTTTGTGCCTTTTGACCGTGACCGTTTAAGTTTTCTTTTACTTGCTCTCGATCGAGTTCTCGAGATTCTTTGAGCACCGTAGTCATCTTTGGTGCTATAGGCCTCGCGATCTGGTCTCACATGCAATAAGTGTACCAAAGTACGTAACTCTCCATTCATTAACCACGGAACACAACAACAAAGTCCCACTAGTACTTTTCGGGCCATGTCTATCATTTAGTTAGTGACATAACTTCCACATATATGCCATGACAACTAGAGGGGAACCCTCGTGATTAGATCTATCTTTGCCGGTTTAACCGTGATTAATCTCTTTGATATCACGACGGTTGAATATAAGGCGTGGAGTTTTTGAACAACAAGTGATGAAAGCATGAGCCATGTAGGAAGATATTTTATCTAGGTTAGTTCCGAGATTTCAATTCCATGCGAATGTAACAAAGGGAAGCATACTCGCATCACTTTTGACTTTAGATTCGAGTTACGTCTAATGTGCCATTTAGATCTATTTTAATTGAGTTAAAAATTCGATGCGAATTCATTCGAAATGGATGAGAAACGACAATAAATAAAACTAACCGAGCCTATCCAACCCAGCTTGTACTGCTTTCAACTCGCAGGTTATATCATAGTATAAATTTAGATCATGAAAAAGCGACGCACATGGCCGAAAAGGGTTTATTCTCAGTTTATTCCCAGTCCGAGGGGCTCGTGGAACGTGGCAAATAAACTTACAAGTGGATCTTGCCCTAACCTTGTAGCTAATTAGGATATAAATAAATTATTCCCTAGTGTCCGAGAATGACGACACCGTGTTGCTACGCCCGTCGCAAGTTGCAACCCTCGATAGGATTTTAAAATCTCTTATTTAATTCATTAGATAAGATGCTTGATGATTTCCAAAGGCAACTTTGCTCGGCAGCAAGATGCCGATTGCCGCCCAATTGCGGGAAGGCCCCGACTCATGGGGAAGTGCGATTTCGAAGTCAAAGAAAGTGAGAATTTAATTGCCTGATTTGAATGCACGTTTGATTGCGACGAGGAAACTCGCCTCGACGAGGCCGGTCCGGTCGGGCGGGAGAGGGCCACGTGGCGTGATGACGTGGCGGCGACCCTTGGGGTGACGAAGGGCCAAGTATTCCAGGGGGAGCTGGGTTCCGGTGCGGCAGGGTCCAGGAGGGCCGCGGTAGTCTCCCGACATTTCGGTTGCTCAATTGGATAAGTAACCGCAAGCCTTAACTTGCCAACTTTTATAGTACACCTTTTCTTTTCTTTTTTCTCTTTCATTCTCCTATTTTTATTCGCATCTGGATGACGTTCATGTACTTGTAACCCTGTTTTCGAAAAAGGTCAATTGCTCTATTAGATGTACATGTTTTCGCATAATACGAGATCTCACGATATCTCATCAAATTTGATAAGATTCTATAAGAATCGTTGCGATTGTTAACTGTACAAATCGATTTACGATGGAGGCATTCAAATAATAATAAAAGAGCGAGTAGGGACTAGGGATATATTGGATTGATCGGATCACTAATTTAGTCCGATTCTCAGGAGCATCAATTCGATTCTCAATTTCATTTGGAACTTGTGATTTTCGGTCCAATAGCCTTTATGAGAGGAATTGGACCAACAGACCGAACCAACTCTTTTTTAAAAATATCTATTTCAATTTCTTAAAAATAGTGACAACTTTATTATTTTTTGAACTTTTAATATTTTTTTGCTAAGTGATCGATTTCATTAGATTAGATTAGATTGGATCGATCCAATTCTCAATCTTTCTAATCCAATTTCTAGTTTTTAAGTGGAATTAAACAGATTGGAAACTGTTCATCTCTAGTAGGACGTGAGGTGACCATATCCCTCTACGGAAACCGAAGTGGAATTGGACAGGATTGGAAACCTGTTCATCTCTAGTAGGACGTGAGGTGGCCATATCCTCTACGGAATCGTAATCGATCGAACGGTGAAAAGCTTGCTCCGTATCTTCTTCTTATTCTTACTGGATAAGGGGAGAGGCTCACCGAAAGACCGTGAGTGGGGCCGCACCTGATCATGCACACGTGTCGTCGGAACACGAGCCTGACATGCCGCCGAGGCGGCGAGTGGGAGCCGCCGCGAGATGAGACGGGGCGAGCACGCAAGCGGATGCGCATTCGCGGAGTTTCGCTCCTAGTTGCCCGTGCTTCCTGGTCGTCGCCCTTTTTTAATATTTAATCAAAACAAATAGGGAAAAAGCCACCAAAAACCCCAAACTTTGGCTTTGGAGTGACACATTTACCCCGAACTTTATTTTGTGACGTGAAAAACCCGAAGTTTGTTAACGTGACACATTTACCCCAAACTTTTATTTGTGACATAAAAAACCTCGAACTTTCATTGTGTGACACATTTACCCTAAATCATAAGGGCATTTTGGTCTTTTTACTTTTAAAAACTTTTTACTTTTTTTCTTTTTTTCTTCCTCCCGCCATGGCCCGTGGAGGGAAGCCGGCGTCCGGCGAGGACTGCCTCGCGGCGTCGGGCGAGGGTCGTCCTCGCCGGTGTCCGCCCTCGCCGCGGCGTCGGGCGGCCCTCGCCGGCGTCCGGGCGGCCCTCGCCGGCGTCGGGCGGCCTCGCGTGTCGGGCGGAGGTGCCCTCGCCCGATCCGGCGAGGGCGGGCCCTCGCCGGCGTCGGGCGAGGGTGCCCTCGCCCGACGCCAACGAGGCCGCCCTCGCCGGATCCGGCGAGGGCGGGGCCCCTCGCCGGTGTCGGGCGAGGGCCTCCCTCGCCGATTTGGCGAGGAGGCCATCGCCCGACGCCGACGAGCCGCCCTCGCCAGATCCGGGCGAGGGGTCCCCGCCGGTGTCGGCGAGGGCGGGCCCCTCGCCGGCGTCGGGCGAGGGTTCCGGCGAGGGAGGCCTCGCCCGACGCGGCGAGGGTGCCCTCGCCCCGATCCTGGGCGAGGGAGGCCCTCGCCCGACGCCGACGAGGGCCGAACGCCGCGAGGGCGACCTCGCCCGACGCCGGCGAGGGCCTCCCGCCGGACGCCGCTTCCCTCCACCATGGCCGGCGGAGGGAAGAAAGAAGAAGAAGAAAAAAAGAAAAGAAAAAGAAAAAGAAAAAAAAAAAAGAATAAGACGAAAATACCCTTAATGGGGTAAATGTGTCGCGTTAGAAACTTCGGGTTTTTCACGTCACAAAACAAAGTTCGGGGTAGATGTGTCACACCAGGCAAAGTTTGGGATTTTTGGTGGCTTTTTCCCAAACAAATATTAGATTAACTTATCCCCATAGCCCCCACCAGCTGCATTTCTCCACGCTCATCGACTTTTTGGATAATTTTGTTTTCGTGAAAAAGCATGAATTCACAGATTTCTTTTTTAAGTAAAAAATGGGTAAAGATAAGAAATATAAGGTATATTGTTAAAACATCTGACAGAAGAGGCCATTGCCGGACAAGAAACGTTTTAATTAGGTCCCATGGAGAGCATATATTTCTACTACTCGAGGATCCATCGTGATAACTTACTTGCTACAACTTTTACATGACCGAGATCCTTAAAAGGAATAAAGCACCTTGAAAGTACCGTGTGCCCGGAGATGATGGTTAAGGGTTAGTTGACACCGTGATGATAATTATTGCATGCATCCGAAGATAATTAAAGAGAAGTTTCAAAGCTGGTAATCACTAACCAAGTGAAGAGCGACAACAATAGCGTTTGAATTTACTAGTTTTATCTCAATAATGCGTCAAAGTATCGTCACTTTGTTTCAAGGTTTATTCCAAGTTTATACCAAAAAAATACTATAATAAATCAAAAGATGAGGCTGACGTACTCAAATCCCGACAAACATTGATCGGAGTAGCAGTTAGAATAAGCTTGTTAATGTCGGCTCGAAAAATAGAAAAAAATGTATTGAACTGGACATTTACAGCCTGCGGTGGTTGAAATGGAACATTCACACGTGTCATGGGATCAGAAGTTTATTCCGCGTTTATTCGGTAAATAAATCGGTAAGATTGAATTTGAAAACAAAAATGGCGAAATCAAGCATTTACTTATCCAGCTCCTAGTTTTGCATATTCCAATAGGCACGAGGTTATAGATGAACCCAAAGAAAGCATATGCTTTGAGAATTGAAGGTTTATTCTTTAGTAAAGCAAATGGGTAGACGCGAGGATGACTATTTTTTTTTGTATATTAATCGTGATTTTGTGAGTTGATAATAAAGTAATCTTATTTTTTTCAGCTTAGTCGTTGGAAAAATAAATTCATTATCTATACCGTACGTTCGTTTAAATTAATTTTCCCGGACAATCATTTTTGGTATGTCGGATTGGCTGTCGATTTCAAGCCCCCCTTTTCCTAAGTTGCAAACTCCCTAACCAGCCAATTAGGTCTGCTCCTGTTCATGGGGGCGATATGCATTACTGATTTTTTTTTCTTTAATAGATCTGTTTTCGTCAACCGACATGATTAGGATTTGATTCGAATTGGCTTTCCATTTCCTCGGTATATCTAAGAACTTTCTCCCTTTTTAGCTTTATATTAACAAAAGCAGCACGGGACATGTGTATTAAAGTGAGAAGAAACATTTGAAAATGGAGGAAAATAAGTTATCCCAATTAGCCGGGGTGCTGGAGATTTCTAAGAATTGGAGGTCGCCTACTTGAACTCAATGGGTTGCATGCAAGCTACTCTAGCCCGAGTTCAGACGGTTCATTAATATATAGGATGTTTCATAAACCTCGGAATACTTAGATTCCAAGCCATGCACTGAATTATTAAAAAAAAAGAAAACAAAAAAAGGAGAACATTTTGTTGAACAAGGTCCGACTGATGAGGCATGAGCATGCCGGCGGGAGGGACAAATATAGCCGTAGGATTGACGGGGAAAATCAAGATAACATTTGAGCTGAGCTAAGTTGATAGAGTCATTAGAACACCAAACTTGAGTTTAAGCTTAACTCCATGAATCACATGCTTTGGGATAGAGTATCAAATTTTCTACATGAGCTCGATTCAAATACAAAATTAAAATTTTCAACTCTACTTGATTAATTTCTAACCAAATTATGAATGAACTCAATTTTAAGCGTATTGAGCTTGAGCTCGAATGTGTGCGTGTATTATATACAAGCTCGAGTTAGTTCACAAATCTATTGAGTAGAGTATCAGCAAGTTTGAGCTCAACAAGATACTTGAGTAATCGAGCTCGAGTCCCACCCAAAATCAGATGAGCCTATATTGACTAATTAACTTTGAATTGGGTTTTTGTTTATTTATATTTTAACATTTTATGACATTGATTTTTTCTCGCGTGCACAATAAATATTTTGAAAATCAAATTGACACATTTGCGTCGAGATCCATTGAATCTAGAGACCTTCATGACCATACATTGAACATGGACGGTGTTGAAGTCTCTCGCCCGATCAATGTTCATTGACAATCATCACCAACTAATTTTCTTTAGTTGTCAATTTTTTATTTGCATTGTTTATTAAATTTTTGAATTTACAAACTATTTTTAGAGAGTACCGACCTTAATTACAGTGATCATCGAATTTTTTTGGATTAAATTAGCAGCTAACTTGCACTACGAACTCTTGTTTGAATTAGAAACCAGCATTAATTTGGTTCTTTTATATGACCAAACTTCTCTTATTTATGATTAAAAAAAAATTATCTTATCTTTTATAAATTTTATTTATTTTTTTTACTAACACCTTCCATTACCAACTATTACATGAGATTACCAACATTTTCACGTGACTTAAAAATAAGTTTGGTAAGTAATTCAAATGAAAATTAATAACCTAGATATTATGAGGCAATTTAATGGGAAAAAAAGTTGATGCGTCAAGCCAATTTAATTAGTAATCTCTAAAAAGTGAGTAAAACATAAGGGTCATTGATCAAGGTAAATAAAAATTGATAATTCAAATTTGATAAGATCCTATAAGCATCGTTGTGATTCTTAACTGTACAAATCAATTTTCAATTGAGGCATTCGAATAATGATTAAAAAGCGAGTAGGGACTTGGGTGAGTATATTGGACCAACCAAACCTGCGAATGGTTCGAGTTCTTAGAGCGCCAATTTGATTTCCAATTCCATTTGGAACTAGTGATTTTCGGTTCTAGCACCCTTTCCGAGAGAATTAGATTGATAGACCGAACCAACTCTTTTCTAAAAATATATATCTTAATCGATCGAACAGTTCTAGCATCCTATATTTTAATTTCTTAATAATAACAATAAATCCCATAATAGTAACAACTTTAACATTTTTTGAATTTTTGAATTTCTTTTTACTAAGTGATCGTTTTCATTGAATGGACTAGACTGGATCGGTCCACTTATCGATCTTTTCGATCCAATTTCCAGTTTTTAGGCGGAACCGGATAGAATTGGGAACCGTTCATCTCTGGAAGGACGCGAGCTGGCCATATCCCTCTACGGAAACTGTAATCGATCGAACGGTGAAAAGCTTGCTCCGCATCTTTTTCTTATTCTTACTGGATAAAGGGAGAGGCTCACCGAAAGACCGTGAGTGGGGCCGCACCTGATCATGCACACGTGTCGTCGGGACACGAGCCTGACATGCCAGCGAGGCGGCGAGTAGGAGCCGCTGGCTAGATGAGAAGAAGCGAGCACGCAGCAGCATGCGACTTCGCCGAGTATCGCCCCTAGTTGCCCGTGCCATGCTCGTCGCCCTTTTTTAATATTTAATCAAAACAAATATTAGATTAACTTATCCCCATAGCTGCATTTCTCCACGCTCATCGACTTTTTGGATAATTTTGTTTTCGTGAAAAAGCATGAATTCACATATTTATTTTTTAAGTAAAAAAATGGGTAAAAATAAGAAGCATAAGATATAGTGTTAAAACATCTGACAGAAGAGGCCATTGCCGGACAAGAAAAGTTTTAATTAGGTCCCATGGAGAGCGTGTATTTCTACTACTTGAGGATCCATCGTGATAACTTACTTGCTACAGCTTTTACATGACCGAGATCCTTGAACGGAACAAAGCACCTTGAAAATAGTGTGTGCCCAGAGATAATGGTTAAAGGTTTGTTGACATTGGGATGATAATTATTGCACGCATCCAAAGTATCGTCACTTTGTTTCAAGGTTTATTCCAAGTTTATACCAAAAAAATATTATAATAAATCGAAAGATGAGGCTGACGTACTTAGATCCCAACAAACACTGATCGGAGTAGTAGTTAGAATAAGTTCACAATGTTAGCTCGAAAATAGAAAAATGCATTGAACTCGACATTTACAGCCTGCAGTGGTTGAAACGGAACATTTACATGTGTCATGGGATCAAAAGTTTATTCCACGTTTATTCGGTTAATAAATCGGTAAGATTGAATTTGAAAAAAAAAATGGCGAAATCGAGCATTTACTTATCTAGCTCCTAGTTTTACATATTCCAATAGGCACGAGGTTATAGATGAACCCAAAGAAAGCATATGCTTTGAGAATGGAAGGTTTATTCTCTAGTAAAGCAAATGCGTAGACATGAGGATGACCACTTTTTTGTAAATTAATCGTGATTTTATGAGTTGATAATAAAGTAATATTATTTTTCTCAGCTTAGTTGTTGAAAAAAATAAATTCATTATCTATATCGTACATTTGTTTAAATTACTTTTCCCAGACATTCATTTTTGGTACGTCCGATTGGCTGTCGATTTCAATCCCCATTTTTCCTAAGTTCCTAACTCCCTAACCAGCCAATTAGGTCTGCTCCTGTTCACGGGGGCGACATGCATTGCTGATTTTTTTTTATTTTTTTTTTTAGTTTTCCATTTCCTTAGTATAATCTAAGAACTTTCTCCCTTTTTAGTTTTACATTAACAAAAGCTGGACGGGACGTGTATTAATGCGAGAAGAAACATTTGAAAGTGGTAGAAAATAAGTTCTCCCAATTAGCCGGGGTGCTGGAGATTTCTAAGAATTGGAGGTGGCCTACTCAAACTCAATGGGTTGCATGCAAGCTACCCTAGCTCGAGTTCAACCGGTTCATTAATATATAGGATGTTTCATAAACCTCGGAATACTTAGATTCCAAGTCATGTCCTGAATTATCCACAAAAAAAAAAAAAAGGGAGAACATTTTGTTGAACAAGGTCCGACTGATGAGGCAAGAGCATGCCCGCGAGAGGGACAAATATAGCCAAAGGATTGACGGGGAAAATCAAGATAACATCTGAGCTGAGCTAAGTCGATAGAGTCATTAGAACAACAAACTTGAGTTTAAGCTTAACTCCATGAATCACATGCTTCGGGATAGAGTATCAAATTTTCTACATGAGCTCGATTCAAATACAAAATTAAAATTTTCAACTCTACTTGATTAATTTCTAACCAATTATGAATGACCTCAATTTTAAGTGTATTGAGCTTGAGCTCAAATGTATGGGTGCATTATTTACAGGCTCGAGTTGGTTCACAAACCTATCGAGTAGAGTATTGGCAAGTTTGAGCTCAACAAGATACTTGAGTAATCGAGCTCGAGTCCCACCCAAAATCAGATGAGCCTATATTGACTAATTAACTTTGAATTGGGTTTTTGTTTATTTATATTTTAACATTTTATGACATTGATTTTTCTCGCGTGCACAATAAATATTTTGAAAATCAAATTGACACATTTGCGTCGAGATCCATTGAATCTAGAGACCTTCATGACCATACATTGAACATGGACGGTGTTGAAGTCTCTCGCCCGATCAATGTTCATTGACAATCATCACCAACTAATTTTTCTTTAGTTGTCAATTTTTTTATTTGCATTGTTTATTAAAATTTTGAATTTACGAACTATTTTTAGAGAGTATCGACCTTAATTACAGTGATAACCGAATTTTCTTGGATTAAATTACTAGCTAACTTGCATCACCAACTCTTATTTGAATTAGAAACCGGCATTAATTTGGTTCTTTTATATTACCAACTTCTCTTATTTATGATTTAAAAAATTATCTTATCTTTTATAATTTTTTTCGACACCTCCAATTACCAACTATTACATGAGATTACCAACATTTTCACATGACTTAAAAATAAGTTTGGTAAGTAATTCAAATGAAAATTAGTAACCTAGATATTACGAGGCAATTTAATGGGAAAAAAAAGTTGATGAGTCATGCTAATTTAATTAGTAATATCTGAAAAGTGAGTAAACATAAGGGTCACTGATCAAGGTAAATAAAAATTGATAATTCAAATTTGATAAGATCCTACGAGCATCGTTGTGATTCTTAATTGTACAAATCGATTTTCGATAGAGGCATTTGAATAACGATTAAAAAGTGAGTAGGAATTAGGGGTGAGTATAATGGACTAATCGGACCGTCAATTTGGTTCGGTTCTCAGGAGCGCAATGATTTTCAGTTCAAGTACCCTTTCCATTGGGGAATTGGATCAACGGACCAAATCAACTCTTTTCTAAAAATATATATTTTAATTTATTAAAATAACAACAAAACCTAAAATAGTAACAACTTTAACATTTTTTGAATTTTTTATTTTTTTTGCTAAGTGATCGGTTCCCTTGGATTGGACAAGATTGGATCGGTCCACTTATCGATCTTTTTAATCCAATTTCTAGTTTTTAGGTGGAATCGGACAGGATTGGGAACCGTTCGTCTCTGGTAGGACGCGAGCTGGCCATATCCCTCTACGGAAACTGTAATCGATCGAACGGTGAAAAGCTTGCTCCGTAACTTTTTCTTTTGTTGGGCCGAAAAAAGAAAATTCTTACTGGATAAGGGGAGAGGCTCACCGGAAGACCGTGAGTGGGGCCGCACCTGATCATGCACACGTGTCGTCGCGACACGAGCCTGACATGCCAGCGAGGCGGCGAGTGGGAGCCGCTGGCGACACGAGACGAAGCAAGCACGCAGCAGCATGCGATTTCGTCGAATTTCGCCCCTAGTTGCCCACGTTTCCTGGTCGTCGCCCTTTTTTAATATTTAATTAAAACAAATATTAGATTAACTTATCCCCCACAGCCCTCACGCCCCACCCAGCTGCCTTTCTCCACGCTCATCGACTTTTTAGATAATTTTGTTTTCGTGAAAAAGCATAAATTCACAGATTTCTTTTTGAAGTAAAAAGGGGTAAAAATAAGAAGGATAAGATATAGTGTTAAAACATTTGATAGAAGAGGCCATTGCCGGACAAGAAAAGTTTTAATTGGGTCCCATTGAGAGCATATATTTCTACTACTTAAGGATCTATCGTGATAAATTACTTGCTACAACTTTTACATGACTGAGATCCTGGAAAGAAATAAAGCACATTGAAAGTGTCTTGTACCCAGAGATGATGATTAAGGGTTTGTTGACACCGAGATGATAATTATTGCACGCATCTGAAGATAATTAAAGAGAAGTTTCAAAGCTTGTAATCACTAACCAAGTGAAGAGCAATAACAATAGCATATGAATTTACCAGTTTTATTTCTATAATGTATCAAACTGCCGTCACTGTGTTTCAAGGTTTATTCCAAGTTTATGCCAAAAAAATGCTAAAATAAATCAGAAGATGGGGCTGACGTACTCAAATCCCGATAGACACTAATCGGAGTAGCAGTTAGAATAAGCTCGTCAATGTCAGCTTGAAAAATAGAAAAATGCATTGAACTTGACATTTACGACCTGCAATGGTTGAAATGAAACATTCACACATGTCATGGGATCAAAAGTTTATTCCACGTTTATTCGGTAAATAAATCGGCAAGATTGAATTTTTTTTAAAAATGGCGAAATCAAGCGTTTACTCATCCAGCTACTAGTTTTGCATATTCCAATTGGCACGAGGTTATAGAGGAACCCAAATAGAGCATATGCTTTGGGAATGGAAGGTTTATTCTCTAGTAAAGCAAATGGGTATACGCGAGGATGACCACTTTTTCTCAGCTTAGTTGTTGGAAAAATAAATTCATTATCTATATCGTACATTGGTTTAAATTAATTTTCTCAGACATTCATTTTTGGTACGTCGGATTGACTGTCGATTTCAAGCCCCCTTTTCCTAAGTTGCAAACTCCCTAACCAGCCAATTAGTTCTGCTTCTGTTCATGGGGGCGACATGCATTACTGATTTTTTTTTCTTTAATAGATCTGTTTTCGTCAACCGACATGATTAGGATTTGATTCGAATTGGTTTTCCATTTCCTCAGTATAATCTAAGAACTTTCTCCCTTTTTAGTTTTACATTAACAAAAGCAGCACGGGACATGTGTATTAATGCGAGAAGAAACATTTTGAAAGTTGTAGAAAATAAGTTCTCCCAATTAGCCGGGGTGCTGGAGATTTCTAAGAATTTGAGGTCGCCTACTTGAACTCAATGGGTTGCATGCAAGCTACTCTAGCCCGAGTTCAACCGGTTCATTAATATATGAGATGTTTCATAAACCTCGGAGTACTGAAATTCCAAGTCATGCCCTAAATTATCCAAAAAAAGGAGAACATTTTGTTGAACAGGCTCCGAATGATGAGGCATGAGCATGCCGGCAAGAGGGACGTATATAGCCATAGGATTGACAGGGAAAATCAAGATAGCATTCGAGCTGAGCTAAGTTGATAGAGTCATTAGAACACCAAACTTGAGTTTAAGCTTAACTCCATGAATCACATGCTTCGGGATAGAGTATCAAATTTTCTACTTGAGCTCGAGTCAAATACAAAATTAAAATTTTCAACTCTACTTGATTAATTTCTAACTAAATTATGAATGAACTCAATTTTAAGTTCGAATGTGTGGGTGTGTTATATACAGGCTCAAGTTGGTTCACAAACCTGTCGAGTAGAGTATTGGCAAGTTTGAGCTCAACAAGATACTTGAGTAATCGAGCTCGAGTCCGACCCGAAATCATATGAGCCTATATTAACTAATTAACTTTGAATTGGTTTTTCTTTTTATATTTTAACATTTTATGACATTGATTTTTTATCGCGTGCACAATAAATATTTCGAAAATCAAATTGACACATTCGCGTCGAGATCCATTGAATCTAGACACCTTCATGACCATACATTGAACATAGACGGTATTGAAGTCTCTCGCCCGATCAATGTTCATTGACAACCATCACCAACTAATTTTTCTTTAGCTGTCAATTTTTTATTTGCATTGTTTATTAAAATTTTTGAACTTATGAACTATTTTTAGAGAGTACTGACCTTAATTACAGTGATCACCGAATTTTGTTGGATTAAATTACTAGCTAACTTGCATTACCAACTCTTATTTGAATTAGTAACCGGCATTAATTTGGTTCTTTTATATTACCAACTTCTTTTATTTATGAAAAAAAAATTCTCTTATCGTTTATAAATTGTTATTTATTTTCTTACTAATACCTCTAATTACCAACTATTACATGAGATTACCAACATTTTCACATGACTTAAAAATAATTTTGGTAAGTAATTCAAATGAAAATTAGTAAACTAGATATTATGAGGCAATTTAATGGGAAAAAAAGTTGATGAGTCAAGCTAATTTAATTAGTAATGTCTGAAAAGTGAGTAAACGTAAGGGTCACCGATCAAGGTAAATAAAATTGATAATTCAAATGAAAAGCTGTTAAATTAAAAATTAAACATTAGGATTCTAATTCATTTCTTGAGAATTGGACATCTTGGTGTGCTGAACGTGTTCGGCTCGGGCAATTTGTGCTTTTTTGGTCACGTTTGGCCACTGATTATCCTATCCACATGATAATGAAGTCACGTGCATACCTTCCGGGTCACGTCTGTCATTTGGTGAATGGAGTCACCGATGGCGGTGGGGATCAACTGAGCTGAAGGAGTAGGATAGCTTTTCATGAATATCCCACGATTGCTGGTGCTTTGGTACTCTTAAAAGATTTGCCCGAGCTTCTCATGCAATTTCCTATGCTTCCTTGGAGCGTGAGTGACGAATATTGATTAGTTTGTGTAAATATCACGACTCGTGCATAACTTGTCGATTCCTTTTTTCCCTTCGACTTGCTCCACTCCTTCTTTGTAGCTTGAAACATAGCTTCTACCTGTATACCATAACACTCATGTGAACTAAAGGGACATAGATCCGCTCAAAACATTCGTGATTAGATTTGTCTTTTTGGGTCGAATGCAATAATCTCTCAGGTATTAAGACGGTGGAATACAAAACGCAAGGTTTTCGAAAGACTAGCGACTAGAGCATGAATTTTGGAGGAAGATCTTCTTTTTTCTTTTTTCTTTTTTTTTTAAAATAAAAATTTGGGGTAATTGCAGATCTCAAATCTTTACAAATGCGACAAATAACATAAAAAATAAAACGAAGAGACGTATACTTGCATCACTTTTAGAGTTGTTTTAAATTACGTCAAATGCGTCCTTCATACCTAATTTAATTAAGCTAAAAATTTATTGGGAACGTATTTAAAAAGCGTGAGAAATGGTAAAATGGACCGTTCTCGCCTGCCTAGCAACTCGAGCTTTTGCTGCTTTCACCCGTAGGCTTTCCCCATGGTAGATATTTAGACAATAAAGTGACACACATGGTCGTACCAACAAGGTTTATTCTGAGTTTATTCCCAATATGAGGAGCTCGTCAAACGTGACAAATGGACTTAAGATAGCTTCTTAACAGTGGATCTTCTCCTGATCTAATAGCTATAAAAAGATAATAAATTATTCCCAATGTCCAAGAATGACGACATCGTGTTGTTACATTCATTGGAAAAGAAAAGTACAAATTTTTTTTTAAAAAAAAATCCCAAATCTATCATATTCATGTCAACTCAATTTTAAAATCTTTAAATTATGTCGACCTTCGACCCAAATTTTTTTGCATCAATTCAATTTTAAACATTTTTACGTTTTACTAATTGAGCCTATTCGACTAATTTATGCCAAAAACTGTTGACATAAATGCCGATGGTTTTACATGACACAATCGGCACTAATGTTAGTATTTTTTTTTTTTTGTATTTTTTATGTCTTTTGAATTTTTTCTCTCATTTTTCTTTTCACTCTCTTTTGCTATTGGCCGGTGGCTAGTGAGAGCTAGCCTCGCCTAAGCAAGGGTCACCCCGCCCCTCCAAGTGAGGATTGGCCTCACTAGATTTGGCGAAGCACGCCTTGCCGGTGCTCGCCCATTGACAAAAAGAGAAGGAAGGAAAAGAAAGGAAAAAATTTATAAAAGAAAAGTCCAAATCAGCATTAGCTAGGTTATGTAAAACGCCCGGCGTTCACATTAGTAATCAAATAGATTCAATTTACAAAACATTAAAAGATTTAGATTTGAATTGATACAATTTAAAGATTTAAAACTCCACAATTACGAGCATAATATGTTTGGCACATTTTCTTTCCTTTTTCTTTTTCTTTTTCAAATTTTCCTTCCATTGAAAATGCCGACATACTTTAAATCTCTCCTTTAATTCATTAGATAAGATGCTGATGATTGCAAAGACCATTCGTTTAGTACAAAAATACCAATTTGCGGATCAATCGTGGGAAGCGATTCGTGGGGAATGCAAAGTTTGAATTCGCGATGTTAACGTAACGTCCGATTCGAATACACGTCTGATTGCGACGAGGAAACTCGATTCGATGCGGGGGCGGGTTTGACTTGCTTCGAGACCTTTCGGATCGCGTCCAGTCCACGGAGGAGGAATAAGCCCGCCGCCCCGGTTAGGTCGGCACGGGAGGGCACGTGGACTGACGTTGGACGATGACGTGGCGGCGACCCTTGGAGGTGTCGAAGGGCCGGATATAGGGGAGCTGGGTCAAGGTGCGGCAGGGTCTACGGGTTCCACTGAAGTCTCCGACATTTCACCTTAAAATCAATTGGAGAAGTACCCACACGCCGCGGCTTTTATGGCTGGCCTTTTCTGTCTCTCTTTATTCTCCTATTTTTTCTTCGCATCTCGATAGTGTACTTGCGCTCGTCAACACGTTTTCGAAAAAAGGCAAATTGCTCTACTCAATGTATAAGCTTTCCCAAGACACTAGATTTCGAATTGAGTGTCATTGCAATTAAACCTATCAAATGAATGAGTGGGCGAGAAAATGGACCAACTCAAATTGATTCATTTTTATATAAAACGAACTTAGTGACCCACACTAAACTTGTCTAATTTTATATTTATTCAAATATAGAAAATCTCATGCCCAAATCGAGATGAAACACAGAATGAATGAACGTGATTTCACGTGAGGGTGACGTAGAACGAAAAGGGTTATAAAGTTGGTTGAGTTTATTTATAACTCATATATCATTCGTATTATGCTTAAACTTATTTATGACTCATTTATTGAATGCAATATGACTTAATCCATCATTATATATATTATCAGACATCTTATATAAATTAAGAAATGGGTTTGTGATTATTTTGATAGATCCAATTTGCGTTTTTAATTGTATAAACTAATTATGATAGAGCATTAAATAACGTAAAAAGCCAATAGGGACGCAAGGTGACCAGAAGCAGTAGTCGAATGATGAAAAAGCTTGCTCAATATAAATTCTCTTGGCCGAAAAAGAGGAAAAAAAAAATTACTGGGGAAGGGGGGCAGGCTCACCGTAATGCCGTGGGTTGGGCCGCACCAGATCAGGCAGAGGTATCGTCGAGGGGATGAGAACCTGACATGCCAGCGAGGCGGCGAGTGGGAGCCGCTCTATCCATCGCAGCCGGTCAGACGGAGCACGCAACAACATGCGACTTTCGCCATGTTTCCTGGTCGTTCCCCCTATTATTATTATTGTATTTATATTTAATTAAAATAAATATTAGATTAACTTATCCCCACGGCCCCGGCCAGCTGCATTTCTCCGCAGTCACCTTTCTTTATTTTTATATTTTATTAGTTTTCATGGGATAGCACAAATTACGGATTTCTTTCTATACCATCTAATAGAAGGGCTCACCCAAAAATCAAATTACAGGAAAAAGAAAAAAAGGTTTAATCGGGTCGACTCGAGAGTGTACACATTTATCTTTGTTGTGGGAAACTCATTGTGATAATTCATCTCGCAATCCATATGGATTTCACTATTCTTTTTTTTTTTTTTTTTGGTGTGTGCTAAATACTTCTTACGTAGTCAAGATCCTCAAAAGGGATAAACACATTAAAAGTGTCACGGACAAATTAAAAGTGTCACGTGTCCGGTGATGATTAAGGGTTGGTCGACATCATACGATGATGGTTGGATATTTTTTAGGACAATTGAAGAGAAGTTGGAGTTGGCAAATACTGATGAGAAGAAAAGAGATAATAATCGCGTTTGAATTTACCGAGCTTATCTCAATAGCATCTCGAACCGTTGTCATTGTATATGAAGGTTTATTCAAGTTTATTCACAAAAAAAAAATGCTAAAATAATTGAAGATAAGGTGGACTAGCTTAGATTTCGATAGACATTAATCGATCACGCAGTTAAAATAGGCTCATCAATGTTAGCCAAGGTGCATATAACTCAACGCATACGACCGTATTAGTTCGATAGAGATATTCATGTTCTCGGATCGTAGGTTTATTCCGCGTTTATTTTATAAATAAGTTTGTACGATTAAATATTAAAATAAAATGCCAAAATCGTCGAACGTATGCGTAGCCAGCTCGTAGTTTTTCACATTTCCATGGTGCAACGTTATATGGAACGAATAGAGCATATGCTTTGAGAACGGAAGGTTTATTCTCAGTTGATTCTCCACTAGAGCAAACAAATCTTATTCTTCTCAGCATAGTTGTCGGAAAAAGAAAATCATTATCTTGTCCTGCATAATTAAAAAAAGAAAAAGAAAAAGCGATAAAGGCCTTGGGGATGCACGTGGCATCATCGCTGCCATCATTCTATAATTAATTTTCTTGGACATTTATTTTAGTCCATCGGATTGGCTGTCGCTTTCGAGCTCTTTTTTTAAGCTGTAGACTCCTTAACAAGCCAATCAGAACTTCTCCCGTTTACGGGGCGATATGCATTATTGATTTCTTTATTTTATTTTCCTTAATGGATCTGTTTCCGTTGACCGACAAGATTGGGATTATATTCGAACTGATTTCCCATTTTGCTCAATTTGCTCAAAGAAACACTTGAAAACTTAAGAAAATGAGTTATCTTTTTACTATGGAGATTTATAGAGATCAGAGATCCCCGTTTCAATTCAACGGATTGCATGTGAGCTACTTTGAGTTCGGATAGCTTGCATCGATCAAAAAGCCAAAATCCAACTAGTTCGTTAAATTCATGAGATATTTCACAAATCTCCAAATAGTTGATCTTCCAGGCCCATGACTTGAATTATTTTAAAAAAAGAAAAGAATGTGAACATTTAGTTAAATAAGTTTCGATGCATAAGATATGAGTATGCCAGCAAGACGCAAAACTATAGCAGCAAGATTGACAAGTAAAATCAATATAACGTTTGACTCAACTTAAGTCACTTAAGTCAAGTCAACAGAGTTGTTACAACACGGAATTCGAGTTCGAGCTCAAGTCGACTTGAATCACACACTTGTTACTCTAAATATGACCAGATTTGGATTGAGCATTGAAATTTTCTACTTGAGCTCAATTCGAACTAAGAATTCAACTCGTTCTTAAGCATGCTAAACTCGAGCTCGAGCATATTACACTTGAATGCCTTTCTCTGTAAATATATAAGCCCCAGTTGCTTCGCAGGCTAAGCATTAAAGAGGTCGATGGTTGAGTCGACTCGACGTCAGAATATGCGTCAATTGGATCTGTCGTATGTGCTTCGCAGCCCATCTAAGTAAGTTTGACTTTGGTTGACCACCTTAACAAGGCAACCCGCATTAAATGTCGGGTCGAGATCCACGTGCTTACCTAAAGAGGAAGATTTAGTTTCATTTCTGTCCTTTCTGGAGTAGGTCACATCTGGTTTCACCACAATGGCGCGACAGCATTCAATTCTCAAGTCAAACCTCGAAATAAAAGCCAAGCACTACCAGACATTTTTGCTTTCCTAAAATAATTCATCTCGTACTGCCAATGGCGAAAACAATGGTCGGTATTTATTAACTTATTGAGCTTCGAATTCGAAAAATATTCCAATTCCGACCGGTGCCATGTGGCCGGTGTAATTGTTATCCACACTCACGACTCTTTTGGACAAAAATGAGTAGGCATTGTCCTATCATGAACAAAATGAACTTGCAAATCGACAATGATTTCACTAAATATGATATTTTTCCCTCGTTCTATGTTACACATTTTAGAAAATTAGTTTCCAAATCACTATTTTTTATGTTCATTGACATGCAAATCCATGTGCTCACCCATTTCCTTCATATTTCAATATTATCTTGGACTAAAAGAGTATGGAAACAAAATTCATTGAATCTAGCCGCCTTCATGAGGATACATCGAATGTGGACATTGACATCAAGAATGTAGTTAGCTACACCTTAAACTAGAATAAGCAAACTATCCAATTCTCAACTTAATTAAATCCATAAATTTTTAAACTACAATTACCGACAAAGCACATCTCATTGCACGCTCAACGTCCAATGGCACTTGTCAGTAAGTCATCATTTCGCATCGATAAAGATGACAAATGGGTGAGTTTGATTGAGTTTGAATGGATCATAAATAAGGTTAATCCATATCCACCTACTTAACTCACATCGGCCCATTGTTTGTACTTCATAATATAGGTGGCCTACTAGCAACCCATTCCAGATCCAGCATGGACCCACCCACATAATCCGCCCAAGTGAAATAATGATTTTAATCGAATAAGAACGAGAAGGCTAAAGAAACAGATTGAAATGGAGGGAAACTGGTAGACACCCACAAGATGAACATGGAAGAAGTGAGAGCTGCCGGAGCGATGCATCGAAGCAACCGCCACAAACCCCGGCCTATGCCGGGCGGAGCAGCTTGCCCTACAACTTCACCACCGTAGCCATCGCCGACTTGCTCATTATCGGGGTCGCTAGCTACTTCACGCTCCAAGAAAGATTGCTTCTAGAAATTAACGCAAACAACAAGGGAGGAGAAGAAACGTGGGTGGCCCAGAGAGCCATTGAAATTTAAATTTCTGGCCCACATATGTCCCCAATGGCCCACCGATCCATCTCCGCGCATGGAAGGATCGTGTCCTCATTTTACTCGTTTTGCCAAAACGTGAACGGAGGACCCATTGAAATCACACAAGACAAGCACGTGGGAAACATAGAATTGCACAGCCCACTAAAATTCAAGTTTCACGGAGCCAAAATAATTATCTAAAACGTCCTAAACCTATAATACGACAGTCAATTCAATCCTAAACTTTTTGAAGATTTGCAAATTTGGTACTAAGTCTTTCAATTTTGTCAACTTAATTTAAACTTTTTTTTAAAAACTTTGCCGATTTAGTACAAAGCCTATTACTTAAAAAAACCTATTATTTGAATATTTGGTAAGAAGGACTACACTGGTATATCGTCAATAATTAAAAAGTTTTTATAATCAACCCAGAAATTGTCAAAATGTTTAATTCTGAATTAACTTAATTAAAATATTTAGAACTAAATGGATCTATATACAATAGATATAGGATTTTTTGGACAACTTTTTCATTAGTAATCGTCTCATCCAATAGCAGCAGAGGTATCTACGAATCTCTTCGGCGGGTCACTAATGCTCCCCGACAACTCCATCATATAATCAACCATGTCACGATGTGGGGCTTAGAATATTCTACTCCATCAACGTTTCCCTGTTCTGAAACTCCGATATGATGCCTTATCGCGACTTTGAGAGGAGGGCTTTTCCAGAGTTTTTCTCGACAGTCAATGCTAATCTCATCACTCATGATTGGTTGTCGTCTGATCAGGTGGGACAGCGACCGCATCACTTTTCTGTAGTCTCCGCTGATGTAAGGAGGGTTTGCCCATAGAAAAGACATCGCTTTTCGTTCACGGTGGAAACGTACTTTTCCACTAAGGAGGGAGGGGCTAGCGAGTACCGGAGGCTAAGAAATTGCCCCGGACGGGATGGGTCACGGTCGTCGTTCTCACGCGATTTGAGAGATTTAACCCTTAGCCTCTGGCAGTCGCGGTTAAACCAAAGGGAGGGGTACAAGAACGCTAGCTTGGGACCATGCCCAGAGGCCTGGTGCGACCTCATTTTCATTCGGCTTTCAAAGTACAAGAGCTTTCGACCGAGGGCAATTGGCTCGAGACAGGACAACATCGGAATCGAAGATTTTTATGGCTCGTTCGGTCCCCAAAAGCAAGATTCCTTCGGGGACCATGGACAACAGTACGTTACCGAAGGTTCATATGAGGTACCACAAACATTAAAGTGGACAAATGTCTTCGAAAATGAGATCTCTTTTTGTACCAGTTCTGCCGGAGGACGGCTCAGAATCAGATCAGTCTGGTTTCTGAACCCAGTACGAGGAAGAAATTCTCATGTCCTAGAACTGTGAAGCCCTTCACTGATCGTCATGTCCAATGCCGCATCAAAAGGACTCGACTAAATGTCATGGTTGAGTCACCGTGAAAGTGATCCCACGGGAACAATCATGTTACATGTATGGAAGAGGATACGCTCTGAAAGCCCAAACAATGAACAAATGCCTTAAGCCACTCGTTAAGGGAAAGAGTTTGATCATCAAAGTAATAATTATATCATCTTAGAAAAGTAAGCACATTGAAAATTCCAAGTTTTTTTGTTTGCCTAACAAGTACTCTAAAGACACTCTTAACAAGATCGTGTAAATATGCCAACCCCTATAGAACCTCTGCATCAAACAAGATCAGCGTTTCTTGAAAAAAAAAAGGGAACAAAAACAAAAACAATTTCGGCATTCAGCATCAGAGTGCATACAATTTTCAGCACACATGCGATTAGTCATCAACTGAGGGGGAAAAAGAGTGCAAAAGGGCACAACGCTATCTAGTGTTTGCAATAAACAAGATCCAATATGTACATTCACTGTTCAGCGAACAATAGAGGATAACTAAGTAACAGTACCTATCGTACAACAACAATCTCCTGAGAGTTAGTCTTCCATCTCTGCATCACGTCCAGCCACCTCCATCGCGACATCTTCATCATCAACATCGCCATTGTCGCCGTCACCACTGTCCTCTTCTCCTAGCAGCCACTGTTCAAACTCATCGAAGTCACACTCACGCATGTATGAATCGTCAATCGGTTGGATGGGTCCGCCCCAGCTCCTCCCCCATGACACAACACATGCAAGAAAGGGCCTACTCCGCCAAAGCATCTACCATATCCCTATTGACACTTCCCACAGTCCTAACCACCTCAACCTCGGAAATAAGGTCGCCTAACCACCTAAATGACAGTTGGGTAATGCCACCACAACCAGCAGATCCAACAACCAGCCTACTCCCTTTGCCACCCTTCACGAGCCTGCATAGACGCTAATGCCATTACTGAAGTGTCACCAATGAGCTGGCATTGTCGCAAGCGGAGTTCAAGAATTGAAGCAGCCTTTGCTAATGACAAGATTCCATCATCAGAAATGCTAGGGGTGTTGGATAGGTCCAATTCTTGCAGCTCATACTTAAAGGAGCCCTCGAACAAAAGTAATATACCTCTGTCTGTAAGTCTCTTTGCAGCCTCTCAGAGACAGTGACGTGAGCGAAGTGATCACTCTCCATCTCAAGTATGACAACCCGTATCAGTAATATCAGAACCGTCCAACTGCAAAATTTTCAACTTTACAAGAGTTCCAATGGCTCGGAGAGCTTCATCTCCGAGACTTTACAATCCCTGAGATCAAGAACTCTTAAATCCACATTTGACACCAAATTTTCAACACCGTCATTTGTCAGAAGATTGCACCATCTCAAGCTAACATGGGTCAAGGAGAGTGAAGTCGCACGGATGTCATGAAACACCAGATTTGTTAATGAAGTGCCATGAGCAACCCTCAGCTTGTGCTAAACTCGAGCATGAATGCAAGATTGAAACCTGTATCAGTGACACGACAAAGCCACCAAGATATATACTTTCCATGTTTGCACATCTATCGGCCATTAGTAGGATCCCAAGATCGTTAACTCGCTTGAAATAAGTAACAAGAAACTCCTGGCTCCTGACTAGTGAAAGATGCCTCAGTTTGCCATGCTGATTAATCTGTTGAAGACCAGAATTAGTGAGGTCAAATGTAAGTCTCGGGTTCAATAATCGGGTGCATCTCGAAGATCCAAATGGGTAAGGGACAGAAGACCCCAGAAATAGTTCCGACCATAGCATCAGTGATATAGTCCACCGAAAGGCTTAACTTCTGAATTTAGGAAGCACCGATGATTGAATGTGCGTCTGTTCCAAATTAGGCTCAGAAGCTCAGTGATCATCACTGACGAGATATAGCCGATTTCAAGACAAGTGAGCTTTGTTGAAGCTAATGCCCAGACTCGGGAAAGAAATTATGACGTATAAATATCGACACATCAAACATGAGGAATAGTGCCTGCAAGACAAGAAAAGGCATACACATAAGTGACACGAACCAACTAGCTGAAGACAGCAGCTTATACTATGAATCCATACGCTCATAATAGGTGACAAAATCAGTCAGATATGGAGCGGTCATTAAATGATGATTTTTCTTAGATTCTATCATGCTCGAAGGGTAAATAAGAAGTAGAATCCAACACATAATTAATTAACCATAGTAATACTGTCACATGCACAATTAGATCAATTTAAGCAACAGTTGCTAAGGTTAAATGGATGATTTAAGAATGAAGCTCACTCTAACTGAGTAACCACTCAACAACTCGTCAAGATCGGAAACATGAAGTGCTCGCCCTCTATTCTCAGCAACAGAACCTAAGTACAGAGACCTCCATGAAATGAATAACACAGCGTTAACAAAAGCCAATCCTCTACAAGCTGCACATAACCAGCTAATCCATGACCGACGCCAGAAGCAGGCGCGGACAGAAATTAAAGAGGGATTGTCGATACAAACTTTAGGTCCCCGCACTGGGTGATCCTATCTCGGAGAGTGCTTGCCGCTGAAAACTGCACAGTTGTGGAGATGGAGCTCGTGCAAAGACGGCCTAACCAGCAACCTTATGGCCGAATCGTTGAGCTGACCGCAGTCCACCTTCAGGCTCCTCATCAGAGGATTCGGCGGCAGCAGAGGCCCCAGCAATTCGATAGAAGGCGCGATCTCCTGAAACAGTAGCCCACCATCTCAATCGACAAGTTCGACTTCGACCCGAAAAGGCAAATTAAAAAAATCAAAATTTTCCTAAGTTCGATCCATCTTTTGTCCCCTGGATCTTCTTCCACAGTCGCAAGTCCGAGACTTCCGTTTCGTTCCTCCACTTCGTAACCGCCGGCGGAATTATGGACATGGAGATCGATGGGTTCGGTCAAGAACCGCGAAATCGAGCCGGGCTGCGAAGAAAGCAGAGAGGGAGAGAGTAGGGACATACGAGGAGATGGATGCTGGGGATGAAGGAGAGGACGTGGGAAGCGCAGTGGCGGAAGGTCCGGCACGTGGACCCGGCGGAGCAGATCGACGACACGTCCAGCTTCACCATGATCGTCGCCAGCAGAGCCGACGGCAGCTGGTCCAGCCCCACCATGCTCGCCTCCTCCTCCTCCCCTCCTCCATCACTCTCTCTCTCTTGCTTGAAGGAAGACGGGAGCTTATCGTCTGGATCGAGGTCCGGCGAGCAGACGATGGCCCGGAGACGAGCTTCCACGATTTCGTCTCACATGGCGACATGTGCATTTAGGAAGATGAGATTGCTTGCGTGACGACACCGTTTAAGAGAAACGTCTTGCGATGGGAAGGTGTCGGCATGAATCCGGCCCAATCATTCGTAAGCTTGGATTAATTATCTACACAGGTGATTTGTGGGCTAAATTGAGAGGAAAGCTGTCATTTTGGGGGGGTTGAATGAAAAAACTTTAAAAGTACGGGGACGGGGGCACAAATGTATAAAACCTCGAGAGCGCGCGTTGGTCCTCGCTCACTGCCGAGTGCTTCCTTCCGACTTCCGAGTTCCGTAGCTCAGAGTCCCAGTGACCTGTAAATTTCGCCGGCGGATTCTCCCCCTCACTTTGTCATCGCGTTTTCTCGCCGCCGATCCCTGCTTTCGATGCCTGGGGCGCATCCCGCAGCCCCTATGGCCGATTGGAGCCAGATGCCCGTGGACCCTCCTCCGCTCATCGCGCGACGCCTCGACACGCAATTCGACGTCCTCCGATTCCGATCCGTCTGCTCTTCCTGGCGTTCCTCGGTCGCACCGAGCCCTATCCCTCGGGGACGGCGGATTGTGGATCAGCCCGCACGGCAGGGATCCTGACGATCGCCTCGAGGTAGACTTCCTCTCCAGGAGCACCATCTTCCTCCCTCGGAGTGCCCCGATCCCGCGACCAAACAGTTCCCGGCGGGTGGCTGCTCAAGGTCGGGAAGGCCTTCCCTGGGAGGATGCATCTACTGAACCCTCTCTCCAGCTGCGAATTGATCGTCTGCCTGAGGATTTTCCAAGAGTTTTGACTTGATGAATCTGCGCGTGCTGGAGTTAGGGCACGAGTATGTGTTGCGGTGCTTGAATAATGACGACCGCCGTCCTGCTGACATACTTTTCCCGGATAAGGTTGCTTTCATGTGTTTAGGCAATGGAAATGATTATGTGCTGCTCCGATTGCGTCGGGGAAATTGTCCATGTTTAAATCTAAGGAAGAACGGTGGTCCATCATTCAGGAAAGGCCGTCGCCATGGTATGACGACGATATTGTTTAATGGGGAGTTTTATGCCGTTGATCGTGCTGGGAGGATCTGTGATCGTCGGGTTGGATTCGGGTGTGACCTCGTTTGTGCAGCCGAATTTCCGTGGTCGTGAGAAGTTCTTGGTGGAATTCGTCGGCGAGCTGCTGTTGGTCTACAGGGATAGGAGCCTGATGCGGAGAACGACCAATGAAAGCTCAATAGATTACCTTGATGAGCGAGACGGTCCAGCTTAAGGTCTACAAGTTGGACAGCAAAGAGCAGGTGTGGAGCAGGGCGAAAGACTTAGGGATAGGGTGCTGTTTCTGGGAGATGAATGTGCATTCTCTGCTTCAGCTGCAGATCTAGGGGCTTCTAAAGGGAATCTCATATTTTATAGGGATTATGTTGGAAGGGCAGCAGATTTTGAGCCTTAAGATGTGTGTCTATGACATGGATAGTGGCCGTTTTGGACCTACAGAAGATCATGCAGGTTTTCGGAGCTGTTCTGGCCTCCTCCAGATTGGATTGCTTCGACGACTCGGAAGTAAGCACTTGTTTCCTGGAATTCTTTCAATCATCTATTATATGTTTGTCGGTCCTCAGAACTAGAGGAATTCATATAGGAGCACACTGGAGATTTCCTCTGTTCTGTTGCATATTCTGATGCTGCATTCTATCATCGTGTTCTAAAAGTGCTAAACTCATTTCATCGGTGCCAAATTTAGTCATAAGCTTTTTGGTCCATTGTCAATTCAGTCATTCCGATTAATTTTGACTGGTTATTAATAACAAAGGGAGCTGGGCGTGATAATTTTTAATATTTTAATATTTTCGATTTTTTCCCTTTCTTCCTCCTTTGTTAGTGATTAACCACCTGAGCGGGCTGGCCTTGCTTGGGCGAGGGTCGCCGTTGCCTGCCATAGGCGAGGGCTCCCCTCGCTAGGCCTCACTGAGGTGAGAGAAGGCGACACCTGGTGGGGCTGCCCCTGGCCTAGGCAAGGGCCGGCCTTGCTAGATTTGGTGAGCGGAGCCCTCACCAAGGCTCACTTGGCCGAGCCTCATATGGCAACACCGACCATTGCCTACAAGTGAGGCCAGCCTGCTCAGCCATTACCTGTGGCGATCACCTGCAAAAAATAAGAAGAAAAGAAAAAAATCAGAAAAAATAAAAAGTAATAATATGAATATTAAAATATTGAAAATTGTCCACATTAGTCACCGGTTATGCTACAATGTGTCCAACGTCCAAGTAAGTAATATCCGCCCAAAAATAGGTTTTAGAACTTGTCTAACACTTTTCCTATTTTGACTATAGTCACTTCTGGAAGAAAATTTTGGAACTTAACATTAGATTCCTCATGCTTTATCAGTGGTTGGTTTCGTTCGGATAAATGATATTTCATCGAACATTTTCTATCATTTCTCCTTTCTATAAACTATTTAATACTCTCTTCGTGATAGCCTCAGGTTTGAAATCGATTGGAAGCACCGGCAGCGTAATGCGGAGGTTGGTCTTCTTGGATGTGGGATGTTGCCATTATCGAATTGTTGGTTCGCGGCATTGTACATGAATAACACGGTTAGAAAGGGCGAGGGAGGTTGATTTAGCTCGCTGTATGGGATAAAGGCAACTCCTATCGACGCTAAAGGAAGGCAAGAAGGTAGTCTAGTTAGGTGACAATGCATCCTCTGAATAACTGGTTACGAGATTAATGCTCAGATCCCCCTAGAGGTCCGCATCATTACACAGGTTTGTTATATTCAACTGTTCATTATAGATTTTGCCAGACGGTCTTTGTTGATTGATGCAAAGGCAGAGAGCAGTTCACTGTATATATATTTTTGGTCTCACTCCTCTTCTATGTATAGTGCGGTGCTCGCGGGGTTCGAATCCGTCCTTTACTAGCAGGGCCGCATGCCTATTGGCCACTGGACATAGATTAGGGAAGACCATTCTTTTTTGAGCTATAAAAAGTATGGTCTTGTGGTTATTTTTACCCTCTGTACTCACTTATGGATGCTTTTCGTATGGTAAGTTACATGCTTCTAAGTCTTTCCCAAGCGTTAAGGATGTAAATCACTTGCCAAGGTGGCAAACTTTTGCCGTCAAGTTTTGCCCGAATCATTTACCCGGCCATGGTGCCTGTCGTATGGTTTAGAAGTTTATGAATTGGTATCGGTGGTATGTTGCTTGTAGAGTTCAATCTACAGCCAACCCCAAATAATTTGATAAACAGAAACGACAATTTCATAAAACACAAACTTTGCAAGAAGGATTGCGTGGCTTTCATTTAATGGAGCATCCTCTCTCAAAGAGGAATTCTTGAACTTTTATGTTTATATAACTCTTGATCTTTTGGGTTTGCTTGAATTGCAAGGCCATATTTTCAGAAGTAAAATCAAATTTTCAATAAAGTTTGATTCATCTTTTGTCCCCTGATCTCTTCTGCGTCAAAACCGAGACTTCAATTTCGTTTCTACAATTTTGGAACCCCGCTATAATGTTAGGGACCACCAGGTTAGATTATGAACGTTTAGATCAATGGGTTCGGTCATAGCCACGAAATTCCGAGCCACGCTACGAAGAGAGCACACTCAGAGAGAGAGAGAGAGAGAGGGAGAGAGAGAGAGTGGAGGGAGTAGGGACATACGAGGAGATGGATGCTGGGGATGAAGGAGGGAATGTGGAAGCGCAGTGGCGGAAGGTCCTGCATGTGGACCTAGGAGAGATAGACGACACGTCCAGCTTCAACATTATCGTCGCAAGCAGAGCGCGGCGACAGCTGATGCAGCCCCATCACGCTTGCCTCGTGCTCGGAAGGAAGACGGGGGGGCTTGTCGCTCCATCTTGGTCCGATGAGCAAAGGAGAGATGAGCTTCTCCGATTTCGTTCCATATGGTGACAACGCACAGCACTCACGAGCGGAGATAGCTTGTGCGACGACGCCGTTCGAGGATCCTTCTTGCGTGGAAAGGTGTTAGCCCAGGCCCAACCGCGGCCTGTTCGGCCCAATCATTCATAAGCTTGATTTATTATTTAAGATATACGCTAAAAGTTTCCTTAAACTTATCGAAAATGTGAATTTGAGTTCAAAATACAGCAAGTCTTAAAATTTGTTAAATTAATGCAATCGAATTCTTTCATTAATACTGTCAATTTTTTAATGAAAAATATTAATATGACATTTTAAAATAAATATCTCTCATACGTGCTATTTTTTTATATTAATTTTTCTTTTGAATTTTAGTTAATATTTGTTTTTTAAAAAGGCTAAAATATTTTAAGAAAAAAATTGAAAAAAGAAAAAAAGAGAGTAAGGACTCACTAGTGGCTACCACCCATCATTGAATGGGTCGGTGAAGGTTGCTAGCGTAGCTCACCCTACGTTGGCCTATTTGTTAAGCCTCACTCTCCAAGAGGTTCGTCAACAAGGCTCCCAGCCATCCTCACTAGCCCCTCCAAACGATGGGTGGTAGCGGTGGCAGTCATTGGTGAGCCCTTGGCCATTTTAATTTTTTTCTTTAATTTTTTTAGCTTTTTATTTTTTGGTATTATTTAAATAATATTTAAAGAAAAATAATAAAAAAATGACACGTATGAGAGATATATTAATTTTAAAATGTCCCTTGGCATATTCAGCTAGACAAATTGATAGTGTTAAATGAAAGGATTGAATTGCATTAATTTTATAAATTAAAGGATTTGATTACACTTTTTGATTATTCAAACTAAATGGAGGTTAAAATCTTAGACCTTTGGATTGGTTAAAATCTTAGAGCTATGGCTTTTATAATAAGGATCTCTCCAGACTATCCAATCATATATCTCTTCACATTTGGTATCCCCCACAAGATCGTCCAAAGGAATTAAAATGATTATATTGGTATATACCTTAGTCATTGAATGCCCTATAGCCATTGTCCATAGGATCATGACGGCTTTTCTTATTGAGGGGTTTTTGGAAACATTATCTCAAGCCATTTTGCAGAGGTTCTTGAATGACTTGACCCTTTGCCTTATGGCAAAATCTACTATCCATTGAATTGAAGTGCAAACCTCCAAATCTTAAACTCCATGCAACTACAATCTTACAGAAAAGAAACTTCACATCTTAGGATTAGCATGACAATTTGATTGTCCTTATCTTATTGCTAATTTTTTAGAGATCTTTTGACTGCAGTTTCAGTGAATTTTATGAAAAATATCAAGAATTTCAGAGAATCCTAAGCGAAGGTGGTAAAGCTACTCTAAAGTTTATATAGTCCAATACTTCTCAAGAAGAACGGCCATGTTTATTTCCTCGCATATCATGTCACTAAAGATGCAATCCATTGGGTTTCATATATATAATCAACATGCAATCCATTGGGTTTCATATATATAATCAACCAAAACCCATAGATTTTTAAGTATCTTATCTTGAAAACACATGGTAACCAGACATTAGATCTTATACCATAGGTTGATTAAGATGGCACTGAACACTAGAAGGTAGTGCCATCAAAGAGTAGAGAAGAAAGATCTGTGTGTTGGGAAATCATACTTGTCTCAAATCTCCATTAATCTTCCTATTAGACATCTTATGGAGTTTCGTATCCTTAGTGAAAATCATAAAGACTCTAATTATAAGATAAGCTCCGGTATAGTGAAATATGAGTGAATATGTTATTAGATCACTCGATGAAATTGATAGCGTATCTTACATAAACTATGGTATATAAACTTATGAACATTTTTGCAAGATCGTTACGGCTAAGGTAGATGAACCCAAAACATGTGTGGACAGAGCATCGTACAATCAGGCACTGCAATTTCTAAACAATCATTCGGACAATAACTGAGGGACGTACAAGCATGAGGTATTTGCAGATGTTTAGAAAACTCCTGCCTTACATTATCAGAAATACGGAAAATTGTCCAATAGCCCCCAGCATTTGACAAAAGGGTTTGGATTATGTTCAAACCCTAATCCAATTCTATGAGATAATGAGAGATGAGGAATGAAGGAGACGACGGCGACCACCACCACCACCACCAGTCCACAGAGAGAGAAAGAGAGAGAGAGGCGATGGTAGTCGTCACGACTCGACCATCGTGCTTGGGTAAGGCATGGCTAGGTATGGATAACAGAGAGAGAACACACATGAGAACGAGGGTTTTTCTTCCCCGCATCTGGAGTTGCCGTCCCTGCAAACACCAGGACCAAAAATCACTGCTTAAGGCGACCATGGTGAGCTCAAGAAGAGGGTGTTTTTCTCTCTCCCGCTTCTAGAGATTTCTCTCTGTTCTTCTTGCATCCTATCGCGTTGGAGCTTGAAAGGCCAGCAGAAAGGGAAATTCAGTTTCTCACGATCATCCATACAAAAGCAGAATAGGATATTAACCAGCATTTGCCCATTCTCTAGCCCGAGAACAACCCATTTGAAACAAATTTCTACCATAATAAAGAAACTTATTTTGTAAGCATGGGCGTGGAGTATCAGCCACTTGGAGGCCCGCCATGAACCAGTTAAGTCCATGCGTTTTGGCCTATGGAGGTAACCTTGGCTCAGAGCAATTGACATAGAGTTGGTAGATTGGTAACGGGCAATTTTCAATTTTTGATACGAAAATTTCCCAACATCCCAATTGTTGACACCAATTCCGATCAGTTAAACGGTCAAATGATATCTAGATTGCGTTGGATTTCCTCAAACTGAGATGGTGGTGGACCATCATGTCTCTGTCATTATTTTCCTCAATTTCTCTTAATGTTATCATTGAATTTCAATTTACAGTAATGCAAACGGACAAAATATACCCGCTAACCGTTGCGGACAAATGCACGTGATGGGCACGTGACTCAGCACCGTCCAATTTTTATGACGTTCAAAAGCTATAGGGATGGCTTGATACATTTTCGCCAACTACGAAGGGGCTATTTGAGACAAAAGGCAATTATAGGGGGCGCCTTGAGAATTTGAGAGTGATGGAGGGGAATATGGAATTTTCCTTTTTTTCCCTCGGAAGAAATAATTTCCTAAGCCCAACTTGGTCGGACTCGGATTCTGGCCCGTCTCAGATGAGACTGGGCTACGTGCTTCATGGGCCGGCCCAAGCTTTTGGATCATATATTGCTTTGCTTTCACTTCTCTTTAAGGCTGTTTTCGTCTTCTTTTTAAGTTTCACGTGAGCAACAATCCTCAAATTGCAAGCGTCGGGAAGTCTTAAAAATGGCAAAAGTGAAATTCGAAAGACACTAAAAAAGGTCGAGGTGTGAATAGGTATTGAATGGATTGGAGGGTCATGGTGTCAATTCGTTGATGTTGAGTGATTCCTAAAGCTGATTTTTTATTTTCACAAGTGAACAGATTGAATATATTCTCGCTTCATAAAGAATAAATCTCAAGAATGCAGAATTGAATAATTTAATCGGAAGAGAATCTTATCATGTCTGATAGAGCATTCATTCTTTGATTTACGTTGAATCAAAAATAGGAAATCATTTGATTTCAATTCTTCACATGAAAAAGCTTGTCGAATGATTATCTCCTTCCTTGCCCCCCATCTATTACTAGGGGTGATCGGGTCCAAGGTGGGTAGGGTCTAGACTTGGACCCAGTACTCGACCTTATTATAGCCGGTTCTCCATTTTTGAACCATATATCCGACCATATTTGTATTAGACCCTGTACCCGACATATCTTATTCTTTCAATCTAATTCCAGGTCAACCCTGTTTCCATTAGAACTTGTTTTATAATTGTTCGATATTCTATACGGCTTCGAATTTTACATTAATATGCGAAAAAATAACGTAATCCTCATAATTTGTATTGAAATATTAAGCACTTGTAATAAATAAGTACATGGACTTTTTGACTAAACGAAAAACTAAGGATCCACAAAACTAATTATCATAAATAAAATCATAAGGCAAAAGCAAAAATCATAACATTGCATAAACATTAGCAACAAACATGGGTTTACTATTAGTCTCATTCCCATAACTACTACTTAAAGTTATTTATTTATTTGAAAAGTTAACAAATTTCTGCTGCAAGAATAACTCCTCTAGAAGAGAAATTAGGTGGTACATAAGAATTTGGTGGCGATGGACACCATCTGTCTATTGGACGGTGTGAGAGGGAGCTAGTGAGGGAGGAAAGCAAGAGAGGAAGAGGAAAGATGAAGGAAGAGCGTCGTGCATGTTTGAGAAGGCCAAGAGGAAAAATGTTATATGATTGCATGAATAAGAATAAAAATCAAGTAAAAAAATAGGGTTTTGGACTCCTACTTATAAAATCGGTTCCAAAACAGGTTCGAGTAGGTAATCACTTGGACTCAATTTCGGACCAGTTCAAACAATTCCAAATTTTAGGAACCGGTTCCTGAATGATTTCAACGAGAACCAATCTTGACCTTATTTTCCGGGTGGGTCGGTCTAGTTCCTGATATACCGATCCGGTTGCACACCCCTAGGTATATTATTACCATTGAAAATATGAAGAGCCAATCCGTCGACTTTGCCTTGCAACTTCCGATGATGCAAACTGAGAAGAAACCGCTCCTTGAATAAGAAATAGAGAAGCTAAGAAAAGGGGAAAAAGAGAGAGAAGAGAATCGCTTCATATCGACACTTCCTCCTCCTCCATATCTCGTCCTTCAAGGTTTCATCTTCTCCGGCGCCACCTCTCTCTCTCTCTCTCTCCTCTGTGTCCATCATGGGTTCTTCGTCCGACGTGAAGGCGACGCTGGGGGATCTCGAGAGGGAGTCGTTCACGGCCCTCCTCTCGAAGCTCATCGGGGAGGCCCGGTACGTCCAGAACAACCCTCCCGATTTGATCCCCCAGGAGGACAGGATCGTCAGGCACGTCCTCGACTCCCTCCTCCCCCTCAGCACCTCCACCGGCGGCGGCCCCCTGGTGGTGAACCACGTCAACTACCACCCCAACAGGGGCAACCTCATCGTGGAGTACCCGGGGACCGTGCCCGGGAAGATCCTGTCCTTCGTCGGGATGCATATGGATGTCGTCACGGCGGATCCTAGTGCCTGGGTAATGATTTCTGTATTTTTTTTTAATAAGCAAATTCTGAGCCCTTCTTTTGGAAATTGCGTTTTCTGGCTGTTGGGCAATTCAATGCGTTGTTCGAGTTCTCTGAACTGGGTTGGGCTTTTATGTTTTTCTGGGTATTGATCAAAATTCAATCTTTCGTTGGAATGGACATGGATGTGTTGCTGTCCATCCTGGTGGCTTGGTACGATATTGAGCTCGAGTTTCGAGTTGCGATTTCGGTCGTCTTTGAGTGTTACTGTTGGGTTTTGGCTGAATGTACTGAGGAATTTGATCAGATTTGAACTGAGGACGAGGTTTTAGATTCATTATTATTTGGCAATTGGAATTTTTACGCAATTTCTGTCCGTGATCAAGTACTTGTTAGTAGTTTGCTTTTTATCGTTGCCTGCATTTTACAAGTTAGCTGCTTCTGTCCAGCTGATCTTTCCTTTCCTTTTTGTTTTTGTGTGGTAGAATTTTTTGCTGGTTCTAATTTCATTTGGAATGATTTTGAATTATTTAGAACGGGTTCATCCTTTGGCAAACACAATCTTTGTATTGCTTCTTTTACTCTGCACACTTGAGCCTGTTGGTTCTGTTGTAGCAGAATCTACTTGGGCAAGTTACTGGTCCCATGTAGTATATGAGCTGATTGGTAGCGTTTGAGTGATTGACATCAGCTCTTTAATTATGGGATGTGGATTTTCTATAATTTAATAATGGTATAAAGGATCAACTGTTCAGGAGTTTGATCCTTTCTCGTTGAGCATCGATGGGGATAAACTCCGTGGTCGTGGAACGACAGATTGTTTAGGACACGTTGCCCTGGTAACCGAACTCATGAAGAGGTTGGGGGAGACAAAGCCCAACCTGAAGTCAACCGTAGTTGCTGTTTTCATTGCTAGTGAGGAAAATTCTTCCATTCCAGGCGTGGGGGTGGATGCTCTTGTAAAAGATGGATTGCTTAATAAGCTGAAGGATGGTCCTTTGTAAGTATTCTCCCCCAATTTGACTGGACCTTACCTTTGTAAGTATATCTGCTATATATGGATTCAGTACAAGGTCTGGAGATAAATCTTTATGGCTTTGAAAGAAGGATAATCTTTGCATGAGCAATCTATGAATAATCTATTCCACTGTTCTGATAAACATGCGAACCATATGGTATTTTTGCTCATGTTCATTTGAAATTTGTGAAATTTTAGGCAGTTCCTTGATTTCCATGCAGATTTTGGATTGACACTGCTGATAAACAACCTTGCATTGGTACTGGTGGTATGATTCCTTGGAAACTCAAAGCTACGGGAAAGCTTTTCCACAGTGGTTTAGCACATAAGGTATGAATTTAAAATTCCTCACATAAAACTGTTGGTTTCTGGACCATCTAAATTGAATATACCATCATATCGACATTTTTCACAATGACCTTATGAAAAATTTGCTTGAGGTTTACATTGTACATAATTTTGAGGTTCTATCTTTTGAGTAAACTACATTTACACTACACTCTGCACTCTGCAGCTTCTGCTTTCTGTGCTTGTTCTTTCCAAAGGAAGATGCTTGGTCAACATAATTCACTGCTGCACCATGTGATAGATCAATTGTTATTCTGCTCATAGTGGATCACTAGTAGATTCAAACAACAGAATGCTTAGTAGTATGAATGATGACTTAAAAGAAAAGGACACTGGCTAGTGGCTACAATAAGGCTTAGCGAGGTTTCATCAGATGATAAGTGATTTTAGATAGTAAAACTTGAATAATTGATGTATTTTTGTCCTCTCGTATATAACAGGCTATAAATCCTCTGGAACTGGCCATGGAGGCACTGAAAGAGATTCAGACAAGGTTTTACAATGATTTTCCTCCACATGCCAAGGAGCAGGTCTATGGATTTGCTACTCCGTCAACGATGAAACCAACCCAGTGGTCTTGTAAGTTACGACAGTGCAAGTTACAATTTTAGGTAAAACTAGAATTTGCGGCTAAATCATATTTTTCCTGCAATGCAGATCCTGGGGGCGGAATCAATCAAATTCCTGCAGAGTGCACAATTTCTGGAGATGTCAGGTTTGGAAAGCAGCTTTGAACTTCTTTAATGCGTATTCTTGATGGTTTTTATACTTAATGGCCTTTTACAATCTCTGTTTGCAGATTGACACCATTCTACAAGTAAGCTGCTGTAACTGAAAGTTCTCAATCTCCTTCAAATCCCTAGCAATTATGTCTCTAGAATACTCTTTTTCTTTCCCTCACCCAATGGTACTCGTAGATGGATTCTGACTGATATTCTATACAGTGTAACAGATGTTGTGAAGAAGCTGCAGGAATATGTAGATGACATAAATGCTAACATAGAGAAATTAGATTCACGGGGTCCAGTGTCAAAGTATGTCTTACCTGATGAGAACCTGAGGGGAAGGTCTCTCTCTCTCTCTCTCTCTCTCTCTGCTCTCTCTCTCTCTCTCTCTCACACATACACAGCATTCCCATACTTCTGACAGATTTTGCGCATGCTGAAATTTTGTTGAAACGACAACGGTTCCATCTCCTGCAGACTTAGTATAAGTTTTGATGAGGCATCATCTGGGGTTGCTTGTGATCTTAATTCCCGTGGCTATCATGTATTATGCAAAGCAACCGAAGAGGTCGTGGGCCATGTGAAGCCTTACTCAATAACAGGAACCCTGCCTCTCATCAGGGAACTGCAGGTATCTACTTTTTCTCTTGTTGTAGTCCCGTTAAATTATTGTACTCCTTTAATTACTTAACTAGATGATTTCATGCTGTAGGATGAAGGCTTTGACGTTCAAACTTCAGGATATGGTATGATATTTATGTGTCATCATTAATAGAGATTTTAGCTTTCTTTTGGCCAAACTTCTTGATAGTAGTTAAAAATAGAACTGTCTGGTACTTTTTTTTTTCATTTATTTACTGTTTCTTCCCTTTCGCAAAATAATAGTCTATCGTAAGAGCTGATTAGATGCTTTTGCTTGTCAATACAGGTCTAATGGCAACATACCATGCAAAGAATGAGTATTGCCTCTTTTCTGATATGAGCCAAGGCTACCGTGTGTTCGCCAGCGTCATCAGCCAATTAGAAGATTGACTCTCGACATGAAGACATAAAAAGACCATACTGTCAGATTATCGCCTACAAGAATTTAGTCAAATGACAACGAAAATTCCCAAAGAGGTTATTTCCTTGTTTTGATGAACAAATTTATGCAAGAGTTTGTCAATCGATTAGACAGTTGTCAAACAAGGTTTTGCTTCCCTGTATTGCTTATGCACCATCTGTTTCACTTGAATGAACTTGGAATTATAAGATTATGTTGCTTAATAATATGTCAACCAATCTCTCACTTCTTTTTCGGTTGGGACAACTATTCCAGTCATTGATCATAGCACACTCTTGAAATTAAAAAAACATGCTATAGTGTCTGGCAACCAGCAGCCTACCGAAGTAATTCCTTAAAAAGAGGCTTCGTATGATATCATGTATACAGCTTTGAATTTCTCTTACATATTCTTGATGTATAAGGTTATTCTACCGAAATTACATCTGCCACTAGACCATACAATAGTAAACTCTACGTAATGTACAAGTTCCATGCATGCCGAGCTACATTTATGCTGATTCAGTGTTCATTTTGAATCGTTTCCCTGTCTAAGCTGCTGGATTCGTTGGCGTAGTCTTCTCCGGTGGTCATGGATCTTCCAAAGGCCATGTCCAAGTATTACCGCAGAATAAATCCCATGTGTTATTATAGGTGCAAGGATGTTGTTTGTCTGTCACATGGGCATCAGGATTTAAAGTCAAAACAATCTCCAAGTCTCATCTGCTCCATGTGAAATAAGTAGAGTGCTCAAATAGGTGCTTTTTAGGCAAACAGCATGTTACCTGAATCCACTCAAACCCAAGGTAGAGAGCCAGAAGTCCTTCGAGAAGAGGAGAGTAGATTTTCTTCATTTGCCTCCTTTCATACCAGGCTGTCACATAATGAAAGATGGATCACCAAGGAGGCCGAGGAATCCATGTCAGTAGCCATCTAGGAAAAGGTTAAACTTTGGCTTTCCCAGAAGTTCCAGATCAAGAATACAGCATAATCATGTATTGCTTTGCGACATCCATATAAGTAATAAACAGAGAACAGAGAACAGAGATCAGGATGTGATCAGTGTTTCTAACTAAATTGAGGGCCTATCAGAATAGTGCGACATGTCACAACCGAGTCATGTTGTCTATTGCTACTACATAATATGTTTCAGTGTCTGGCCCGTCAAACTATCATACACCGATGAGGGCGCATGATTGTAACCGAAATGAACACAGCTAAGTATATTCAAGATATGATATCTGAGTAGGCACCTGCGAAGAGCTTTTTCAGATTTTCACGACCCGAGCGAGATTGTAAAACTGGAGCAACTACATATGTGGGATCTACGAAAGCATGAAAATGTTTGTCAGTGTTTCGACCAAAAGAAGCAAGACAGAGATTTCCTAGGACTCGGGCACTAATACGTACCTTTTGGGGAGGCAGCCACATAATATAGAGAACCCGTTAGCGCAGCCGTAATAACCGCTGCAAATGCCTGAGCAAAAGGGACAAAAGGTGGTAGCACTCCAGTCTGCATAATTAGAGATGGAAATGAGTTAGGCGTTGCCTGCAGAAAGATAGGAAACAGTTTTCCGGGTGAAACTTATACCAGAGAAGCGATCCCTTTAGCGTCAGTGACCAAATCTGTGCCCTCAAAAACACATCGGCGAGTACTCCCTGTAACATGAAACAGACATTCGATCACAACATGTGCATGTGATGTTGTGGATTACACCAATGACAATTTCACGGTTCCCATAAAAGAATCAGCCGCCCCTTCTTTGTCAAAGAATACGAACCATGTTTATCAATACTAATCTTTAATGCGCAGTAGAAGGTTCAACACATCGTCAATCTCCAAGACAAAATATATTGACAGAAAGAGCTAGAGAATATCCAATTAAATCCATATGTAAAGCCTAAATGGCATTTTCCCATATGAACATACCTGAATCGCAGCTCTGTAGAAAAGCTCCTCCCCAATTGAGCTAGCAGCAACAATTAGTATGAACTGGAAAATCAAGAATTCAAGATTACATCGGACTAGAAAAGTTCCTTCCTTTACTTCAAAAGTTAACCAAGTTCGAAAACAGGGGGAAAAAAAATACAAGACAAAGCAGGCATAAGACGAGATGACTTTACCTGCCACGGCGACATCCCATAAAAGAAGCTCCATAGCTCTTCATCTTCCACGTCTCTTATAGCCCGAGCATGAGGTGACAACTTCACTACTTCGTCCTGGAAGAACAATATTACCTTGTGAACACAAAGTCCCCAAACTCAAAGCATGCATCTAAAGCTAGCATTTGCTAATGAAAACTAAAGCTTCCAAATTTCCCAAAGTTCCACCTCATGCACAAAATTTGAAATTTTTAGTACTGCGAAAATCAAATTCATCTAAAACATGAATTGATGCAATTTACTACTAGAATGCACATACATCTAGAATAAACAGAAGAGCCATGATTGGAGGTATGGCGTATCCGAGCCCTCCGACGATCGCGTCTAGCGAAGGATGGAACCCTCCCGTGCAATCTATCCCGGTGAACGAGCAGATGAATCGCCCGGCCAACGCCATTGCCCCGTATATACCTGAAACAGCAAATTCCACATTGGAACATCAAGAAATCAGGAAAAGGCAAGACCCATCATCGAGAAAAAGCGCCTTTAGGCTTTTAACTCTGTACCCTAGCGAGAACGAAACCAATCATCGCTACATAAACGCAGATGCTTTCCGAAAGTAGCAGAAAAAAGAGTCGAGGGAACAGAGAGAAAAGCAAATTTCCCGTGCAAGGAGGAGAAAAACATTCCACCAAAAGTTTAGGCAGCCGGACCAACTCTCAGGGCCACCTTTTTCCACGGACAATACACTACCTAAGTTGACTTTCGGATTTCTACGGTTCAGCTACTTCTACTAAGACCAAAATCTCGAATTCATCGACTAAAAGTCTTGCAAATCTTCGCTGTTCATCATCGAGCACGGGACTAACTAAGGGACGGATAGAAGGCAAATGAAAACAAGAGCGACGGGAAGGAGAACGATGAAAGCAACCGGACGGACCGATTCCGTAGCTGAGCCGCACGACGGCGCCGATCTTCTCCCAAATCGGGAACTCCGAATCGCCGAAGCCGCGGTCGAATGTGGTCACCTCCATGGCGGGGCCCGTGAAGCGTCCCCTCCCGCGCCCTCCCTCTCCCGGCTCGCATCGATTCCGCCGCCGTTCCTCTCGGCGGAAGACTTGACGCACCGCACCCGAGGTAGGGGCCTGGCAGCTCCGCCGAAGCCCCGCGCCTCATCCCCCTCCTCCCCACCTCCCCCGCCGCCGTGGTCGTAGAGCTGCTTCGCCGCGGCTCTGCCGGAGGATGACGCCAGCGAGGCCGCCGGAGTTCCTGGGACAGCGAAGGCAGAGACAGCTCCATGTCCGGCGGCTACGGCCGGGCTCGTCAGGCGCTCCGTCTCGGGTCACGGCCGTCTCTTCGGGGCTCGAATCGGAGTGCATAGCTCGGCTCGGCTCGCTCGCTCGCTCGCTCGCTCACCGTCGCTTCTCCGTGGCCGGGTTGACCGTTCGTTTTTTAGAGCGAGAGGGAAAGGAGAGAGAGAGAGAAAGAGAGAAGGGACGTTGGAAAAACGGACGGTGGAGAGAGCGGAGGGATATGTCGCGGGACCCGCAAAGGTGGTCTTTTCTTTCCTATGGTCAGATTGATCTGTGGGCTTTGGGGATTGCATAAGCGACTGATAAGGCTTGGATATCCGTGCGCCCAATGACGGACTGACACGTAGGGAGAATCTGAGCTTTGCAGCTGCCCACGTGGAATTTCGAAGCGTCGTACATTTTTTATTTTTTTATTTTTTTTAGATCGGTCAATGCTTTCGGTGCTTAAGAATTTATACGGAATTTTAAATGGGAATTTGAAGATTAAATGAAAGTCGAGTGGCCCCAGCAAACCAAATTCTGAATCGGTTTTATGATTTATGGATGGGTTACCGCCACCTTCATGCCACTGTTCATAATACTCTCTCACTAATTTGATAAATCGATTTATAAAAGAATCACTCGTACTTGAAAAAGCAGCAAGTTAAAGAGGAAGAAGTTAAAAGTGAATTTTAAGTCCAAAATAAGTTGCTAAATTTGCACTGGATATGAATAGATCGAAACGGATTAAATATGTCAATTTAGATTGGATTATTAACTAAACTCAACGCATTTATTGAATGTTTATTAACCCACATAACAACTCCTTTTACCAAACATGGGTTGAGAAACGGACATATGACCCGTTTCGATTGGTCTATTTAGACCCAGAACATACGTATGTCAAGAGAATGCCTTCATGCTCTGCATTATCCTCCAGGACCTCCGAAGGAGAAGGAATAACCCCACGGATCTGACCTATGATGCAGACTCAGCAGACCATAACAACTGGGTGGTCCTTCCACATCCTGGGGCATCCCTTTGTGAGGAGGAAGGCTCGATCCATCTGCATTCCTCCGTTGGACCTGTCTGAAATAAGCCGCTTTTCGGTAATCCTCATTCGGCAGCTCACCGTTGCCCATGGCCGGGCAATTCCCATCCTCGCTTTCTTTAGCGGTTCCTCCCCCACGCCACGGCGGACGTTCCATCCTGTAAAAAATTGAATAACGCCTTGGGCCAATGGCCCACATCGATCGGCGGGTCATGAACGCGCAGCCACCAATTCCCAGTCACCCTGTCCTGCGACAACATCGGCAACAACAGTGGAAGCAATCATAAATACACGTTCAGGTTATCATTTATTGAGTTCCAGTCGAGTCTCTTGATCATGTATAGAAGGACTGAAATCACCTGGGAAGTATCAATTTTGAGTTCATATATGGGTCCACCATCTTTAGAAACTGTTGGAATTGGATAATTGAGAGTCACGGTTCTGTCCATCTGTACAAAACCTGCGCAGTTCGTGTTGTAGCAACCATTGCGCCAACCATTTCCCTAGTACCAATAATGCTTTAATTTCAAGATAAATCAGGATAATGCTAGCTATATAAACGGAAAGAAAAGATATTTGATTTACGAATTTATTGAAGTTTGTAAAGAACTTGAAGAGATACCGTCCAATATGTAATTAGTTTGAGCAAGATTATCGCCACCTACATCGGGATTGACCTAATACAACAACATATAATTTCAATGGAAAATGCAAACCATACGTAGCTACATTCATGCGATAGCTGACCAATACCTTAAATAAAATGCTTGTCTTTGTGATACTAGGAAAGAGTGACAAAAAAATTTAATTGAGTAAAAAAAAATAGAACCTTTTCAAATCCAAATCATTCACACAAGTGTATATTAAAAAGGATTAAAATTTACATTCAAAATATGGAAGATTTATGGAACTATATATCGAGTATTAATAGGTAATTATGATATTTTTCTTATTATACATCATAATTTAAACAGTACATATGGGCATCCATAGAACTTTGAAAAAGTAAGGCTGAAATCCTCCTTCAAATTTTAATTATGCACAATAAAATATACTTACCTGCCAACCGGCTACAACCATGCTGAGTCGATCCAATGGTCCAGTTGAAATCCATATGTTATGCGCACTATATTGACCTTGAGCTACAGTTAAGTTGTGGACAGAGATATATGCGCTACTACCATACTTTATGATAATGACATCAGGTTGATCGAACCGTATGGTTACATGCTGAAAAATACACATATTGGATTGATCATATGTGTATTTTTCAGAGAGAGAGAGAGAGAGAGAGTACATGTACATCGGGAGGAGCTCCAAACATATTCAGATTAGGCATTTTAGGAAGGGACCTTATCCTTATCAAATCTTCTTTTTTGATTCGTTGAAAGGGAACTGTTCCAATCGGACAAGGTTTTCTTAATCGAAATTGCACATACTTTGTACCATAGGAAAGTTTTGGAGAAGGACCCAACAGGTAAATTGGATGCTCTCCATTAAACAAAAATACACAAAAAGAAAAAAAGAGATGCAGTTAACACATAATAAAAAGTTTTACTTATGTGCATTTTTCAACAATCCATCCGGCAAGTAAACGAATGAATAGTGGAATACTATTAACCTGAACTTTGTGATTTTTTAGTAAAGGATGATTGAGTGCCAATTGTTTATCAATATCGACACAATCAAATAGTATCTCCTTCCTCGGTCTCCATGCCAAAAAATAAAAATAAAAAATAATTGACTACTATTGCTAGCAGGAAATGGTCTAGAAAGATGAAACAATTTCGCCGGGTTTCTAACCCATTACCAGGAATGTCTCGATTGGCGGCTTGTTTAGAAGCTTGAGCTGCTCTTCCAATTCGATGTCATAATTTTTGGATATATTTGTAGCTCTACACCTGTAGATTGGAAGCAAAACTAGTACAAACACTACTTGTTTCAATGCCATGGTGATATCAGGAAGTTGCTACAGCTGGGAAAGGAGGACTAGAGTATTATATTATGAGCTTAGATTCCAAATGGAGTAGGTTCAAACTCAGCAAGCATCTTTTCCGCTTTGGCGTGGGATAATCATGACATTAAGCGAAGGAAATTTTGTTGAGTTATTATAAGATTAAAACTGTGCTCGGATTATTTACCAAACCGTTAGGAAAATGGTTTAGGAAGTCTACTAATTTGCTTTAAAAAAATTTATGGCTGGCCTTTGACCATCTCACTGTCATTTTGTAGAGGATGCTAGCCACTCCCAAACTTCTTGAATCGGTTTCAATTTTTTGAATCTATATTTCACTTTTTTCTTTTTCTTTTTTTTAATTTTATTTTTCCTTATTAAGTTGAGCAACAAAATCATACGAGGGCCCACAGAATCATTTTTCCTGAATATGAAGAAAATTATGGCTAGCATAAGAGGGCCCAACCGTTAGAAAAAATGGTTTAGGAAGTCTATTGATTTGCTTAAAAAAAAATTGTGGCTGGCCTTTGACCGTCTCACCATCATTTTGTAGAGGATGCTAGCCACTCCCAAACTTCTTGAATTGGTTTCAATTTTTCGAATCTATATTTCCCTTTTTTTTTTTTCTTTTTTAATTGTATGTTTCCTTATTGCAAGCTTAAGTTGAGAAACAAAATCATACGAGGGCCCACAGAATCAATTTTCTTGAATATGAAGAAAATTATGGCTAGCATAAGAGGGCCCGACCGTTAGAAAAAAAATGGTTTAGGGAAAATTATATGATTAATAAAAAAATCATAAAAATCGTCACGTGAGCGTCCGGTCACTTGCCGATGTCCACGTCAGTGCCGGCCAACCAAAATTGGCGGATAGACTGAATTGGTACCAATATTAAAAAGTTTAGGACTGAATTGGTCCAATCGAAAAGTTTAAGACTGAATTAATACTAATGCAATAGGTTCAGGACTTTTTTGGTACTTTTCCCGAAGTTTAAATGAAAGTCAAGTCGCTACAAAAAATCCAAAGCCTGAACACGTTTATGATTTATGGATGACTTGGGCCAAAATTTCAACCCACCTTCATGCCCTTGTTCATAACCCACCCCTGAGTTCTCTCACTAATTTGACAATTTGGTCATGGAGTCACCTACTCTTCAAAGGCGCAACAATTTAAGGAGAAAAGTCACTTAAATGGATTCTAAGTCAAGTTGGGTTTTAATCGGGTATTGATTGGGTTGAATATGAGTAGTTAAAATTCATATTGAATTTCACCCCACCTTCATGCATTCATTCATAACCCGACCCCGAGTTCTCTCACTAAGTTGACAAGTTGGTCCATGGAGTCACCCACTCTTCAAAGGCAACAATTTAAGGGGAAAAGTCATTTAAATGGATTCCGAGTCGAGTTGGGTTTTAATTGGGTACTGATTGGGTCGGGTATGAATAGTTAAAATTTGCATCAAATATAAATAGATCAAAATGGGTTAAATAAGTCAATTTGGGTTGAACCATTTATCCAAACCCAACCTGATTCTTCCATTCGACGGGTCTAAGTAGGTATTTTGTACCATGTGATGAAAACTCACTTCCTGTTGAAGCTGCTAATTCAAATAACATCGTACGCACATACATCTCAAAAAAGAAAAGAATAGAAGAAGCCGCTCTTTTGCTCTAATGTTAAATGCTCATGGTTAAAGGCGAAATCAGATCAGCCTTTCCGATATGATATTGTCTTGCCAAGTTTGATTTCGTGCACGTGCGTGCGCACGAGGGCGTGTGACCAACTTTGTTAGGCAATACTGAGCGTAAGTACAGCTATTCGAGTCAAACTAGAAAACCGGAAACAAGAATCAATGCAGCTTCTAAATCTTTCGTTCTTGGACATCTTCACATGAATTTCCTTCATGTCTGAACTAAAATTTCCCAAGTCATTCATCACGTTATATAAGACAACACGGGCTATTCGCTTTCAAAATGCACTTCGCCTATAAATATGCGACTTTCATTTCCTTCTCATTATTTATCTGCTACACCCAAAACATAAGCATACAAAGAGAATGCCCTCATGCTCTGCAGTATCCTCCTGGACCTCCGAAGGTGAAAAGATAACCCCATGGATCTCGCATAAGTTTCAGATTCAGCAGATTATAACAACTGGGCGTGTCCACCACCTTGGGCAAATTTTTGTAAGGATGAAAACTCTCTCCATTTGCATTCATCCATTGGACCTTTCTGAAATACGCTGCTTTATCAGTATACACATCCGGCATATGACCATTGCCCATGGGCGGGCAATACCCATTTGTGCCTTCTTTAGCGACTCCTCCCCACGCCGCATGCAGTGAGCCATTGCGTAAATTCACGAATAACTCCTTTGGCCAGTAGCCCACGTTGATCGGCGGGTCATGAACGCGAAGCCACCAATTCCCAGTCGCTATGTCCTGCAATGAACATGGACAACAACAATGGAAGCGATCATAACTACACGTTCAGGTTCACATTTGCTGAATGATTGTCGTGAAAAGTCGAGTCTCTACATCAAATAGAATAACTGAAATCATCTGCGAGACTTCAATTTTGAGTTCATATATGGGTCCGCCATATGTGGAAACTGGGGTTAATGGATAATTGGGAGTTATTACTCTATCCACCTGAACAAAACCTTGGCAGAATGTGTTGTAGCAACCATCGCGGAAACCATCTCCCTGTTACCAATAACGTTCTGGTTTTAAAAATATTGGCGTACAAATTTATTGAAGTTCGCAAAGATCAAGATGGAATACCGTCCAATATGTAAACAGTCGAGTTAGACCATCGGCATTCAGCAATGGATCGACCTAATACAACAATATATAATTGTCACTAAAAATATTGACCGTAAGTCGCTAGATTCAGAAAGGTGCTACCAATACCATTTAAAACCGAATTCTTGTCTTGATACTACTAGGGAAAAAGTGGGGAAAAAAATTAATAGCGTTAAAAAGAAGAAAATATAATGTTTTTAAATTCAAATCATACAAAAAAAAAGAATTTTAAATAGCTGTTGTAGAATGAAAATAACATTAAAATTTACATTTAGCACACGGAAAATTTATGGAATTACATAGCAAGTAATTTGAACAAGTAATGATGATGTTTTTCCGATTATACAACAAAAAAAGTGCGGTCATACATTTTAATAGCACATAAGGGCATTCATGGAACTTTAAAATAAAAATTAGGTTGAAATCCTCATCTAAATCTTATGTATATGTAGTAAAATATACTTACCCGCCAACCGGCTACGATCATGCTAATATGATCAGGAGGTCCGGTCTCAATCCATATATTATGTGAACTAAATTGATCTAGAGCTGTGCTTATATTGTAGACAGAGATGTATCCGCTAGCACCATACTTTATGAGATAAGTGTGATCGTGGCTCAGGAAGACTCGCTGAAAAATACATATATCAAATCAAACATATATGTTATTGAGAGGGGGAAGGGAGGGAGGGAGGGAGGGAGGGAGAGAGTACATGTTGCCCGGAAGGCGGTGCATCTTCAATTTCGACCATATTCACAGAAGGCATTTTAGGAAGGGATCTTGTCCTTATCAAATCTTCCTTTTTGATTCGTTGGATAGGAACTGTTCCAATTGGACAAGGTTTTCTTGATCGAAATTGTATATACTTGGTAGCAGAGGAAGTTTTGGAGAAGTTACTGAGAGGCAATTTGGGTTTTCTCTATTAAACAAAAAAGAAAGAGAGTACATAGTTAGCACATAGTAGAAAGTTTTACTTATGCACATCACTCAACAATGCATCCTGCAAGTAAATTACGAATGAAATATGGAATAACATTAACCTGAATTTTGTGATTCTTAAGTAAAGGATGATCGATCGCCGGTTGTTTGTCAATGTCAATACAATCAATAATATCTCCTTCCTCAGTCTCCACGCCAGGGAAAAAAAGAAGAAGATAATATTATTACCAGGAAATGATTTAGGAAGATGAAAATGTTTCACTGGGTGTCTATTACATTACCAGGAATGTCTTGATCGGCGGCTTGTTTAGAAGCTTGAGTTGCTCTTCCAAATCAATGTCATCATCTTTCGATATATTTGTAGCTTTAGACCTGGACACCGAAAGCAAAACCAATACAAACGCTACTTGTTTGAAAGCCATGGTGACACCAGGAAGTTGCTACACCTTGTAAGGAAGACTAGAGTTTTATATACAGAGCTCAGATCCCAAATTGAGCCGGTTCAAACTCAGCAAGTACCTTTTTCCATCTTGGGCCAGCAATGATCATGACATTTAGGGAAGGAGGTTTTGATGAGTTCCTGTAAGATTACAACTGTACTCTCTGATTTATTTACCGAATTTAGACTCTTCCCAAAACCGTTATCTACTTTTCCTCTTTGGCCTAATTTTCTTTTAAGGTTACACAAAGTAAGAGAAAAGAAAACCACAACTATGACTCCAGCATTTATGCAAGAGTTGTTTTGGCCAACTCAGCTGACCAGTTGAGATTTATGGAACCTTGAAAAATCATCATAGACACATCCATTTTCAATTAGCTTCAATTTGTGACTCTGATCCTTTAGAGATTCTACTATTCCCTTAAGAAAAAAGGGTTTTTTCTCCGTGCCAGTAGATTCCTAAAAGAGCTCATAAGCGTAAAAATGTAGATGATAAAAAAAAAATGCTCCTAATTACATGGTAATTTGTTGATAACTTTTAATCATTTTAGAAATGACTAACTTTTCTTATCTTCTACGAAACTTGATTTGTTTTTCTTAGAAATGCCTTAGATTCGCCAATTTTTTTCCAAATTAAACTATCAACTAATTATGATCACAAACTCTCGTTTGAGTTATTTATCACCGCCTATTTGCTTAATTTTCAATTTATCAATTTTCGTTATGATTTACCAACTTTCATTTGTCATTACTTACAGGAGTCCCTTTTATGAATTCACCGATCTTCATATGTGTGACTGACCAACTTTTATCCCATTAAGTTATCAACTAGTTTTGGTTCATCACTCTAACTTGAGTTGGTTAGCAATGTTCATTTGTTTTTCTCTTTTTTTAATTTTCTATTGAATTGCCAACTTTTATGTGCCTTGCATCCTAACTCATTCAATTTATCAACTATTTTCAGAAAATACCAACCTTAATTAGAGAGATCATCAGCTTTGTTGGATTAAGTTGCCAACTAGTTTGCATTATTAACTTTTATCAAAGTAAGATACTAACGTGTATGTAATTTTGATAAGTTACCAACTTTGTTATGAATGACAACAAAAAACACGTTCTCTTATCGTTTACAAACTGAAGATTGTCAATAAAAGTTGGTGATTAAATGAAAAATAAACTTGGTAAGTAAGTTAAATGAGATTTTAGTAACCCAAAATTAATTGGTAACTTAATCAAAGAACAGTTGATAAAGCACTCCAATAAGTGTTGGTAAAATAATAATAAAATAAAATAAAAAGTTGTAAATTTAAGGCATTACTAAAAAAATGCAAATGAAAGTTTGTGAACGAGAAGAAAATTGGCAAATTAAAATAAATACAAATAAATATCAATATATAACTCATATAAGAGTTGGATACCCAATACTATATAATAATTCAATGATAGAATAGTTGGTGAGTCACAATAAGTTAGGTTGGTGTATGGTTACTTGCCAAGTCAAATAAAAGTTTGTACTCAATAGAAAAGTCAATAAATTAAAAAGAACATAAAGGTTGGTAAGAAACTTAAATGAGAGTTGGTAACCCATAAATAATTCATATTTAATATAACAAAAGCTAGTAAGTTACTCTAATTAAGGTTGGTAATTTCATTAAAAATTATTGAACTCGAAACATTCGTAAGTAATCCAAATAAAAATTTGTTCGTAATACAAATGTCGGTAATTTGCAAATTATCAACAAAAAAAAAAGATAGTAATTTCATGAAAGTGTTGGTAATTTACCAACAACTGGTTTTTGTTATTTATCAATATTTTTTGCCACTTATAAACACAGGTTGAAATTTACCAATAAGAGATAGCACGTCCAACCCAGGGCTAATTATGCTTGAAACCCAGATTCAATGGTGTATTATCAAGATTCGAGTCATGTTGTTTCATGATTATCTCCTTTGCTGAAATGTCTTCTCTCTATTCCAAATATAGCGTTAAAGAAAATACAGAGCGTGCAGGTGTGGAGACAAACACGCACGCGTCTACCCACAGAGAGCGAGTTTGTGTTGATTAGATTGAAAAGCATTCTGCCTTGAAGCTGTTGAGGAAGTCATCCTTGTTAAGGCTTTCGCGCTCTCGCCCCGATCAAATCTTTCTTTATTACTCGAGGAATCGGTACAGTTCCCATTGTACATGATTCTCTATGATCAAGTTGTACAGATTTTATACGCGAAAAGAGCCAACCAAAGCTAGTTAAGTGTAATGTTGGTTCTTTCTACAAGAAAAAGAAACCGATTATAGAATGCCAAGAAGAATGTTTTAGGCAAGATGCTTTTTTTTTTCATAAAAGGAAAAATCAATGAAGTATCACCTGAATTTTGTGATTCTTCAACAAAGGATGTTGTAGCAATAGTTGTTTATCAGTGTCAATACAATCGATGGTATCGGCCACCTCAGTCTACATAAAAACATCAAACACGATTGATGGTTGGTCGAATGTATGATGCTTTTGTGAAACTTAATTAAGAATATAAATTGCAGCAGCATAACATAAAACCACAAAAATCAGGGCATTGCCAGATTGTTAGAGAGATTATTACCACAAATGTCTTAACCGGTGGCCTATTCATCATCTTGACCTGTCTTTCCAAATCTAAGTCGACGTCTTCTGAAATGTTTCCCACCTCGCACAGAGAAACACCGAAGAATACGAACATCAATTGCAAGAGTTTCATTCTGTGTTGCGTGGCGGCGAAGGAGCTTGGAGATACTGTTAATAAGCAGTGTGGTAATAAGCAGTGCTTGGGCTACACATGCCTATATACTGTGAAAGTCACCACGAAGCCGTTTTGTACTTTGGCCAAATTTAAGGGCCTTGTCCGCATATGGAGGTCAACAACTTGCTTTTAGGTTAATAATCCTTCATTTATTCTCCATCCACTTTATTTCCTAGTGCAACATATATAAAATATATTAAACTGGCTCTCTTAACTTTATCTTGGGGCAGCAGTAACCCCGAATTTCAGAAAAAAGGAACCTTTGACATTCATGCATTCTCTTTTGATGGATTTTGTGCAAGAGCGACAGCATGAATGAAACAAAAGAATGTATTTGGTTAGCTTGTTATATATCTAATGGCAATGGCACGTAGAGAAATAGAGAAAACTAGTTAAAGAGGACATTGTGAGTAGATCCTCATACCAGATCGGCAATGCATTTAACATACGAAGTCTAAATTCATGTGTAAATCTATCACGAGAATTGTCTTTGCTAACAATAAGGAAAAAAAGGGGGCAAAAAAAGAAAGAAAGAAAGAAAGAAGGCATTAAAGAGTCGTGCGTTATGTTTACCGTGAAATAAGGCATGGTCGCCATTTTTTTTCCCATTGAAATGCATGTTTTCCACTTATCTTTGAAATTCTGCCAAGACAGTTCCTTGACCGACTGAAATTTTATACTAAGCTCGGAAAAAGTTGGCAATCATCTTTTTTTTTTTCCCCTCAATATCATGTTGTTTTGTTATTGTTTCGACTTGATAAATATTTCTATAAATATGGGCATTAGCCTTGCTTCTAATGTATAGTACCTTTTGGAATTTTTTTTCCTAATAGTCTTCTAAAGTCTCTCTGTTTCATTGAACTGTTCTAAATAATTCTATCTCTTTTTGCTTTCATACCTTACCTAATTAAAATTCTAAGTTTTCATTGTCAGTAGAATGACTCCATGTGAAACAGTTCTGCTAACAACTTAATTGCCATTTAAATTATTAGAGATAATAAGTGGTGGAGATTGAGATAAATTAATTAACACACGAGATGTTTACATATATGAATATATTTCGGTTTAGGGGACCAATTTGCAAATTTTAGATGGATATATCACAATATGATGCTATATGAGCTGAGCGGGTGTATATACTAGTTATTTTAAGAATTAATGGAAAATTTGAACAATAGCCTCAAATATGTTGTACTTTTGTCAATTCAATCATAAACCATTCAATTTTACCAATTCAGTCCTAAATATTATCACTTTTTGTCAATTGTAGTTCATCCGGCCAATTTTAGCCGGATATCGCTGACCTAAACGATGTTGATAGTTGTACATGAACAATTTTTAATAATATTTTAAAAATTGAATTTTTTAAATATTATTATTTTCCTGTTTCTTTAACTCTGTCTTCTTCTACCAAAAAAAAAAAAAAAAACTGTCTTCATCCTCTGAAATGTTTCCAACTTCACACAGAGAAACACCGAAGAATACAGACAACAATGGCGAGACTTTAATTCTGTATTGCACGGTGGTGATGGAGCTTTGAGATAGGGTTAATGAGCAATGCTTGGGCTAAAACTGGCCTTTATACTGTGAACGTTCTGACGAATACGTTTTGTTCTCCGGCCAAATTTAAGGGCGTTGTCCACATTAATTGTCTACCCACTTATTTCTAAGTTCAACATATGTAAAATCTATTAAGCTAATTCTACTAATTTTCCCTAATTCGTTTCTTTTTTTTTTTTCAGGAAATTTAATGATTTATATCTTATGGCAGTAGTAAACCCGAATTTCGGCAAAAGGGACCTTTGATATTCATGCATTCTCTTTTCATGGATTTTGTGCAAGAGGTACTTGTGTAGTTAATTTTATATCGTGGTAATGGTAGTAGAGAAAAAAAAACTATTTAAAGATAAGAATGTTCAATATTTAAATGCAAATTGGAATAATTTGAGACTTTTATTGCGAGGATGTTGTGATTAGCTCATTATACCATATCAGCAATTTATTTAACAAATAAATCCATCATGCTAATAGTCTTTTACCAAAAAGGAAAAGAAGAAAAGGCATTAAAGCGTTACGAGTTAAGGTCCTTATGGGTCAAAGATAAGAGCATGCAGGGTCTAAAGCTTACCTTGAAATAAGGCATGATTGTCAAATTTTATAGTGAAAATGCATGTTTTCCACTAGTTCTTAAAAATCTGCCAGGTTCACATCATGCATAACTACTGTCAAAGAGTTCGATACATTTTTCATGACGGTCCTTCGTCCTACTAAAACCAAGCAATCAATGATCAAGTCCAAAGGTTTGAAGAAATTGGCAATCATTTTTAACCTTTTGGAACATTTTTTTTCCTCAGTTTGTCTTCTCAAGTCTCTCTATTTCATTAGATTTACCAAAAAATAGGCAACATGCTCTCTCCTTACATGCATTGTGTTATTGCGGGTAATGTTGATCATCTTGATTGGTTGATTACACAGCTCAATTAAGGGTATGGGTGAGTATTGTTTCAAAATAGAACCTAGAATTTGAGAATTGGACTAGTGGAAATTTGTAGGTCTCAGGTTCCAAGGCATGCAAGGTAGGTTCTAAGATCCAAAAAATAAGGAATCTTTTTCGACAAGTAGGTTCCGGGTTCTTAATTGGATGTCACTAGAACTTGGAATCTGCAACCTATAACCTAAAACCTTAAATAAGTTTTAATATTTTTCTCGATTCATATCTTTGCACAATTTTACGATATTCCATGCTTTTTGATAATGAGTATAATTTGAAAGCATTAGTCTGAGCTTCCATTTTATAATCGAGACTTTTACTTTATTAATATTCATTATTTTTGTATGTATAAATACAAGTTATAGTTAGTAAATTATAACAGCAAGTAATGATCGTCAAAAGTTTTAATTTATTACAATCGTTCAATTTATAATATAGGTAGAACCTAGTTAGTCTATAAAACCCATGATTGGTTAGGTTCTAGGTTCTATGGTATGTAAAGTAGGTCTTAAGTTCCAAAAAAAAAAAAAAAAAAAAAAAAGAACCTGTTTCAACTAGAACCTAAAACCCTCATCCCTAATTAAGGATCCTTTATTTGAAAGAAAACTATTTTTAGAAATTTTTTTTTTTTTTTTGACTTGCTGGTATTTTCATGACAAAAAAATTAATTTATTTACGAAAAACGTTTTCTATGGACTAAAAAACAAGCTTAGATTGGAGAAAATGGTAGAAATCATTTTGCCTAAATCAATAAGTAAATGAAAATTGAAAATGATTTTCATGAAAAATATTTTTCTTTATTATGAAATTTTTAGTGAAAAAACGCAAATTAAGTGTGGAATAATATTATTTTCTTAATACGATCAATGTGAAAAGTTTCACTAGCACCATTAATTTTATCAAGTTTCTTCCTAATAAAATCAAGTTACGTTAATTTCCTCATAGACTATGTCACATAGAGAGAGAGAGAGAGAGAGAGAGAGAGAGAGAGAGAGAGAGAGAGAGAGAGATGCGACATGGAGAATCCCACATGGTGGATTTGTTGTCACACAAGGCGAGCGTCCTCCAAATAGAGGTGTGATAAGAGAGAAATTTGGTGACTTTCTCTAGGTTTACATGCATATATGTAATCATTTTTGGTGACTATTCATAATGCCTAATCTTTTCTATTCCTCCACTATTTTTTAAATTTTATGATTTTTAAAATATATTTTCCCAAAAAATACTTTTTAAAATATTTTTTCCAAAATAATATGTTTTTAATATATATTCTTAAAAAAGAGAGAGAGAGAGAGAGAACATTTTTTGTCGAAAATAGGGACCCGGGTCAGATCTCCGGATCTAGTCCAATTAGACTCCCCAGCTGGGCCAAAAATCGGGCCTGGCTCCTACACCAAGCCCGGTCCGACCAAAGCCCTAAACTACACCTAAACCTAATTCCCTGAAGCCCAACTATCTAATATAAACCTAAGCCCAGCCCAAATCCCATTTTCTAATCTAAGCACACACCAGCCTAAACCCAAATATTAGCCAGCCAGGCCGAGAGCCAGCCCAGACTAAAGGCCGGCCGGCCCATCTTCCTAAATTTGACGTAACCAAAGCCCAAGTGAGAAAAACCCAGGGCAGGCCCATATTTATCAAGATTGCACCAAGCCCACAGTAATAAACTCCAAACTCCTCCGAGAACCACCAAACTTAGCCCAAGCTCACTGAGACTACAAAGACAAGACCAAATTTGCTAAACCCTAACGTCTTTACATGGCCCAAGAACCTCTCTCAAGAATTATTGGCCTACCGGTTCGATAGCAGCACCCACTCCACGGCAAGATAACATAAAGAATAGAGAAATGCGAAAAGGCACGGGATGCTCTTGGTTTCTAATTCAAATCTCAAGAAACATAGACGATACACGTTCATGACGATTCGAAATTTTAATAAGATTCTATTGTTATTATTAATGCAAATGCTTCTCATACTCAGGGGAAATTATTTTTGTTAGGTGGCCAGGTCGATCCCTAATTTCATAATTATATATGCAACAAATTAATGATTAAACGGGTTGGAAAATTTTAGTTTTAGAATAATTAAAATTACTTAGAAATATTTTCCAAACAAAATGAGCACTCTACACCCGCTATCTAGCTGATTTTCGCACGCTGAGGGGTTCTTGTATGGCTCCGAAAACGGTTCCAGAGCATCCTTTTTACCTTAGTAAAAGCTTTGGGGGTGAAACTCGCATGTTTCTGTCCTAATACGGTTCAATTCACGCCGTTATGGTTTGTTAGTACCAAACCATCATGTTTAGAGTAATCTAAATGTCCATTCATGCAATGTTTAGAATATATTAAGAAGGAACAAAATATGATAAATAAAAAAGTGCACCTTTAGAGGAAAAATCAGGTTTTAGCGATGAGTCTTTTCTTTTTTTCTTTTTCTTTTTTTGGGAAATTTTGAATTCATGTTTAGTTGCATGTTGTTATAATTTAATTATGATGCATTTGGCAAACTTTTAGCGTAATATAAATGCTAGTTTACGTCATGACTTGTATGTTGATGATATACCATTTGAACTTTTCTCTATTATAGTAGTTTCAATTACATGATATCATTTGTAGGTGGTCAAAAGTACTAAATATCGAGCTTGCCGGAGCACATCCATTTACAATATAAGCGTTACCTATGACCAACTCGGTTCACGTAATATATGGATTGAAACTAGGCTTTACAGATCATATTAGCATGATTGGAGCCAATTGGTGGGTGAGTGATTAAACTTATAAATTTCGAGAAGGAAATTGTGTGAAAAAATCCTAGGAGTTGTGTAAGTCTACTATCTCTTGTTTTACTCCATGACTCTATGGTTACTCTCTCTTAGTTCTTCAATAGTGGGCGGGTAGTTTGGAGAAATGACTAATTATACACGTAAATTTTAAAAAAAAACCCAAGTTGAAAGTAGATATAAGTTGGCTTATTTGTTGAATAAGCATCATCGTGACTATTGGACTGGTACGGGTCAACATAATTTTGAACTAACCCGTCATATTGTGCGCTGTCTTCATAACGCATAATTCAATACGGATGAAATCCTATTAGATTTGGAAAGTAATCTCAAGCTGCTGACATAATGTACGACCATCACTGGCGATGGGAACCAAATCTTTCATTAGCAGCAAGTATGGCAATACAAGGATTACGTATAGCTATAGATTGCCCAATACATTTAATTGCATCAATATATTCAAGCAGATTAAATATAAGTATTGGTACTTTGCCATCTAAACTTCGGGTGAACAAGCTTAAGTTTCCTTTGCCTTTTACAATAGATGCAACTAAAAGTGGTGAACGCCACGAGGAAACCAGTGGCGACCACTCCTCCTGCAGTACATATAGTAGGACCCATCTCTTCATACTATTCGGTTGTGATGGTCCCCTGTATAGCTCTATCTTGGACATGAAGTTACCTAAATCGGGGAGAAAAAAAAAATAAACTCTCAATTGAAACAACTAAATTAATATTTTCGGGGTGAATATAGAATGTCTAGACTTAGGAGGACTGCTATTCCCATATGCGCAGTACTACAAAATTTCCAGCATTATTATGCATCGTACTACACATTCGTACATGTATGAGTGAATACAATGTCAATCCTATATCAGCATTCCTCCACGTAATTAGTAAATCATCATGCGAGAAAACTGGTATAGAGAAAATGACATGGAACTTGGAAGCGTGAAAAATCATTGTCCGCACGGTGCTAGCCTTTTTTTCTAGCAAAACATGGGGAATATGAACCTTTGGTTCGATTAATCTACACGACACCTGCAGTTGCTTGATCCACATTGGTCAATTCTTCCCAAGTGAAATAAGTTGGACCATGTATGCTCATGGTTCGGTATGCAAAACAGCTTTTCATTGAAACTGCAGCTTTCTAACTTTCTACACGTACAAGAAAATGACTATGATTACAATTTTTTGGGAGTACTGGAAATTATATGAAGTAAGAAAGAATGATAAGTGAGTGCCATTGGTATCTTTTGAGTTGTACTAAGAGAAATTTAAGATAAAAAAGATCCAATCAACCTAACATATGCACATCCCCCTCCCCGGCCCCGGTTGCTGGTTTTATTATCAATTGAACTAAGCATTGAACCCATTAAAGAAAAAGAAAAAGGAAAAAAAAAACTGAAAAGTAGTAGGTCTAAGTTGAGTTCTTAATGGGTTATAAATGGATTTGGGATAGATCCATTTTTCAATTGGGCTCTATTATGATAAACCTATTTCAAACTCATATTAAAGCATCAGCTAATCCATTTTCTACTTAGTCCATTAAATGTGGATTAAAATATGAGTCATTGACCTATTTTGCCACCCTAGCCCGCACATCGCACGCACAACAACAACACGACACTCGCACGTCATCTGCACGTTGCAATTATGGTGTCGTCATTTCATACATTAAGTATAGATCATAATCTGTGTTTTTCATATATCGCGATTTAAAACAACTGCATGCCGTTTATATATTCTCTCTTACACCTTTTATTATGGTTGTATTTCAACGAAACAATTGAAATCAAATCACTTCCTCACACAATAAATATCACTAGTGGTGGGAACCAAATCTTTTATTAGCAGCACATATAGCTATAGATCGCCCAATACATTTAATTGCATCAATATATTCAAGCAGATTAAATGTACCTATTGGTACTTTGCCATCTAATCTTCGGGGTGAACGGACCTAAGTTTTCTTTGCCTTTTACAATAGATGCAACTAAAAATGGCGAACACCACAAGGAAACTGGTGTCGACCACTCCTGCTGCAATACATAGTAGGGCCCCTCTCTTCACACTACTCGGTTGTGATGGTCCATTGTAGAGTTCCGTCTTGGACATGAAGTTACCTAAATCGGGGGAAAAAACCACTCAGTTTGACTCAGCATTGATTAAGTTACCCATGATATGGAGAATTACTACATGGACCTCAACATTAGTTGGACTAAGCATCGATTAACTTACCCATGATATGGAGAATTGCTTCGTGGACCACTGCTCCAACAACAAGAAGAAGAAGGACCACCGCTCCAAGAAGAAGCAGCAGCAGCAAGAGGAGGAGGAGGAGGAGCCTCTGTCCTCTTTTGGACGAAACGTCCACTTTTTATAGAGTGAGAAGATTAGGGATCGAAGACTCTTCTCTTGTGCACGCACAAGTATCCACCGCACTCGACAATGTTTCTCTCCTCCAACGCAATCCACTAAGATGCGAAAAGGACAAAAAAAGAGAGAAATTTATAAGCGTAGGGAGTTCAAATTAGGATATATAGAGAAAGAGAGGGGCTGAAACCTCCTTTCGTCCCAGATTTAGCCACCTAGTGCTTGTCAAACGTCTAACCTCACAGCCGCCACCTCACCAGTCACCACCACCGCCAGCCTCGCCCCGAGTCACGAGCTCTTGCCATTTGGCTTCCATCCGCTTCTCTCACCGGCCATTACTTTTCTTCTTCTCCAACAACCTTCCACCTGAAGATTTTGTAAAAGAAGAGGATTTTGCTTCAAAACCTTCGGTCTTTCTATCTATTGCTAACACATGCCCCAAGCAACTCTGTTCATGATTCTCTCTCGAAGGACTCATCACCTGCAAACACAACATACGCATCGGGGCTTCTCTTCCCCCATCTCTGTCTCTTTCTGACATAGTATCTCAACGGCGACGCCAAATTCACCGATGAATTTCACAAAATTCATCCACGCGCAACTGTTGAAAGTGCTGATGGGTTCTTTGACCCCTCCATGTTGGGAAAATATGGCTACGAAATGGGTTGAATAATGAAATCGGATCGAGTAAAACAACTCGAACTTTGAGGCATGATATCACTTTTTTTAAGGATTTATTTGCCCACAACGTTGCTAATGGTCACCGGCAAAAATCCTCCAGGATACAACAAAGTCTCAGATGAGAATACTAAATAACAATTCTAGTATTTCTCCAGGGTCTCTCTAGGACAGCAATCAAAAAATTAGCTGCAGTTTTTCAGAAAGAAAACTCGAAAAATAACCACAATTTTCTTTCCGAAAAATGACAAGTATATATATGAAACAGTCTTGCAACTCTTCGTGAAAATTGCCAACAAACACTTCTTTAGAAAATTGTTCGGATAAACAAATGCGACTCTTCGGAAAAAGTCAAAAAACGAACAATTGCAATCCTTCGGAAAAATAAAAACTGAATAAGTAATTTTCCAAAGGTTGTCTTGAAAAGACACAAATAAAATTCGAATAATTTTTTTTTAAAATAGAATTTCGAATTTTCATTTATATTTCATTTCCGAAATTCTCAAATTAAAAGGTAACCTTTGAACTAAAAATATAAAGTAAAATATAAATAAATAAATAAATAAAAAGCAAGGGATTAATACTAATTAACCCGCCAAGTGCCAAGTGCACCAAATGATCGCGCACCCGCACGCGGGTATGGTGGGGTCTAGACTCACCTAATCACTCATTTAACTACAAAAAGGAAATCCCACATTTTTAAACTGACCCTCCTGCTCTCACCTTTTCTATGTGGGACAAAGTAAAAAGCACTCATTTTGTTTTAACAAACAAAATTCCAACACTCTATACTCCTTGATCACTGCGTCGAAGCCTTACCGGAAAAAGGTCGAAGAAGGTTTATATGGATCACTGCGAATATGGGTACTCTTTTTTTCTGCGCGGCAAATCTGGGTGGGCATCCTCAACGGCGAGTGGAAGGATGGTGGAGCGTCCACGCTTGTTTTCTCTCTGTCGATTTACTTTGGCTTTTTTTTTTTCTTTTTTTTTTTTTTTCCTTTACTCCGTATTCTATCCGGGTCTATCTCACCCCTTAGGTGGGAATTTTTTATTCAAACTATATTCAAACAACTCGGGATAAGATAAAAATTATTCCATCTGAAATTTTATCCGGCCCACCAAACATAACCTTAGTAAATTCAATCTTAGACTCAGAGAATTAAAAACGATATGATTTATTTATTTATTTGTCGACACAAGGATATAATTTATTAAAGATATAGATTTATGGTGCATTTATTTCACTTAAAACTTTTAGATAAGAGAAAATGTTTTCCATGAAAATCATTTTTAAAGGAAAATTGTTTTTTTTCATTTATTTAAATGTTTAGAACGTGATTTCCTTCTTATCAAAAGGAGTCGTTTTCCCTAAACCTAAGCTTATTATTTTCAGTCCATGGACAATATATTCCGTAGATCAATTAATTTTCCATCATCTAAACACCAAAAAATTGGAAAATATTTTTCTAGAGCTATTTTTCCTTCAAAGAAAACATGTCCAGCTTTGCTTATTGAATAGTTCAAAGTAATTTCCCATGGACTTGCTATCCGCTACAATAACCTCCGGGACCTCCATAGCCAATCCAATAGCCCAAATCTCGATTGTAGCCGTAGGTCTTCAAATCATAGACATGAGATGGATCCACCCATTCAGTCACTTCACCCGAAGGCAGTACAAACTTGCCATCTGCATCGACCCAGTGCAGTATTCGGAAGTACGTTGCATGTCTGTAATCACCATCGGGCTTGTGCCCGCTTCCCATCGGAGGACAAACTCCATTACTTCCGGCGGAGCCATCTCCTCCCCAAGCTATAGTTAATGAACCATTTTGTAGATGTGGAAATAGCTCCTTTGGCCAGTAGCCTACTTTAGCTGGAGGATACCCAATCATCAGCCACCAATTCCCAGTTGTGCGGTCCTGATTAGAAGTAGAATTTTACTCTTTAAGTTTTTATATGTGAAAATTATCCTATTATTTTCGAATGAAATTTGATATAATAAACAATCAATCTAAATGAAACGTCAAATTATGGAGATAGCCACATTTATCAACAATCGATATTTTGAAAACTATTAGTGTATTGTTGAATGCAGAGAAAATTCCAAATAATGAAATATTCTCAATTTCTCAAATAATGACTCGAGGTGAACCTTATCTTAAATAGAGACCTGAAGTATCATCAATTTCTCAAATAAGGATATGCAGTGGATTTTGTTTCAAGTAAGGATATAAAGTTAATAAAGAAAAACTTTAAAAAAGAAAAATAGGGCAATTTAGGCCTCTATTGAGACAAGATTCACTTCAAACCCTTATTTGATAAATTGATAGCATTTCAAGCCCTTAATATTTGTCCATGAATTTATTAGCTTATCCAAATTTATTATGTGTACAAGTAATTTGTCTATACAAGAACATTAATGGGTGAATATCATTTAGGTTTAAATAGATTTTGTTAACGCAAAGGAATCGCTCTATGAATTCAAGAACATAAGCTAGCGTCTGTTGATTTTTAGACCTACTTAACTTTCATTGTAGGACCAATGGGCATGCATAAGAACCTGAGCACGAAACATAAAACTCATCAAGGGGCATTCAATTCACTAAGTCTCCATTCGTTTCACGGAAAATGACTTTCAGAAAACGTTTTCCGGTGTTCGTTTCACAGAAAATAAACTACTCAAGGAAAATGTTTTCCATCATTGGAAAAAACAACATTCAAAGATGAGGAAAATGTTTTCCACTTTTCAAAAGTGGAAAACATTTTCCATAACTTCTTCCATCTTACTTCTTTTCACCAACACATTTTTGTTTTATTTTTAAGCTTTCCCTTTCTTTTTTTTTTTTTTTTCCCGATCCAAGCGAGCCCGAGCTCCGTTGCCAGATCTGGCGAGTTCACAACTCACCAGAGCCTGGCGAACCTCTGGCAAGCTCGGGCAAGATCGGCCAAGCCTCGAGCTCGCCGAATCTGGCAACCAGGTCTTGGTTGGCAGCTAGGGGCATGTTTGGCAACTTGCCAAACAGTGCCAGATTCTGATTTTTTGTTCCGGGAATCGCTTTTGGACGAGAATCGCGTTTGGTAAACTTTTTGTTCCCTGAACGATTTTGGACAAGATTTGAGAATAAAAAAAAAATTCGATTCTACGTCCGAGAATTAGAAAAAGAATCAAAACGGTAAAACCCTTGTTCTTCTCTTTCAACATCTCGGTTGCCATTCGCCATCGCCTGCCGCCGTCTGCCGCCGCCCGCCGCCGCCCGCCGCCGGTCGCCGGTTCAGCGAGGTCGCCGGAGGCTCGCCGAGCCGGGCGAGGTCCCAAGCTCGTCGGAGGCAAGCCCGGCCACCGGCGAGGCCGACCCGCCACCGGCGGGGCCGGGCGAGCCTCGCCCGCCTGCTGGTGAGGCTCGCCGCCACCGGCGAGGCTCGCCCGGCCTCTACCGGTGGCCAAGCTAGCCTCGGCGAGGGCCGGGCGAGCCTCGCCACGGCCCGGCGAGGCTCGGCCGACGAAGGCCGACCTCGCCGAGGGTCACGACCGGCCAAATGAAGAAGAAGAAGAAGAATAGGAAAAAGGGGAAAAAAAAAGAGGAAAAAGTAAAGAAAAAAGTAAAAAAGTAAAGAAATTATTTAAAATTTATTTAAAAATCAAAAGAAATTAATTTGGAACATAATCAATTAATACGGTACCAAACGCAATTCTATTCCGTAATCAAAATTTTGAACAGCTTACCAAACGCGCTTTTTTACTCGGGAATCGGTTCAGGAACGTAATAAAAATAATCATTTCTAGTCATAATCGGCTCCCCGGAACATAATCGTTACAAATGCGCCCTAGGCGGTCGACCATTGTTAGGCGTGCGGTGGCGGAGGAAGGAGGAGGAAGGAAAAGAAAAAGAAAGAAAAATAATAAATAATAAAAATTTCGATTTTTTAAAATACAAATAATTAAAAAATCATTTTTTTTAAATAAAACTAATTTTTTGGTCAATTAAAAATATTAAAAATCAATTTTCTTGATCATTTTTCCCAAACAATTAAATTAGCTAACGAATGGTGGAAAATATTTTCCACTAAAAGTTCGAGTTTGAGCCGAACACCGGAAAATATAGTCATTTTCCTAGAAAATGACTTAAAAAAATATTTTCCGGAAATGGCTCATTTTCCGCGAAACAAACGAATCTTAAGATACTATTTTGAAAAAAAAAAAATGATTAATGGATAATATCTAGGAAGATCAAAATGTATAGTATTTATACAGATATTTGAGATTTACACAATCTTATCTTAATTTTTAAACTGAAGATTTTCAGATTGTGGTTCCTTGCTAAATTTATTTTACTTTGGTTGATGTAAGGTGAACATATTCTTATTTTCGATTATATTATAACTCAATTGAATTTAAATTTCAAAATAAATTTTAATTGTATATTTATTTTCTAATCCATCTCATTTTGTTCAAATTTTGGCTATTAATATGATATATATTTGATAAATTAATTTTAATAATTAATTTTAATGATTAAATAATTGACATAAATAGTTTTATATATCTTGGGGGCTTTTTTTTTTTTTTGGGGGGCGCTGTCGAGAGTAAACTAATAATTTGACAAACAATGAATTGTTAAAACATACCGATCACATTTGACACGGTTTAAATAAGTCTCATCTGGTCACCCAACAAAATGAAGATGGAAACTATTTTCATTTCATTCTGACAGGAAAAAAGCAAAGTTACTAAAATATATATATATCAGAAACTAAATCTCCCTTCATATCACCACATTTCCTAGTAGTGAAAAATTCCATTCCCATCGCCACTGATAATTGTGCAGCATGTGAGCAATTCGATATTACTTTTCAAATTCAAAATGACTGTCTCCATATATTTGGATAAGCGTTACGAAGATAGCACAACATGGAGTTTGTTTTTAAATGAAGTTTACCTGCTGGACAAGGATTGCAAGCTCATGTTGATCTCCACCATAAGTAGAACTAACTAAGGGTGTATCGATAAGTGCTCCCCCGTCTACAAGGACAAAACCTGGACACAACAGGTTGAAGCATCCGTCTCGGTGACCATCGCCCTATCATGCTTAGTCAACAAATAAGCCAGTTTAGATCTAATTTCATGTTGGTTTTGCAAAATTGTATGAATAATCCATCAATTATCTCCGCTCTAACCGTCCAGTATGTGAAGAGCCGAGGAAGACTATTTCCATAGAGTTGTGGAGAAACCTAGTAAAACAAGAGATATTAGACTTAGCCAACTCTTACGAAATTCCCAGCAAAATTAACTCCTCGATACGTATAAATATAATCACTCACCGTCCAACCAGCTACAATCATGCTAAGATGATCTACGGGCCCACTTTGAATCCATATATTATGTGAACTGGATTGGTCAGAGGCAACGGTTATAGTGTAGATGGATGTTCTCCCATAAATTCCATATTTAATATTTTCTACCTTACTGTCTGTCAATGCCACCACCACCTACAAATGACATCGTTTATGTTAAACTACTGAAATGGAGAAAAGTTGAAATGTATGACAGAGTACGGAAGATGGTAATATTGTACACAGATGTTCATATGTTGAAATGACTAGATTGCAGAAAGTGGAAATATATGAGAGACATGGCCGTTGTCTATGCCAAGTGAAGAATTTCCCGGAAAGTCTTATTTTCAAGAAAAGCCATGTCTAGCGGCTCTCTTCGAGCCTGCTTGCTCCAAGGGGGTCACATAGTCCACAGGCCAAGCCATCTTGTTTTCATGTTGGTATCTTATGCTGAAACGTCTTTTCTTTAGTCCATAGCGATCTTTTAAAGAAAATACATAGCACATGTGTAGAGGCACGTACATACCTGTACTCTCAGAGAGAGAGAGAGAGAGAGAGAGAGAGAGAGAGAGAGAGAGAGAGAGAGTACATGTTTACTAGATTGAACAGCATTCCATCTTGAAGCCGCTGAGTATGTCATCCTTGGTAAGACTCTCGCCCTGATCAAATCCTTCTTTGTTACTTGAGAAATCGGTACAGTTCCAATCGGACATGGTTTTCTTAACCCAAATTGGATGGACTTTATATGCGAAAAGTTGTGAGCAAAGCTAGTGACATGAAACGTCGGTTCCCTCTACAAGAAAAGAACCAATTACAGTAAATCAAGGATTCACATGATGTAAGTGATCTTTATTGGCTCATATGCTTTTTCTTTATTGACGGAAAAATCAACGAATCTTTACTTGAACTTTGTGATTCTTCAACAAAGGATGTTCTAGTGATGGTTGTTTATCAATGTCGATGCAGTCAATGGTGTCGCCTTCCGCAGTCTACATAAAAATATCAAACACCATTGCTAGTTTGTCAAAACACAAGGCCTGCGTCAAACCTTATTAACAACACAATACTGCAGCATAACATAAAACTAAAACAATTCGGACAATGCCAAATTGTTGGGGAGATTATTACCACAATTGTCTTGACCGGTGGCCTGCTCATCATTTTAATCTGTCTTTCGAACACTGCGTCGTCATCTTCCAAAACGTTTCCAACCTCCCACGGAGAAACACCGAAGAGTACGAACAATAATAGCAAGACTCTCATCTTGTACTGCACCGTGAGAGTTACGACGATCTCCTCTTTTTATACTTTGGCCGAATTCAAATGCCTTGCCCACATTCGAACTTCATCTTTGTACTTCCAATCAGACCTTGGAGGTCAACGAACTTACTTTTATGTTAATAACCCTTTTATATAAGGTATAACCCACTTTATTTCCTTTTGTAACATATTTAAAATCGTTACAGCCAACTAGTAACGGTGCCAGCAAGACCACATATCTTATTTAACGTAGAATGGGCAATCGGAGTATATTATATTTAGCTACTATATTCGTCTAGAAATCCAGGACCTGAAGAAGATATTGTGCTTAATGTATCGAAGGATTGTAGATTGTGTTTGGGCAACAAAGAAAATATTCTATTGGCTATCTTATTCTACCGTAGAAAAGTTTATATACTGGCTATATGTGTGCATTTTTTATTTTTATTTTTGGCGACTGGTAGTTTTGTAAGGACGGCGTCCTTCGGATTTTCATTCTTTATTTCATCCTAAATACAAAAAAAAAAAAGAATTGACCTATTTTAGCTTAATTAAGCATTTCCTAATTGAAAATAATGTTTGCTTATGTTTGAAATATAATCCGAGTATCTATCTAATTTTGAGTATTTGTCGAATTCTAAATATCTCTCATATCATAAACTCGTTTTTATGATTTGTTGCAACATTATCTTACTATAGATAGCTACATTGTAAAGCCTATATATAGGTATATATGGTAACATAATATTACAATAAATTAAAATAACAAGCTTATAATCTAAGATATATTTAGTCGGAATCAGGCAAATACTCAGAATCAAATAGATACTCAAAATATAACACCAAATGAAAATTAGTTTTTTAAGATAATTTTCGATAAACAACATTTTTTTTCTTAGATAAACAACATTTGTCAAGTGTAAACGTTAGTTATATCTTTTATTTTTTTACCTTATTCACATTCTGGACGGTCAGTTTGAACACAGTCGATCAATTCTATCTCCATTAAAAACTTCGCTCCTCCAATTTTGTATACCCAACGTGCAAAACCGGAGTAAAGTCGAACTATCAATTACCGAAGTATTACTCTTATAGGGCGATGGTTATTGCGATGGGTGCTATAACATGCGATGTCCAGGTTTTGTTCAGATAGACAGGGAAGTGACAACCAATTATCCATTCTATGATACTTCCGTTGTCGGTGGCGCCAGATGTGAGCCATGGGTTCGAGTTGAACAGGTAAAGCTTGATTCATCAAGCTCATCATCAAGGCATATAGCAGTCTCAGTCTTAAATAAAATGTTCACATCATATTATACGATGAGATCATGTCATGTTCGGAGTAAACTGGAATCGGGTGCATGTTGGACCGTTCTAACATGGGCAATGAAGCTTGTTAATGAGATACTTTCTTTCTGACCAGGACTTGTTTTCTAGGAATTGGTGGCTGATCGTGAAAGACGGTCCTCCGGTTAAAGTTGGTTATTGGCCGAAGGCAATATTCACCAATCTACGCAGCGGCTCCCTGCATGCAGCTTGGGGAGGAATTGTCCAGGAGGGGAACGATGGATACTGTCCTCCACTGGGAAGTGGTCGTTATCCCGATAACGATAACTCGCGGGCCCCATACTTCAGAAACATGTACTGGATCTACAGATACACTGCCCAATTTTCGCCTTCCGATAAAATCGAGGAAACGGTCGACAATCCCATTCTTTATGCCTCGAAGAACGATGGCTACCTGCGGGAAATGGAGTACACGATTAGCCACGGAGGCCCGGGAGGTTATTGTAGGGCACAATGACTTCCATGGGAAAAGAAAAAAGATGTACTTTGAGCAACATAAAACAATGCGTATTACCTTTGTCCATGCTCCATATACCTACTCAAGAAGGCTGCAACTTTGGGAGAAATTAAAACAAATCAGTTCCTCAAATACTTTGCCTTGGGTGTGCTTGGGGGATTTTAATGAAGTGCAGTTCCATTGGAAAAAATTGGGGAAGAGGCTGGCTGAAAATTTCAGAATGAGTGCTTTTCGAGATTGCTTGGATGCATGCTCTTTCATGGATATAGATAGTAAGGGATGTGTTTTTACCTGGGCTAATAACAGAGATGGGGAAGAATATGTCAAAGAACGACTAGATAGGGTATTGTGCACGATCGAATGGAGATTAATTTACCCTGAAGTTGAGGCTTTTGCCCTTCCTACGGTAGGGTCAAATCATAGTCCCCTTATATTGTCTCTTCAAACAACTCAAGTTAGAAGAAAACAAAACTTTAAATTTGAGGCGTTTTGGCTTGAGAATGCTGAATGTCGGGAAGTGGTGTTGGAATCGTGGTAAATGATGAATCAAAGCCAAACAAATCTTGCTGGAAAACTTTATGCTGTTCAGAATGCTCTATCCAAATGGAGTAAAGTGACATTTGTGAATGGGAAAAAGAGAATTAGAATGCTAAAGAAGGAGCTTGAGTGCCTAACAAATCATCTTTCAGGTCATTTCAACAAGGCACAATTTCAAAAGATACAGGGAGAAATTGATGAACTTGGGAGGCAAGAAGAGATGTATTGGGGGTTAAGATCTAGAATTGAGTGGTTGAGATGGGGAGATCGGAATACTAAATACTTCCATGCGACAACTATCCAAAGAAGACAGAGAAACAGAATTTCTATGCTGCAAAATGAAGAAAATACATGGCTGGTTGAGCCAAATCAGTTAAAAGAACATACCGTGCAATTTTTCAGGAAGTTATATCAGTCCTCTGGTCCTCGGAATTTTGCCCCAGTGGTAGAGCAAATATCTACAGTAGTGACAGAAGATATGAATAGAAGGTTACTTGATGAAGTTACTGTAGAAGAAGTTACTGAAGCAGCATTTCAGCTAGGCGCAACTAAAGCTCCAGGGCCAGATGGTCTTAGTAGATTGTTCTATCAGCATCATTAGGAAGATATTAAATGGGACATATTCAAGGAGGTCAAGCTCTTTATGACCACTGGTTCCCTCTCAACAGCACTCAACCAAACACATATCTCCCTCATTCCGAAAATTCCAAACCCAGAAAGACTGGACCAATATCGTCCCATCAGTTTATGCAATTTCGCATACAAAATTATCTCAAAAGTGCTGGTAAACAGACTCAAACCCATAATATCAGAAATTATAGAACCAGCACAAAGCGCATTTGTTGGCAGGAGGCAAATCCAGGATAACATATTTATTGTTTAGGAAGTACTTCATCAGATTCGACTCAGGAGCAAGAAAAAGAAATTCCAAGCTATTCTCAAATTAGATATGAAGAAGGCCTATGATCGTGTGGAATGGGATTTCTTAGAGGCATGCCTTTTAAAGACTGGCTTTGATGGAAAATGGGTGGGATGGATAATGAAGTGTGTTACTACGGTCACATTTAGTGTTAAATTCAATGGAGAACCCCTGCAATTCTTTCAACTCTCAAGAGGACTCAGGCAAGGGGATCTCTTATCTCCTTATCTCTTTATTATTGTGGCTAATGTATTATCCTTATTGATGAAGCAAGCTGTGGAAACTGGGAATGTCAAAGGAATCAAGCTAAACCGAAGCTGTCCTACTCTATCTCATCTATTATTTGCTGATGATTCGATTTTCTTCTTAAATGGCACTGTTCTAGAATGTCAAAATCTTGCAATGATCCTCAATCAATACTATTTCGCAGCTGGACAGGAGATTAATTTAAATAAGTCGGGGATCTTTTTCAGCAAGGGATGTCCTCAAACATTAAAAGATAATATGGCAAGAACATTGAGAGTCCCTATTATTAACAAAACAGGGAAATATTTGGGTATTCCTTCTGATTGGGGAGCATCCAAAAAACAGATGTTTGCATGGGTTCTTGGGAGAATTAGTGCCAAACTAGAAAGCTGGAAGGAAAAACTGCTATCCAAGGCTGGAAAAGAAGTGCTGCTGAAAACGGTGGTACAAGCCCTACCACAGTATGCAATGTCGGTATTTAAAATCCTGGTCTCTATATGTAAGGCTATTGAACAGAAAATTACTGCGTTTTGGTGGAAGAGTAATGAAAAGAAAGAAGGCATTCACTGGAGGAAATGGGAGTTATTGAAAACTAGAAAAGATAGAGGTGGTATGGGGTTTAGAGACCTTCTCTCCTTTAATAAGGCAATGTTAGGGAAGCAGGCTTGGAGGTTGGGACAGCGGCCCTCTTCTCTCTGGAGTTCAGTACTTAAGGGGCTCTACTATCCTCATACAGATTTTTGGCATGCGGCAAAGGGTCTTCGACCTACATGGGGATGGCGTAGCTTGCTTTTAGGAAGGGATTCAATTGCACCTCAAGTAATGTGGTAGGTTGGAGATGGATCTAGGATTAAAATCCGGGAAGATAAATGGTTGCAACGAGGAATTATTGAGGGACCAGTAAATGCAAATGAACCATCCTTGGTTTCAGAACTCATCGATAAAGAACAAGGCATATGGAACGAAACGACAATAGTAGCACACTTTGAGGACAGCCTAGTTGAAGAAATTCTAACCATTCCAATCAAGCCTCAAACAGAAAAAGATAAGATGGTATGGACTGGAAATCAGGCAGGCAAGTATACAGTCAAAAGTGGGTATAATCACATCAAGGAGGATACAGAACAATATCAAACAAATCATGCCACAACGTCGTTTCAGCCTCCCCCCGCACTCTGGAAAGACATTTAGAAGCTACACACTCCATCTAAGGTTAAAAACTTTATGTGGTGCTTATGTCAAAACGCTTTACCGACGAAGGACAATTTGTTTAGAAGGAACATATTACCTTATCCAATATGTCCTCTATGTAATCATGAAAGAGAGACGGTGGAACATCTCTTCTTATTGTGTCCGTGGACAAGACAGATATGGAGCGATCCTGTGATGAACATTAAAATCTCAAGTCAGGGCTTGACAAGACTTGAAGACTGGTTTTACAGACTCAAAGAAAAGGCGACTCACCCTCCAAATCTGCACTTGGTAGCTGTTGTGTTGTGGTCTATATGGAAGGCTCGAAATCAGGCTATTTTTCAGGGTAGAGAACCCGAGGGACCGACCATCATAGAATTTGCAAAAGCGACACTGAAAAGTTATCAAAGATGGAATCTACGGAGGGGTGGTCATCAAGAAGGAGTAGGTGGTGAATCTCAAAACAGAGCAGCCCAAACAGAGCAAAACGAGCAAATTAGTGAGTTGCAACAGAGGCATAGAGAGTCGGGTAGAGAGCAACAAGTTGTCAATAACGAGCTGGGACTCAGAATAGCGAATGAACAGGCGAGCAGAGATAATGACTTCAAAACAGACCTGAGACTTCAACTCAGCGGCGCACGGAGTGGGCGACATAGACAGCCTGAGGCAGAGGAGATTGCTGGATGTTACAGCAGGACAGGAACCGGTGCAGGGCCCTCTTTGTTGAGAACCTCAAATACGCAGTATAATGAGGGAGATGAGGACAAAACAGGGAGATCTATACCCTGAAGATCAACTGATGTGCCGAGACCTTCAACCCGAGAGGAAGGCGCAAGCGAGGAAGACAGATCGGAGAACCAATCAGCTGAGTCGTGCCTTCAAACGAGAGGCGAGTAGGGACAGGAGCTCCACGAGAGGGACGCTGGCGAAGGAGGAAGTGTGGAATCCAGATCCTGACGCAATGAACGGAACGCTCGCTGCGGTGCTGGTTGGAGGACCCATGAAAATACCAGATCTGAAACCCACTAATTCCGAACACCTCAGCCATGGATTCCACCACACAAAGGAGCCTTGAAGATCAATCTAGATGGAACGTACGAACTTGGGATGTTGGGGAACTCCATTGCTTATGTGTGCAGAGACTCGGGAGGGAGGCTAGTGGAAGGAGTCGCTAAAAAGATCAGAGCTTCCTCTCCACTTATGGCTGAAACCCTAGCTTTATGGGAAGCCATTGACTTTTTCTACCCTAAAAGACACGAAGCTCTTATCTTTAAGTCAGACAGTTCACAACTTGTCCAAGCCATGAACAGATCAAACCAGTTCAGTTGGGAAATTCAACATATTATCAGCAAATGCAAGGAAAAGCTACGGGCCTTCACAAATTTTCATATAGCCCATTGCTATAGAGAGGCTAACATGGTTGCAGATTGGGTTGCTAAAGCCCATAAAAAAAATCACTTATCTTGGAATTGGGTCTCATCCCCTCCACAAATTTTAGTAGACTTATTATGTATTGATGCCCATTTACCGGGCCTCTCTTATTTACGTACTTAATGAAATAGTCGTATTTCAGACCCAAAAAAAAAAAAAAAATTAAGCAAAGCTGAGCACCTTTTATAAACTAATTTTAGTTTTACCTAAATCTCTAGCTATGGCGAGATTCATTCATTAAAATGAGTCTAGAGTGGGGATAATTGCCAAAAAAAAAAAAATTATAAACATATTATAAGGATGTCAACTTGGTTCAAAACCTTTTAATTCGGAAAAAAAATGAAAAAATTATCCACACCAATACCGACTGTACCACATAAGACGTCTGGCATCCACTAGCGCTAATTGGTTTTAGGGTGAGCAATTCCCACCTTGGACTGAGAAACCGCCTACTAAACACCAATTTCACAAAATGGGAACCGGAAATCACCCATTGGTTCCATGGACCTACCGGGGAACCGCCCAGGTGAGTTCATGGAACTAGTCTAAATGTGCCCAACAAATTCACAATTTCCAAAACCCTTTCTGATTTCTTGAAAAAGTTCACTCAAGTCTAGCATCAAACTTTAGCTCGACCGCAAACAAATTCTCAACAAGGAACCAAAGGAAGAGTTGGAGAATACTTATTTAACAATCAAGAAAGAAACGAAGTGCCAGACAAGTCCAGAATGAGAACGAAAAAATGGGCGCATGGAAGAAGAGAAGAGACTTCTCGGTATGGAAAAGGAGAACTTGCGAGCCAGGCATAGACAGTGAAGAGGAAGAAGAAGAAGCTGGAGAGTAGGGACTTCAAAGAACGAAACCAAACGAGCGACCCACTTGAGCTCCGAGAGGCGCAATGGATTTCACGGTCAGAAGAAAAAAAAAAAGAGTTGAAACTGCTCAGAAACTCATCTCCTCTTTTCTCTCCTCTCTCCAAGAAGTCTACAATTCAATGATTAAAAAAAAAAAACGGTAATCTTTTTTTATGGGTACACCAGTCCAATCTAGGTAGTCCGGGTGGATAGTTCCATACTAAAATTGAAAACTAGATGGGCACCCACCAATTGCAATATTGGAATTAGAAACTTATAGGTTTAATCCAGTTTTAAGCAGTTTTTAATTTTTTTGCACACCCTTAATATCCACGTTAGCAATTTATAGTTAAAATTGATCGGATGAACTATATTAACAAATTCTTCAAAAAATTTAGGAGTAATTGATAAAATTAAAAGATCTATGACTGAATTAACGTCTGTGCAACATATATACATGACATTTTTATTTTTTTTCTCATCTAAAATATTACATGTCATGATCCAATATGAACACTCTCTTGCACACGGTAGATTCGATCAATGTTTATGTTTTTGGAGATGATAAGTTCATAAGCCTCCGGTCCCCCGTCTCCACCTTCCTCAACTTGCAAACTCCTGTTCTTCACGTGATCCGCAATACCATCTACATGAAATCGATATAGCACCGTTCCAGCTACTACGGGTTCATAGAAACATCGCAACCTGCGCGGTGCTACGTAGATCCGCTCACATATTCGAGTTGATTTGACACTAATTCG